>NW_022111325.1:4492180-4501924 GCF_000313985.2 Echinops telfairi
AGTGGAGAGCAAATGCTTTGAGAATGATGAGGGCAATGAATGTACAAATGTGCTTTACACAATTGATGTATGTATGGATTGTGATAAGAGTTGCATGAGCCCCTAATAAATTTTTTTTTTAATGTCACTGTCCCAAGTCAAAGCAATCATCAGACCTGCACTTGTGGTACCTGGGTAAGCAGGACAAGAAGGAAGAAATGAAAACCGGTCACAGCTCCCTGCAGGTGAGATTAGCTTCTGGGACTTTTCTGCTTTCCCTCCTGCCCACCTGATTCCCACCTCATTCCGATCATGAGTATGAACTTTGCTCTGGATTTTCAGCCTCGTTGTTTGGAAGGGGCTGAGGTCCTGGGGTTCATGGAAGCAGTCTTTGGACACGGTCATTAGAATCGCCAGTTGACTTGCCAAAGGTTATATTTTCATTTCCATTCCATCCTTCTTTTCCTGCCCACCAGCTACCACTGAGGCTATTGGAGCTGAGGTGGGAGGAGCGAGCTCTTCTAATACAGCTGAGAAACAGCTGGGAGCACCATTGACAAACGGCAAACAACACAGACAGGAGAGACCAGTAGAGATGGAAGCAGAGAGAGAGGCATGAGGAGAAAGGTGGGTTTGTGGTCTTTGTGGTGCCCTTCAAAGCAGGGTCGATATTCTCTAGTCTGGTCCCTCTTGCCTAGCCAGTGAGCCCCAAGCCCCTGCCCATCATACCCTGTGTCTTCTACCCAATCCTTCCCAGGAGAATACGAGTTTCCAAAGGGAGCCCTTGCATCTGAGCCAGATAGAAGGGTAACCACCCAGCTGCCATGGGGGTGATTCTGACTCATGGTGCCCTGTGTGCACAGGAGACCCATGCTCCCTGGGATTTCCCATCGCTGGGCTTCTTCAAAGGCACCTCTGAGTAGACTCAAATCTCCAACCTTTGGGTGAGCAGCCGAACATATTAACCATTGGCAGCACTCGGGGACTCCAATAGCAAACAACTGTGTTACATTGGACTGAGCGTCCATGCAATTACTTAGAACAACTCTCCTACGTGCTTACTGTGGGCCAGCACTGACCTGAGCAACTGGAGACGTGTCAGGACATTTACTCCGCAGAGCAACCATGTAACGCCCCATGGAAGGGAGAGAGTGTTCTCTCCATTTCCTGAAGTCCAAAGTAACTCACTCAAATTAGCATAATGAGAGATGGTGAGTTCCGCCCTCAGGCCTGCCTCCTTCACTAGTAACCACTGTTCTCCACGGCTTTAATCCTATTGAAACTGAGGAGGCCAACAAAGCGATACCAAACTCACCGCCATTGAGTCAATGCCCACTCATCGCGACCCTGTAGGACAAGGTAGAACTGCCCTGTCATGTTTGCTGGAGTAGAAAGTCCTGTCTTTCTCCTACAGAGCAGCTGGTAGTTTCGAACTGCTGACTTTGTGGTTAGGAGCCTGTCTGCTATAACCACTGCGCCACCAGGGTTCTGGAAAGAATACAATGGGGAACACATTTTCAGCGAGTGGCAAATGTTAAAAAACAAACCTCCATCAAGTTGATTCTGACTCATACTGAGTAGAACTGCCCGTTGAGTTTGGGAGCGATATACTTAGACAGAGAGTGCCCCAGCTGCCGCCCCCGCCCCCACCCACCCCGCTCATGCCTTTGAACCATCAGCAGCTAAGTGCTGACCCAGGGCCCCACCGAAGCTCCTAAGGTGGAATTTAGAGAGCAGGCGATTGAAACCGTGGGTCAGCAGGAGAAAACGCCACAGAAGCCTGAAAGGTCACAGCGTGTTTAGAAACGAGTGAGTGCATTGGCATGAAGAAATTAGAAAGGAGTTGTTTACTTCGTGGGTGAGAGGAAACCACTGCAGGGCGGGGAGAGAATAAGCATCGCTGCTCATTGGACTGAGAACGCCGCGTGAAGGAGCGCCTAGAGGACAGGCAGGCTGAGGAGGAAGTTGGGAACGTGGAAGACATCGGCCAAGCCCTGACCAGTGGTGCCGAGTCCACACTACCAGCGCTTATACCCGCTGCAAGGAACAATTACATTTTGACGGAGAAGTGACAGTGGTCATCCCCCACGGGTGGGTCCAAAGGGAATATCAAAGCTGGGTGGAACCTGAGAGACCAACTTGATCTAGGAGTCCTACCTTGATGGGTAAAAGGACAGTGGTTACGTGTGCAGGGCCGTGCCCATGGACTAGGAATGTGAACAGCCTAACAGCAGGCAAAGAGCCTGGTCAGAGGTCCCTAGCTACTGTGCTCCACACAGCAAAGTAGCGCCTTGCCATTAGACCTGCCTGGGGACCCCATTCCCATTTATCCTACATTTTTTATATCGTTTGCTTTTTCTTGGACTGAGGCCTTCGCTGCTTTAGATGGTCATTGTTGGTGGGTCCTTGGTTTTTGTGTTTGTTTTTCTGCGAAGGAAGCCAGCATTTATGCAGACCGGAACGGAAATAAAAATTACCTGGGGACATGAAAGAAGAGGGTGGGGGAATGGGAAGTCAAGGGCAATAGGTACAAAAAGGAACAAAATGTTCCCGAGTAGATTGTGATGATGGCTACACAACCCTTCATCACATGATCACATGCACGAACTATTTGAACATATGATGTGTTCAGTATGGTTCAATAAAATGAATTTTTTTAAAAAGACAATGGTTTCCCTAAAAACATCTCAAGAGACTAACGAGTATCCTGCATGTAGAGGGCAGGGGGGGCAAAAAGATACATGGTTGCTTCTGAGTCCATAGGATTTCCCCATGATGGACCCGTTACAGCCAAGGATAGACCTGAGGGCCGGTCTCTCTTCTCACCAGTCTGCAATCTTATCATCAAGGACGCCTGATCAGATCTGATCCCTTCCCTCTCCAGATGAAGAAGCTGGGGTCTGCAGTGGAGAAGCGACCTGCCTAAGGTCACATAGCTGGGTGGCCACAGAGTCAGCACTAGCTCCTGTAACATTCCCTACTTCATCCTAACAACTGGAATACTTTCAATTAGGTACGATTCTTTGTCACAATCTCAATTGTAACCTCAAACATCATAGATACCGTCTGATCTGCTCTTGTCACATCACCCCAGCACCTGTCAGAGGCCCTGGAGTGGAGCAGGATGCTCAATCAATATTTGTCTTACAGATTCACTCGCCTACCTGGTCTGTGAGAACAAGAACAATAAAGAGCATTGAAAGAGAGCTTAACTTACTTTGTGCCAGGCACTGTTAAAAGCACGTGGCTTTACTACTCCACTGAACCTTCAGAGTAGCCCTGGGATGGTACCCTTGTCATTATCACACGCTTAGATACTAAGAGACAAGGAAGTCCAGAGATGTGGAGTCAGTTGCCCAGGGTCACCCAGGAAGCATTGGACCTGAGTCTCTAACCCAGACCCCAATGTGAATTGCCACAAAATTCTGCCTCTCCATCCCATCTCCTCTGTACTTCCCATCATAGAAGAGTATGTGTGGCACCCAGTAAATATTCATTGATTCATTGATCTATAGACAAGAGCACACGTGTATAGATTCTCCCCCTAGCCCCCCACCAGGGGATTTTTTTTTAACGTCTATAGATTCTTTGGGAACCATTAGTCCTGATGGCTGCACCACATAGGTGACTTTTGTCTCCCTTGTGACTGAGGATCCCAGGGGCAGATAACTCAATCAGCAAGGTGAGCATGAGCCTACTTATGCTCGCTTTTTGAGGTGTAGTGAAAATTTTCACATGGAAGGCTCATGAAATATGTGTGAAACTGTGCACTAGAGATTATTAAACACAAGCAAACTCTTCTTACTGTGTACACTGACCCTGTCAGGCAGCGTACGTTTGAAGACGCTTACTACCTTCCAGTCAGTGCTGACTCATAGTGACCCCCTGTGAGTCCCCTGTGCATTTCCGAGACTGTAACTGTTTACAGGAGTCGAAAGTCCAGTCTTTCTTCCGCGGAAGCTGCTGGTGGTTTCGAACTGACGATCATGGGGATCATTGCAGCCCAACACGTAACCACTACGCCACCAGGGTTCCTCTATAAATTTGAAAAGACTCCTTGATTCTGTAGGAAGGGGCTATGGGGTTGGGAGAGAGACAGATGCCAGCCTAGAACCAAAGTCTTTGATGTAATGAAAAATGTAAAATTGTTCGCTACAGATTAGTGAATGCACCAGTGGATCCCGCCTGGGCCAATTGGGTTCTGTGGGAGGGCTTTCAGCGATCTGTTAGGTAAGCCCGCCCTCTGCTGACAAGGACAGGACCTGCGCTGACCCCTGGTCTAAGGATAGACTAGGTGTAGTGCCACAGCACCCAGCTCTGAGAAAGGTTCATCTGCCCCAACCTACGGGGCATTTCACCTTCCATTGCTGCGGCCGGAATACTTGTAAGGCCAAGGCAAATGGAGAATTGCGGCTACTGAGTGACCAGAGTCCTTTCGCCCTGTGTTGGGTCAAGAGCTCGGTGGAGCACATCTGAAGTGTTCAGTAAATCACCCTATTGATCTCCTTCTCTTCTACGGTACCCCACTCTGGCTAGAGTGCAGAGAGACTCGGGCACTACTGACTCCTAGACTCCCCATGTCCCTCTCGATGCCTCTACCCCCAAACTCCTTGGTGTCAGTGCAGTAACCAGAGTCTGGGTACTGGCTCCCTCTCCTCCAGGACCTCCCGATCCTCCAAGGTTCCTACTTTTCTAAGTTCATTTCCAAAGGGGAAATAGAGAAGATTTGCATGGGGGTGATCTCTCCTCTTTACACATCCCTTTCCTATTGGATGCCTGATGCTGTTCGCAAGCCTTACTTGTATTTATCACCATTGTGATTAGTTTTAGCTGCACTTCTTCCGTCATTGGACTATGGGGAAATGCTTCCTCTTGTCCCCGGTATGTCGCATGCAATAAGTACAAGGCGTGCCTTCTTGTAGCTAGTCAAAAGTTGTTGGTGCGGGGAGAGTAGCAGAAGGAGAAGAGTCAGGCAATGGAATGCACCTCTGGTTGCCCCCATAAACAACTGCCTCCTACGTCCTAAGATCAGAAGGATTCGATCAAAATTATAATCCACAGGTGGGACATGCAGAGAGAAATGTGTAATTCTCAATGGAATCCAGACTGTCTGGAGCCAGTGAGGCTGGATGGGTATCTAAAACGAGTGTGCTGAGATAACCATGAACTATTCCCGGGAGTCTTCTCCTGGGAGTCAGCTTCTCATTGGTAAACCATGGCTGCTTTCAATATTACACTCTTTTAAAGAATTAGCTATGTGGGAACACATCACAGCAAGTTGACTTAAAGGTTAGATGAGAAGCTTAGGCGACAGTAAGGTTATGTTGAGGGTGGTGTGATAACTTGGGAAAGGATAGCAAAAATGATTACAGAACTTGATCATCCGTTTCATTGAACTGCCCGTGTAGAAGCTGTTGAAATAGTACATCTTTTTCGCACACACACCCCAAAAAAATAGAATGAAAATAAATTAATCGTTGGTAGAAGAGATGAAATATTTGCTCAAAAATAAGTTGCCACTTCTCTGAGAATAACCCTGTGTTTGGGCTCTGGGCTTCTCTGGGAACCCATCCAGGTATGCATATCAGATGTCCTGAAGCTGACTACCATTGTCCCTGGAGATGGCCTGCTCAGGGCTGGCTACTCAGCTCTGCAGAAGAGTGACTGCTGGGTCTCCTGCGACTGGACCAGTTCCGGTTGCATCCACTCAATGAAACTGAGCTGTTTCGGGCGTCACATCCAGGCTAGGAGGGGTCACATATCTGACCCCTCCTGGAGACTGTGAGAAGGAGCCCCGTGACAGTCATGAAGGTACCCTGCTCACATTGATCTTGTTCAGGGCTTTATTGACATAATTCCGTACAACTCTGTGGTTGGGGTATATTAAAAAGCATTGTACGCTCATCAACACAGTCCATTTTAGACCGTTTTCTCCTTTCCTATACCCATTCCCATTAACTCTTTGTTTCCCCTCAGCCTCGTCTGCCACAACCCTGAGAAACTGTTAATCAGTTACTGCCTCTACAGGTGCACCTTCCTTGGATTTCATATCAAGAAAATCATACCCCCAAAACAACAAGATAAAACACAGAAGATCCTCAATTTAAAAGAAACCAGAAAATAATAAAAACGGGAACAAGCTAAAGATGGATCTATCCGGCTCTGTGCTCTGTCCCTAACCCTCATTGTTCTCTTACGCAGGATTCAGTCACTAAGGTTTTTAAGTAGTATAATGAAACAGCCCATGTAATTTAGCCTAAAAATCTTTCTCATAAACCAATATTACCCCCATCACAACAGTATTCTAAACTCTAGTAAGTAGGTAGTTTGACAATACTATTATTAGAATGACCAAATATTCCATGGGGGGAAAATAAATAAATTTTTTTAAAAAGCTTCCATGGAGATCACTTATAGTATCCCTCAAAAAATGTATAATGCTGCCACTAAAATAGAACAGGAATATATATGTATCCCTGTGTGTGCGTGTGTGTGTGTGTATTAGATATGTGGATAGATTTTTGAGCTCCCACCCACTGTAAGCCCCTATGAACAATCAGTTCTTAGGATGAGGCCTTGTCATTGCTCACCCTCATGAGGTGATCACTGAAGAGAAGAGTGTTGTAGCAAAGTGTGGTGAAGAAATCAGATGGTGCCTGGCTATCAGAAAAAAATAGTGCGACAGCTACGGCCACATAGATAAAGCACATCCACCTGTGCAATACAAGGCTTGTAGATAATAAAATCCAAGATCAGAGTGGGGGAATATATTAGAGCTTAAATTCTGAATACCTGATTTGTAGCAGGCAGTGGATGACAGTGAATGCCACAAATGCATTTGTAGGGACCTCACGAAAAATAAACCTCCATTCAAAACCCTCAAACCATTGAACAGACACGTGAAAAGCCTTGCCCACAGACTGAGCACATCAGAAAGTGAATTATTGTGAATATAGTTAGGTTAAAAGTTAACATCTTATCAGTTGTTTTCCCTTTTCACGTATTCTTGATTTATTCTATCTTTTATTATTTTCTGCTTCCTCTTGAATTGAAGAAAACGTAATCTGTGTCATTGAACACAGTGCATAAAACATCATCTGTTTGGGCTCATATTTAATTCAAGCCCCAGTTTAGGGAACATTAGCTGCATTTGACACTCACCCTCATGAAGAACTCATTAAAGGTGCAGGTGCTACAGCAAAGTGCAGAGGAAGCAGCTGGTGTAATATCTACTCGCTGGATTCTGATCCTCAAGGTCAGCAGTCAAATCCACCAGCCTATCCTCAGGAGAAAGATAGGGTTTTATACTCCCGTACAGAGTGACAGTCTCAGAAACTCACAGGGGCAGCTCTACCCTCTCCTCTTAAAGGGTCACTCTGAGTCGGCGGCATCCGCTCAATGACAGTGAGTAGCCAAGTGTGGTAAAGACGCCAGATGGCACCCGGCTATCAGGAAGTATGGCATCTAGGGTCTTAAAGGTTTGGGTCAACTAAGTCCACATGGGAGAAGCACACCAGACTGTGTGATCTGAGGTTTATAAATAATAAAATCCAAGTCTGAAAGAGTGAGTGGTGTTAGGACTTAAATGATGAACATCCAGAAGACTAAGGATAACAGTGGAAGCCCAGAGTTCATTGTCACGGCCCCTGTGCAGATCCATTCTCCAGGGCCTCTCCTCTGACCATAATCCCGGGATGTGAACAGCCTTGCTATCCAACAGAGAGTATTGCTTGTAAAGTCAATTATGGCAGAAGGAGTTAGGTTACAATGTAACACCTTATCATTTGATCTCCCTTTGGGCCCATTTTAAAGTGGTTTCAGTTTTTAATATTTGTAATACTTTCTGCTTTCTTTTCTATTGAGAAAAGAAAATTTGTTTTGTTACGGTTGCGTTCATTGTTTTTGTTTTATATGATCTCCTGTATATGAAATCTAGAATGGGTACATCTATAGAGACAGCAGCTAGATAATAATTATCTAAGGGCATAGAAGGGCAAGTGGGGATACAGCAGCAATGGCCATAAGAAGAAAATGTTCTGAAATTGATTGTGGTGATGATTTTACAACTCTTCATAATATGATTTAACTATTAAATTGTGTTATACATAAATTCTATGCCAATAAAACTATATTTTTAAAACCCTAATCTGTTATGTAAATTTTCACTGAAAAAAACAATATTTAAAAATGGGCCAAAAGGGGAAGCAAATGGTAAGAGGGTAAATCTTAACCTAACTGTATCTGCAGCCATCTATTTTTCAGTGCACTCTGTCTGAGGACAAGACTATTCACATACGTAGTCAATGAAACAAGGAAGTGCACTGGAAGCTTAATCCCCATGAGAGATCTGCAAATGGATTTTGAGCTTTCACCGTCATCCATAGCCTTCTGTAAACCAGGTGCTCACAATTGAAGGTCTGATGCAACTTCTTCCTCTGTTCTTGGATTTCATCATTTACAGTCCCTGGACCACACAAGCTGGTGTGCTCCTCCAGTTCAGCCTTGGCTGTCCCCTCAGTTAGACGGCTACTTGTCTTGAAACAAGCCTTAAGACTCCAGGTGCTGTTCTTTGTGATAGCAGGGCACCATCTGCTTTCGTCACCACATTTGGCTTTATTGGCAAAGAATACAATCGTTTTCTCTACCTTTAAAACCTATCAGTATGACCAGAATCACTGTTAGTTAAATAATACTAATAAACTCTCAGGTAGAAAATATGTATCACCAGAACTTGTGTGTAAATCCTGCCAGCTGGATTCTACGTGGGATCCTATGCTAGCTCTGCTTAAAACTCAAGGCACATGATCTGAAAACATACAGCCATATAACTGTTTAAGTCTTTCAAAAGCATGCTAAAATGTGAACTATGAGTATTTATTTATTTTTAAAATTATCTTATTGGGGGCTCATACAGCTCTTATAACAATGCATACATACATTCATTGTGTCAAACGCATTTTTACATATGGTGCCATCATCATTTTCATAACATTTTCTTTCCACTTGAGCCCTTAGTATCAGCTCTTGTTTCCCTCTGCTCCCCCCTCCCCCCCTTGTGAGCCCTTGATGAATTATAAATTATTGTTATTTTCATATCTTACACATCCACTCTCTTCCTTCAGCCACATTTCTGTTATTCGTCCCCCTGGGCGTGGGGCTACGTGTCCATCTTCACTATTGGTTACCCCCTTCTTTCCCTTTCCCCTCCACCTTCCCCCTACCCTCATGGTATTGCTATTCTGATTACTGTTCCTGGGGGATTTATCTGTCCTGGATCCTATGTGTTCAGAGCTCTTATCTGTACCAGTGTACATGCTCTGGTCTAGGCAGGTTTGTAAGGTAGAACTGGGGAAGGAAGCATTAAAGAACTAGAGGAATGTCCTGTGTTTCGTTGGTGCTACACTGCATTCTGGGTGACTCATCTCTTCCTTGTGACCCTTTTGTGAGGGGGTGTCCCATTATCTACACATGGGCTTCTGTTCTCCACTCCAACCCCACTCGTTTAGACCGGTCTGATTGTTTTGGGTCTTCTGATGCCTGATACCTGGTCCTGTCAACACCTGCGTGAAACTGGTGTGCTTCTTCCTTGTGGATTTTGTTACTTCCCTGCTAGATGACTGCTTGTTTAACTTCAAGCCTTTAAGACCCCAGATGTTATATCTTTTTTAAAAATCATTTTATTAGGGGCTCATACAACTCTTATCAAAATCCATACATACATGAATTGTGTAAAACGCATTTGTACATTCATTGCCCTCATCATTC
>NW_022111325.1:4513007-4537732 GCF_000313985.2 Echinops telfairi
GATTGCTTGTTTTTCCCTAGCTGCTCTCATGATTTTCTCCTTTTCCTCAAAGTTGGATAGTTTAACTATTATGTGCCTTTGTGACTTCTTCTTAGGATTCAGTCTAGCTGGTGTTCTTTTAGCCTCCTGAATGGTTGCCTGGTTTTCATTCATTAAGCTGTGGAAGTTTTCCTCCAAGAATCTCTCACTATTGTTGCAGATGACTTCTTTGCTGTGTCTTCTTCCAGTAAGCCAATAATTCCTATGTTGTTCCGCTTCATAGCATCAGACATAGCTCTTAGGTTTTCTTCAGCTTCTCTGATTATCTTATTATATTTTTGTTCGTGTTTGTTGAAGTCTGCTTGGCTGTCCTCCAAGTCACTGATGCGCTTCTCTGATTCCTCTAGTAGATTCTGAAGCTCTGTGTTTCTACTATTGGTTTTTGTTATCTCCTCCCTAAGCTCCTGTATTTCCCTTTGGTGTATGGCCTTTATCTCTTCTATCATTTCATCCTTTTTCTGTATGACTCCAAACAGCATTCTGAAAATTTCTTTCTGTGGCAGCTCAATGTCTGCTTCTTCTGTGTATGTTGTTATGTTCGGGATACCTTCTGCCATTGCCTTTTGTTTCTCCCGGTTTTTTGTTGAGGTCATTAGGGCTGACGGATGTTTGCATTGCATTGTTTTAGAGGAGCCAGGTGCCATTTTCCAGGGAGTCTAAGAGCACTGGCTCTCTCTAGGAGACTTGTAGGAATGCTTCTTCGAACTGCTTACAGCTAATTATTACTATGGGATCAACCTACCCCTTTATCTTCCTGTGGCTTCCCTATCAGGGGAGTGCCCCAGAAGGCTGGTGGGTTGCCTGTTTTTGTGTTGCAGAGGTTGGGCAGAGGTTCCTGCAACAGCTTGGAATGTTGATGAGTGTTGGCTGAGCTGCCTAATGCCCCCATGTACACAGGCAGGAATTCCCCGTTGAGAAGTTGGGCGGAGTATCCCCTGGAGGGGAAGCAGGGTTTCCCTAGCCTTGGGATAGCTGCACAGGGTGGGGCTAGCTACACAGGGTGGAGTTCACCTAGCTGGGCGTGGTGCTGGTGTAAGTGCCCTAGGCTACTGGGAGTGGTCTGTAGGTCAGCAGTGGAGTGTGAGAGAACAGGAAAGAGACAGAGGAGAAAAAAAATTAAAAAGTAAGACCGTTTAGAGTGTGTGGGCGGCGGGGGGTGGGGGTGGGGGGATATAGGGGAGAGAGGGAAAGAAAAGCAACTATGTAGCTGAGTCCCACTCCCCGTCCACGGATCTGCAAGTTTAGTCCCTACCCTGTGGCAGTGGCGGCAAGCCACAGCTGAGCCAAGAAAAATCCCTTGCGCAGCCCTCAAGGACCGTGGGGAGGGGGGCGGACAGAGAGCAGAGAGGTAAACAGAAGCAACAATGTAGCTGAACCCTGATCCCTGATACCTGCCCTTGGAGTTGCAAGGGTTTAATCCCTGCCCCGAGGCGGCGGTGGCAAGCTATGGCTGTGCCGAGAAAAAGCCCCTGCACAGGCCTCCTGGACTGTGGGAGAACAGAGTGCAGAGATATAAACAAAAGCTACACTGTAGCTGAACCCCGGTTTCTGCCCTGAGGCTGGTGGGGGTAAGCTGTGGCTGTGTTGAGACCAAATCCCCCTACGGGCTCCAAATGGTCCCGGCTCCGGCAGAGACAGTGGCGGGACCAAGGTCAAGCCCCAGCCGGCTTCCACTGAGGTAAGCCAAAAGCCCCCAACCCCTCAAAACCTCGTGGGTCTGTGCCTACTCATCTTTATGATGTTCCTCCTATGTTCCAGTTGTGTTAAAGTTCCCTCTAAGCAACTCTCCTGGGCTGGATTCTGCGGAGTCCCTCTGGTATGTGTCACTCCGTCACCATCTTCCCGGAAGTCCAGACGTTATATCTTTTAATAGCCGAACACCATCAGCTTTCTTCACCACATTTGCATATGCACCCATTTTGTCTTCAGCGATTCTGTCAGGAAGGTGAGCATCACAGAATGCCAGGTTATTAGAACAAAGTGAGGGAGTACTAGAGTAAAGGCCCAATGTCTGTCTATTTCCTTAATACTTAACATATAAATATATGTATATAGGCCTATATCCCTATGGTTATTTATTAATATATTTACATATGCACATGCCTGTTTTTAGACCTCTATAAATGTCTTTTGCCTCCTAGTTCTTTCCTCTATTTCCTTTTACTTTCCCATTGTCCCACTTTCACGTTCAACCTTCATTCGGCTCTCAGTAATTCCTCTCGCAAGCGTTGCCTTTGATTGAACCCCACCAGGTATTCTGTGCCCTCCTTGCCATCGATTTCAGAATCTCTTGTTGTTTCCTTCTCCCTAGGTTGGTTGCGCCGCCCCCCCTCTCCATTTCCCCCACCTTCCCCTTTCCCCTGCCCCCCTGGAACCGTCAGCCCCATTGTTTTCTCTTCGGAATTGCTTATCTTGCCTATCTTATATAGATAGACCAGAAGAAGAAGATGATGAACCTATAAATAGTTGTAGGTCTCTCTGCTGATCCTCATGAATGTTCTCTGATCGAGTCTGATGAGGTGCCACGCCCTGCCCTCTGGGTCTGAAGTCTACTGTGGCCATTCCTTGGTTACTTCACTGCTCTGTTGCACTGCCTTTGTGTTCCACTGAACTATGGGTATTTTTATGGGATTCTATAATGCTGGTCTTTTCTTCTTTGTATTCTGTTCTATGTTAAAAAGTGTGTTTAATCACAGAAGCAGATGTTTCTTCTTTCGTCCAGGTTCCAGCTGGTGGGTTTGAATGGCTGACTTCGTGGTTAGCAGTCCAAGGCTCCTTTAGTAATGATATGTATCTGTATTTGTATGTGTATATGTGTGTGTATGCCCTCCAAGGGTTTGATAACTAGCAAAAGGTTGATCATTCAAACCCACACAGAAGTGTCTCAGGAGAAAGTCCTAGTAATCTACTTTCAAGGGGTTACAATCATGGACACCCTAGAGAGTACAGCTCTACTCTGAAACATGGAGGGTTGCCATCAGTCAACTGTTAAATGTGCGTGTGTGTTTCTCAAAACATACTATTTTGTTGGCCACAATCATGTTACAAATAAATAAGGTAGCAGAAGGACATTGGGCCTCCACTCAAGCACTCTCTCAATGCAATAATACTTTCTTCTATTAAATTGGCATTCTATGATGCTCACCTTCCCAACACAACCGCTAAAGACAAAGTGGGTGAATAAGCAAATGTGGTGAAGAAAGCTGATGGTGCCCAGCTATCAAAAGATATAGCGTCTGGGGTCTTAAAGGCTCGAAGGTAAACAAGCGGCCATCAAGCTCAGAAGCAACAAAGCCCACATGGAAGAAGCACACCAGCCTATGCGATCACAAGGTGTCGAAGGGATCAGGTATAAGACATCATCAGAACAAAAAATCTTACCATAGTGAATGATGGGGAGAGTGTGGAGTGGAGACCCAAAGCCCATTTGTAGGCCACTGGAGATCCCCTTCAGAGGGGTCTCGAGCAGGAGATGAGCCAGTCAGGGTGTGATGTAACAAGGATGAAAAATACAGCTTTCCTCTCTAGCTCCTAAATGCTTCCTCCCCACCCCCACTATCATGATCCGACTTCTACCTTGCAAGTCTGGCTAGACCAGAGGATGTACACTGGTACAGATAGGAACTGGAAACACAAGGAATCCAGGATGGATGATCCCTTCAGGACCAGTGGTGTGAGTGGCGATACTGGGAGGGTAGAGGGAGAGTGGGTTGGAAAGAGGGAACCGATTACAAGGAACTATAGGTGACCTCCTCCCTGGGGGATGGACAACCAAAAAGTGGATGAAAGGAGACGTCGGACAGGGCAAGATATGACAAAATAATAATTTATAAATTGTCAAGGGTTCATGAGGGAGATGGGAGCGGGGAGAGAGGGGGAAAATGAGGACCTAATGCAGGGGGCTTAAGTGGAGAGGAAATGTTTTGAGAATGATAAGGGCAATGAAAGTACAAATGTGCTTTACACAATTGATGTATGTATGGATTGTGATAAGAGTTGTATGAGGCCCTAATAAAACAATTTTTAAAAATTGTACAATAAATAGGACAGTGAAAAATATAGGCATGCTTCATGCTATTGTGCTTTGCTTTATAGTGCTAGGAGCTCTAGGGGCATAGAGGTTACAAGTTGGGCTGTGATCTGCATGGTTGGCAGTTCAAAACCACGACCTGCTTCTTTGAAGAACATTAGGTCTTTCTACTTCTGTAAAGCGTTGCAGTCTCAAAAACCCTGCCCTGTAGGATCTCTGTCAGTGGCGTTGACTCGATGGAAGTGAGTTTTTTAGTTGTTTTGTGTTTCACAGATATTTCTTTCTTTCTTTTTAACAAATTAAACATTTTACAGCAACCCTGTCTCGAGCAAATGTATTGAGGCCATTTTCCCATTTCTCCACCAGGATTTGGACACTTCACCTCTTTATCACATTTTGATCATTCTCACAATATTTCAAACTTTTCCGTAATGCTGCTGCACCCTGAATAATCTATCACAGGTGTGTTAGGGTGGGTTGTCTACAGAAACAAAAACCAGTAATGCTTACCTGTGTTTGTGTGTAGAAAGAGATTTCTATCAAGAAATGTCTCCCACAGTTGTTGTGGTTGAGTACCATAGAGTCAGTCCCAACCCATGGCAACCATATGCACAGCAGAAGGAAACCCCGTTGGCTCCTGTGCCATCCTCACCAATTTTCTCAGGCCTGAGCCCACTGTTACAGCCACATCATCCATCCACAGTCAACCCATCTCCTTGAGAGCCTCCATCTTTCTCACTGCCTCCCTCCTTTACCAAACATGATGTCCTTCTCCCGGGACTGGTCTCTCCTGACAACATGTCTAAAGTATGTAAGACAAACCGTCACCATCCTTGCCTCTAAGGAGCACTCTGACTTCTTCCAAGACAGATGGGTTTGTCCTTTCAGCAGTCCCTGGTACCGTCAATATTCTCCTCCAGCCCCACAATCCCAGCGCATCCATTCTTCTTCAGTCTTCCTGTTCAGTGTCCAACTTTGGCATGCATATGAGGCCACGGAAAGTACCTTGGCTTGGGTCAGCTGCACCTTAGTCCTCAAAGTAACATCCTTGCTTTTCAAGACTCTAAAATAGTCCTGTGCAGAAGATGTATCTAATGAAATGCCTTTTGATTCCTTGATTGCTGCTTCCATGAGCATTGATTGTGGATCCAAGCAAGAAAAGTCCTTGACAATGCAACTTTTTCTCCATTTACCATGATAGTACTTATTGGTCCAGTTGTGAGGAGTTTGGTCGTCTTGACATTGAGTTGAAATCCACACTTAAGGCTACACTCCTAGATCTTTATCAGCAAGTGCTTCCATTCCTCCTCACTTTCAGCAAGCAAGCTTGAGTCCTCTGCATATTGTAGCTTATTAATAAGCCTTCGGCCAAACCTGATGACACATTGTTCTTCATATAATCCAGCTTCTCTGATGATTTTTTCACTACACAGACTGAATAAATATGATGAGAGGATACAACCCAGGTGCACACTTTTCTGGATTTTAAACCATGCAGTATTTCCTTGTTCTGTTCCACAACTGCCTCTTGATCCATGTCCAAGTTCCACATGAGCACAATCAAGTAGTCTCAAATTCCCATTCTTCTTAAAGCTATCCATAGTTTGTTATGATCCACACAGTTGAAAGCCTTTGCATAGTCAGTGAAACAGAAGTAAATAACTTTCTGGTATTCTTGGCTTTGAGCCAAGATCCATCTGATATCAGCAACGATACCCTTTATTCCATATGCTCTTTTGAATCCACCCTAAACTGGCAGCTCTTTGTCAAGGTACTGCTGCAACTGTTGTTGGATGATCTTCAGCAAAATTTTACTTGCATGTGATATCAATGATATTCTATAATTTGAACATTCTGTTGGGTCACTTTTCTTTGGGAACAATCCCACAATTGTAGAAATGGTTAAGTCCAATCGTGTTCAAGTCCAGCAGTCAAATATAAGCTGGAGGATTCTCCTGACTCATGTAGCTAGCTGCAGGACCTGACAAACAGGAAGTAAGAAGATTAAGCCAGGTCACCACAGGCTGGTGGAGGGAGAGTTGAGTGAATCCAAGATGGGCCATCCACTGATGGATCCTGGGCTTGGCAAGAGAGAGAACAGGAGGCTGCCAAACCAGATGCAGAATCCAAATCCAGCAGATGAGCGCCAGCTCCCACATAGTGTCCATCTCTGCTGAGAGTGGGCCACACCCCACATGAAACCTCCCTCAATTGTTTCAAGACTGTGAGCAGATTAAGGAGGTGATACTCTGCCTTATTCTTCCCACAACTGCTTGGCAGTTTCACAGAAGCGCCCATGATGGAGTTGACCACCCAGGTTAGATCAGATCTTGGGAGCATCCTGGCCCACCCAAGTCGACAAAGAACCTATCACAATAGTGTAAACATCATTTTTATATGTACTGAGTAACAAAACAACAACAACAAGAACAATCCATGTGACTCACTTGATTGCAATACTCGTTTGATTTTTCTGGTCTGGAGCTGAGCCCGCAGTATCCCTAGAGCATAGCTGTACACTAGACTATTACGTGGTTTGTTTTCTTTGGGGGGGACAAGGATGTTCTGTTTCTGTCTCCTACTTTTCAGGATTTTCCAAATGTCTAAAGTTAACATTAATTATTTTTTAAAGATGTTCCTGAATGTGGCTGCCGGGTCCAAAGGAGAAGAGCAAAGAGCCCTGTCCTCCTAAGGCTGTATTTCAGACTCAGGGATCCTGAGGTCGGAGCGAGGCGCCTGCTCCCGGGCTTCTTCTACCTTCCTCTGGCGCGCCGAGTTCCACAGCGGAGCCGGGACGAAGGCTCTGACACACAGGGTCCTCCTGAGTCCGACTCGGCTCAGTGGCAGCAGGCTTTCTCCTTGTTGTTTGGTTTGTTTGAAACTAGCTGTGTGTCATAAAGAATGTACATCCATTTTATTGTTCCTCCTTTTATAACCACTCAGATCAGCGTTCAGGTTGGAGAGGGACAGAATCTGGAGGGTGTTTAAGGTGGTGACACTTTTCTCCCTCTTTAAAAATATTATATTCTTCCCCCACCCCCAAGGCTCCCCTTTTGCTTGTGAAATAGGAGCTCTGATGGTGTTGTGGTTGCAAGTTGGGCTGTGAGGTCGGCAGTTCAAAACCACCAGATGCTCCTCAGGAGAAAGACAGGGATTTCTACCCCCACAAAGAGTTCAGTGCTGGACCCCCCAGGGGCAGCTCTACCCTGCCCTGCAGGGTCACCAGGAGCCAGCATGGACTCGATGGCAATGAGCTTGGTTTTCCTTTGTGACATCTAACCTGCACGAAGGCAAACAGGCCGTGTGTGGCTGAACAGCCACCACATCTAAACAGGGTCAGCATCCCAGGAACCTCCCTGTGGTTCTTTCTGCTTCATTTGGGGTTTTTGCGTTCTCTTTCCAACACACACACCCCCTCCTAACTTCCCTGCTCCTTTCCTCTCTCCTCCCCTCTGACCTGGCCTCACTGTTGTCTTCAGTCGTTTCCTTGGATGGGGAAGCATTTTTGTCCTGTATAACGGGACACAGAGATCGACTCGCTTTGGTAACCACATTGTCCTCCCCTTTTGTCCGTGTCTAAGGCGTTTGACAAAGCGGTCCTTGTTTGAGGTGGCCTAATATTCCATGGGGTGTATGGGCCGCCATGTATCGAGCCATTCCTACCCAGAAGGGATTTTTATTGTTTTGATCTTTTTGCTGTTATAGAAGCTCTTGTGATAAACATGGGTGTGCATATTTGTTTGAGTTTTCTTTTTCATTTCGTTAGGATGTATACCAACTAGAAAGACTGCAGGATCATAATATATTTGTTGTTGTGTAAGGAAGTATCATACCCTTTTTCACATGGTTTTATTGTTCTGCAGTCCCCCCAGCAACGAAAGAGCTCTCCAGTCTCTTCCCTTCCTCTCCAGCACTTCGTCTTTATTTACTTATTTATTTTGCTGAAAGAGTCGATATGAGATGGCCCCTCATTGTTATTTTGCATCGTACTTCTCTTATAGCATTCTTTACCCATCCGACCTAATATAATGAATTTGAGCATTTCTTCATATGGCTGCCTGGATGTCATCATTAGTAAATTTCCTATTCATTGAAGGCGGGAGGAGTTATTAGTGTTTTTCTTGGTGAGGTATTGTCATTTCTATAGATTTCAGAAATGAATCCTTTATCTGATGGCGACGGCTGTTTTAGTGTCCGGATATGTAGGGGTTTATTCCTTCGACTTCCCGAAGGGCTGATGGTTGTGAGGGGATCAGGAGGTGGTGGGAGGGACAATGGGTAAATTATACCACCCAGGGAACCCAGTGCAGTTAAACAAAAAGAAGAACGTTACAGGTCCAGAGGGGTGAGAGAGAGAGAGCCCCACATCAGGGAGATTCCTAGAGAGATGGACAAGTGAGAAGAGGATTTATGGAAAATTGGAGCAGGGTGGGGATGAGTCTGTTCTGAAGCTCTGCTTGTCAAAGGAGAGAGACTGCCACTAAGAGCGACTTCTCAAGGGGCCTGCACTGTGAGAACATATGCCTGCAGTTTAAAGGCTTGAAATGCTTTCGACTACATTTCTCTATCCCACTGTTTTCCTCTAAATGTAGCCCAGAGATTGACTGAAAGTATGATTCTAGTTAAATTTGTATGCCTACCTCTTCCGGGCCAAAGGGAGACCTTCCTTAGGGATTGTGTGTGTGTGTGTGTGTGTGTGTGTGTGTGTCCCATAACCACATCAGGTGTGGTGAGTTGTGAAAAACTGGTTCAGTGAGCACTCCAATACTGAAAGCAAACCAATTTACAAGTTACAACAAAGTCAATCGACTGAGTTGTAATGATGTGCACCATTGTTCCAGGCTGTCTGCCATCACTCCAGGACCGCTGATGTGCAGCAGTGTAGACCAGCACTGACTGAGCACCTGCTGGGGGGCAGGCACCAGGTGCTCGGTGCTGTGAGTCTCCTGTTGGTGTCAGAACGTCAGCCATAACGTGCACCCAGATCCCCGCGGGGACGCTCTCAGTGGAGCCCTGCAGAAAAGGAGGGTGAATGCATTCGCCGTCCTGCAAGGCCCTTTGCAGGAAAACATGCACTGTGCTAATGCAATTCACTAGTCTTGGTATAACTGATGTAGCTCGCGAAGATCAGTATATTATCATCCCAGCCTTTGTATATGTCTTCTTGCAACAAAACAAGTTGGTGGCGTGGTTTTGATTTGTTTTGTTTTTAGGGGAAAGGATCTGCTTTTACAATGTTATTCTTTCTTAAACTCAATGAGTTAGTGCACAAGAATATAAGATAGATGGCTGTTCCATGCAACCTTATCTATAAAGGGGGAGGACTGGAAAGAATTAAGTGTCAACCAACAGAGCTCTGATCAAATAGATCACCAAACATCGATAAAATGAAACACTAAAATACTAGAAAAAACTCATCTTGAAATTTAAAGTAGAGATTTACCACTGCAAAGGGACACGGGCAATTCCAGGGCCTCAACCTTTCCTTCTTTTTTTTTCCGATTATTTTATTGGGGGCTCATACAATTCTCATCACAATCCATACATACATCCATTGTGTCAAGCACATATGCACATTTGTTGCCCTCATCATTCTCAAAACATTTGCCTCCCGCTCTAGCCCCTAATATCAGTTGCTCATTTTCCCCTTCCCTCTCCACTCCCCCTCCATCATGATCCCTTCACAGTTCATAAATTATTATAGTTCTGTCATAAGTTACCCTGTCTGAAGTTTCCCTCCGCCCTCTTCTCTGCTGTCCATCCCCCAGAGAGGAGGCAATACCTAGATTCTTCTACCCCACATTCTCTTCACCCCACAGGCATCGCCCCTCTCACCACTGGTCCTGAAGGGGTCATCTATACTGGATTCCCTGTGTTTCCAGTTGCTATCTGTACCAATGTACATCCTCCAGTCCAGCCAGATTTGTAAGGTAGAATTGGGATTCTGATAGTGGGGGGGAGGAAGCATTAGAGAACTAGAGGAAAGTTACATGTTTCGTTGTTGCTACCCTGCACCCTGCCTCAACCTTTCTTAACTGAATGCACAACCTTTCCAAAGACGAAAGGAAAGAGGCAGCTCTGCTTACCGTGTGGGATGTTGGTTTGTGTTTTTCAATGGACATTCTTCTGAAGGAGGAAAATAGGGAAGTATGCAAAGATATAAAATACATTTTTAAAAAGATGGTCTACATGTAATTACAAAGAAAGATGTGCAACAGAGAGAATTTTGTTTACCCAGAAAAGCAAATGGTAGAGCCGTATGTGTAGAACAGTCCCGTTTGCTTGATTGAAAGGACCCACAGACTGTCTGAGCTACCTCGTCCTAGTCTCCTCAGCTTCTGCCTCCTCGCAGACCCCCCTGCCCCTTGGCATCTATTTCCCCAGCTCTGCTTACTCGCCTGCACATCGACTCTGTTTCACATCGCAAATGATTGACTCAACCCACACCTTACACTGATCCTGCCCATTAACATGGCCAAGACAGCCCATACCCAGCTGGGCACATCTTTCTTTGTAATTACATGTAGACCATCTTTTACAGAGTTCGGGGGCTGGGTTGTGGGGGGGGGGCGGTCAATAATTCAATCCATAACCTGGGCTATCTTTAATTTCAGCTCAAGTCCCAAAGCTGAAAACAGCAAGTGATAAATACCCCTGCATTCTGAAAGAAAGTGTCAAAACAGCTTGATGAATTTATTAAAAGAAGGCAAAAGCTGTCCTGCAATTCTGCTCCCATCACGGACTCCCCCCCACCCCATATGGGAAAAGACTAGAAATTGGAAGATAGGTTTCTCACAGGAACAGAGTGCTGCGATGTGGTTTGTTGGGGTGGGAGGGGAGGGGGGTCCCCCTCCCCAGGAAGAACAGCCGAGGGAAGCTTGCAGAGTCTAATTCACAAAGAACACTTGGGGAGCTGAAAGCAAATTCATAGGCTCACGCAGGTGCTTAGGATCTACCCAACACCACGGGGAGGCTTCTGGGAAGAGGTCTGCCTGCTGCCGATATCCATTTGATGGAGCTGGGCGTGGTGGCATCCAGAAGAGCAGGACTCGCAGCGGGGCAAGCTCATTGCTGCCATGTGGTGGGCAAGGATGTATGAGTTTCCTGTGAACTCCGTGGACACGGTGAAAGTAGCCATGGCAGTATCCTGCTGCTGGGGTGGCTGCCTACTGGGGTGAAGGGACGCCACCAGGAAGACTGTACATTGGGAGGAAGGGAATGAGTTTGGCACAGAGGAAGTGGACAGTGGCTTCCCAAAGGGAGGTGTCACCCAGGACAGTGACTCATGATATCGCCCCCGCCCATGGACCTCCTCTAGACCAGACAGGAGCCTTAGTAACGTGTACTATCCAAGGTAATCATAGGATCATATGTCCATGCCTTAAAGTGACAGATTGCCTGGGGCAGCATGCCAGCAAA
Organism: Echinops telfairi; assembly: GCF_000313985.2. Classification (NCBI taxonomy): domain Eukaryota; kingdom Metazoa; phylum Chordata; class Mammalia; order Afrosoricida; family Tenrecidae; genus Echinops; species Echinops telfairi. Next base: position 4,524,496 of record NW_022111325.1, read on the forward strand.
GCCCTCTTCCAAGTGTTAAAAAGCGAAAATGTCACTTTGAGGACTAAGGTGTCCCTGACCCAATTCTTAGAATTTTCCTTCACCTCATGTGCACGTGAAAGTATGTAAAACTGCTTAAAAGCCATAGTTATTCGCTTCTACGAACACTAACAACAAAATCATGGTGCTGGCAAAGAAACTGGAAAGGACCGTGGACCACCGAAGGAACAAACAAATGTGTCTTGGAAGATGGACAGGTAGATGGCGTCGTAGCAGCAAGGATGCTGATACATCGTCTCACTTCCTTTAGACATGCTGTCGGGAGAGGCCCGGCCCTGGAAAGGACATCATGCTTGGTAAAGTAGAGGGGCGGTGAGAAGAGGAAGACCCTCAACCAGATGGATGGACACAGTGGCCCAGACACAAGGACAATTGTGAGCATGGCGTAGAGACAGGCCAGACAGGCCGTGTTTCCTTCTGTTGGGCACCGGGACTCTGTGGGTCGCAACAACAACAAAACGGTTTAGTAAAATCTTCCTAAGTCAAGGTAGACTCTTGCTGCTGTGTTGATAGATGCCATCAACTTGGTTCGGACTCAGAGACCCAGAGCCACAGGACCACCCCCTGCACAGCAGATACAATGGGGCGGCATCACCCGCACAATCGTTTCTGTGTTGGAGCCCGTGGATGCAGCCACCGTGTCCATGCACCCTGCCCAGGACATTCCTCTGTTTGCTAACCCTCGGCTTCCCCAAGAAGGACGTCTCTCTGCAAGCAGTGGTCCTTCCTGGTGACATGTCCACAGGACCCGAGGCCACATTATCCGCATCCTCCGAGAAGCAGTCTGACTCCACTTCTAAGACGGTTCATGCTGCCAGCAGTTCAGGGTCGGTCCAATGTTGTTCAACAGCACTCTGACTCAAAGGCTGCAATGTTTTCCTTAGGTCTCCCTTAGTTGCTGGGAAATTCTATGAGTTGGGGGGGGGGGGGCGCCTGGGTCCTCAAGGTGACGATTTTGCTTTTTAACACTTGAAAGAGGGCTTTGCTGGCAGGTCGTCTGAGGCAATCTGCCAGTTGATGGGTTTGGGGGTTTGTTCACTGTTGCTTCCGTGAGTGTTGCTTGTGGAACCCAGAACAGTGAGATGGAATCTGTGGCCACTTCAATCCCATCTTTCTCATGAGGGTGCTGGTTGGTGCTGCTGGGCGGGTTTGTCTTCTTTATGTGAAGGTGTCGTCCGCACCGACGGCGTAAGCCTTGATCTTCATCAGCCGGTGCTGCCGATCCTCTTTGCTTTCAGCAAGCAGGCTTGTGTCACCTGCACAGCACAGGTTGTTCGTGAGTCCCCCTCCCATCCGGATGCTCCGTTTCCCCTCATACACTCTTGCTTCCCTCATCACTTGCCCCGCACACAGACTGACCATGGATGGTGAAAGGATACAGCACCCCCTTGTTCCGTTCAAATGGCTGGCTCTTCATGTGCGCACAGGTTCCCCATGAGGACTATTAAGGATTCTGGAATTCCCATCCTTCGTAATGTTGTCCACAATTTGTTATGATCCGCATAATTGAATGACTTTGCATAATCAGTAAAACCTCGGTGAACGGCTATCTGGTATCCTCTGCTTTCAGCCAAGATCCATCCAACCTCACCCGTGATATCCCTCCTTCTACATCCTCTTCTGAATCCAGCTTGAAGCTCCCTGTCAATGTACTAAAGATAACTTCCCAATTATCTTCAGGAAAGTTTTACTTGTGTGTGATGACATGGTTCTCAACTTCCGTGTCCACTGGGTCACTTTTCTTTGGAGTGGACACATGTGTGGATCTCTTCAGTGTCTTCCAACATTATCAGTGACAACAGTATTAAGAACGAAGCAGAGGTCGTTTTAAAACGTTCCTCCTTCTTTGTCTTAACGACAGCTTCATCCACAAGGAGGTGATGAATACAGGTTCACAAACACTACTTACCATAATAGTGTAGCTAAAGCCCCAGAAAATTTGACCACGTCAGCGAACATAAACAGCACCAGCAGCACCTAAAACAGCAGTGCATGCGTGCAGCTCATGTAGACAAGCCTGCATGATTGTAATCGAGTAAACATAGCAGCTCCCACGGGAGTGCATTCTCAGAAATCCCACTGCCATCAAGTCGGGGCCAACTCATAGCCACCCAGAGGACAGAGTCCACCCTGTGTGTAATGACCCAGTGCTGTAGCCCTTGACGGAGCACCCAAAGAGGGACCAGTTGTTTTGACCTGCTGACCTCATGGCTAGCAGCCCAACTTGTAATCACTATGCCACCATGTCCACCCCACACTCACTGCCATTGAGTGGGTGCCCACTCACAGCGACCCTATGGGACAGGGTAGAACTGCCCTGTGGGTTCCCAACACTTACTCTATGGCAGTGGTTCTCAGCCTTCCTCATGCCACGACCGTTTCATACAGTTCTTCTTGTGGTGGTGACCCCCAACCATCACATTATTTTCGTTGCTACTTCATCACTGTCATATTGCTACTGTTATGAATCATCATGTAAATATCTGATATGCAGGATGCATTTTCTTTTTATTATTTGCAGGATGTATTTTCATTGTTACAAATTGAACATATTTAAAGCATAGTGATGAATTACAAAAACAATATGTAATTATATATCATGAAATGTTTCTTTCTAATGACAAATAAACGAAATGCTGTCTTGAAGCCTGGTGTAGCATGGGTAACAGTCATCATGCCGGTACTCGTAGGTGGTTGAATCTGCATGTGGGCGACCTGCCTGCAGACGGATAGAAGAGAGGTGTCTCCATTCCTAAGACCATCAGAAAAAAGTGTTTTCCGATGGTCTTAGGCGACCCTTATAAAAGGGTCATTCGACCCCCAAAGAGGTGGCGCCCCACAGGTTAAGAACTGCTGCTCTAAGGGAATAGAAACAAATCCACATCTTTCTCCCAAAGAGCAGCTGGCGGATTCACTGGAATCAAACTGCTGACCTTGTGGTTGGCAGCCCAACTTGTAACCCCCTATGCCATATGCCACAAGGGCAGTCAAAAAGTAAATTAGCATCAACTTTCACCCTTGTAGGCATGTTGATACTTGTAAGCTGGGCTTTCAAAGATTGTTTTTGTTGCTATGTAGCTAAAAGGATCTTTACTTTTAAGAAAAGCAAATGTCTGCTGAAACATCGCACGAAAATTTTATTGACAGTTATGGTGGTGTTACACCCCATGCCACCCCCAACAGCATCACCCCAGGATGTCAGCACTTCCTCCAACCCTCCCTCCCCCAGTGGAGTCTCTGGACGTATATGACTTTGAGGGGGACTACGAATGTAATGTTACAGATTGAATGGTGTCTCTCCAGAATATGAGTCACCGCTGTAACTGCGGATGGAATCCCTTTGGAGAACGGGGTTTCTTTGTTATGTCAACGGGGCCATATTCATGTAGGGTGTTCTGAGTTATGAAGAAGTAGATTAACTACAGAAGCAAGCTCACACAGAGGAAGGCAGAGTCTGATGACAGCCCAGGCAGACTGATCTACAATCCGACAATCTTCAGGATTACTGGGAGTGAGTGCAGGGAACCCGGGGGGAAAATGGACCAGATTTTATGTTCCTGGGTAGAACCTTTGAGCACATTTGTACCCACCCCTCAGTGAACCATGCCATAGACTAAACACCATGATGACCTTGGACGCTGACCATGCAGACAGCATGGCATCACGCAGCGGCTATACCAGAAGGACTTAACGTAGAGGCCCCACTGCTGAATGCACTGAGCCCTGCTTCAACGGTGCCCGCACCTTTGGACTGAGGACTTACTCATTATTTGTATTTTTATCTTTATATTATTATTATTATTTTATCCTTAGCACTTTATTTCATTTTTGTTTTCTATTATTTCTGTTGGGCTTCCCAGTCTGTGAAGATGGGAGAGTAAGCAGAGAGGGTCCGCCTGGGGGCTGTGGCAGTGATGGCCATTGGACGATGGGGGGAACCCCCAGCTTGGTGGGTGTTCAATGGAAAGGGATCTATAATCACCACATCTTTAGTACCTCGATGGCCCCCTCATAATGACTTGACAGGTTTTGATCTGTTGCTCAGGGACCTGCAAGAATTGGAATTGGAAGAATTGGAAGAATTGATCCAGGACGTTTCCCCCTGGCACCAATCCCTATACTTACACGGAAGATCAAAGTGTGCAGGGCAGCATCCCATGGGCTAGGGCTCAAGGTGGAGCTGTGCCCTCTCACAGACTCCTTCCTCAGTCCGACAGAGTCCGGAGTGCTGTGCCATTAGGAACGCTGATGATGTCATCGGTGCAATCACCTTAGATCCCAGGGGAATGATCGACAACGTACTACACTTTTTTGTTTATATGGGTTTTTGTTTTCCGGCCTTTAGCTTGTTTTGTTGTTGTTGTTTTTTATTGTTTGGTTGGTTGGTTCTGATTGGTTTGTTGCTGTTGTTTATATAGTTGGCCTTATGGGGTTTTGATTTTGTCATAGGACCCCCCAAAGTAAACCTGACTCTGCATATCCCAGGAACAAGCAGATGAATTCTGGGCTCCTACTTAACTCTAGCCCAAATCCAAGAACAGTTAGTTCTGATAACATGGCCCTGCTCGATACTCATCTTCATAAAATGGTCACTAAAGATGAGGGTGCTACAGCAAAGTGTGGTAAAGAAAGCAGATGATGTGTGACTATCAATCAGAATCGTGTCTGGGGTCGTAAAGGCTTGTATTCTAAGTAAGGAGTCTAACTAAGTCCACGTGGAGGAAGCACATGAGCTGTGTGCTCCAAAGATAACTATAACGAAATTCAAATATGATGAAAAGTATCAGAGCTAAAATTATGAACACCCAGTGTGTAGAAGGCTGTGGAGGACAAAGGGAGCCCAAAATTGATCTGCAGACTATCTAGTCAGATTAAGCCGCTGGCAGATCCCCTCTAGCCACAGGCAACGGTCTCCAGCAGCCCTACTGTCAGAGAGGTCACTGTAATCTTGACGATGCTGGATCAAACTTGATACTTGGTCAGTTGGCCTCTCTCTTGACCCCACCTGAATTTGTTCCAAGTATCTCTTGCTTGTTCCATGCCAAAAATGTCATCCCTGGCTTTTTAAATAGTGATGGTAGTCTTTTCTCTCTTACTCAGTATTTGTATTTTTATCTTTATATTATTATTATTATTATTTTATCCTTAGCACTTTATTTCATTTTTGTTTTCTATTGTTTCTGTTGGGCTTCCCAGTCTGTGAAGCACAGGAGGAGTGAGTGCAGAGGGATACTAACGGATGCAAGGTTGATAGGGGGTGTAGGGGCGGGGGTGGGAGATGGGGAGGGTGAGGGGATTGGGGCAGTAAACAATGAAGGTGGGAGGGAGTGGGGCACTAGCACTGATTAGGATCACACCACTCATCTTAAAGGTGGTTTAACCAGGGAGAGGGGGAGAAAATGTTCTAGAATTGATTTCTTCTTGGTGTGATTGAACTATTGTATGATCTGTGGCTATGTGCCAATAAAGCTGTAAAAAAGGAGGGTGGCTGGGAGCAATGGAAGCTGAAATAGACAAGGCTCCCCTAGAGCCACATCTGAACTTGGACTTTTAGCTGCTGAACTGTGGGAACCCAAACGTCTATCCTTTAAAGTCATCCCCTTGTACTAGTTCTGTTAGCAGCACCAGGAAGCTAAGACAGGCCTCCCGGAGAGTCCTAACGAGTTTGCCCCCAGTACCTGAGCAGTGGGGGGACTCCTCTGGTTGCTGCCAGGTTAGAGGTGCGGAGGTCAGCCACATCCCCTAAGAGAGAAGTAGACAAAGAGCAGCTGCTAAACAAGAAGGACCCCATCGTTCTGCCTCTGCCCCTGGAGAGAGCGGACGGCAGAGGAGAATCAAAGACCCTTTTCCCTGGCAGGTTTTAAAGCCATGGGTCAGACCTAAGAATCGGCGAGGAGAGCAGCTTCAAGCTGAATGCGAGATTTACGTTTTAAATTGAACTGAACTGACCTGGGGTTGGTTTGTTTGGGTTTTTTCCATGCCTGGAACTGACCAAAAAGCTGTTAAGTCTGCCCAAGTCAGTCTTCAGGGGCAGATAAGAGAGATTCTACATACCATGATGGATAACCGGAGCGGAGGCAGAGAAAGATGAAGCAGTTCCTGGTCTCGCTTTTTGAAATCCTCGTGGTGTGTGTGTGTGTGTTGTGTGTGTGTGTGTGTGTGTGTGTGTGTTTCATAGTCTCAAAAGACTTCTCCAAAGATACAAAGGAAAATGGAAGTGGATCTCTCTGGAGCAAGTGGAGGAGAAAAACAGAGAGCCCTTTATATATCAGGGCTCACTCTCCTGTATTACTGCAATCGCCCCTGGATGGAGACAAACCGTTCATACACTTGCTTGCTAACCAAAAGGTTGATGGTTTGAGTCCACCTGAGGTGCCTTGAAGAAAGGCCCCGTGTTCTGTTTCCCACAGTAACAGCCCTGAAAGCCCTTTGGAAGGATGGTCCCACTCTAACACACATAGTGTCAACTTGGCTTCAGGTCATTATTCAAATATTTAATCACTAGGTTGTAGGTCTCATATAATTTTTTGTCTTATACAATTTTAGCTAGTGTGTATTTCTTATAGAATGTATAGAATTTTCTAAAAATGTGGGTGTGTTAACCAAATGTCAGCCCAGATGCCTACATTCTCCTGTTCGACAAAGTTTTCAGAGAAGAGGTATGTACAGGAAATAAGAATACGCTGGTCAACCAACCGGTCTTCATGGAGAGAAAATCCCGTCCCGAATTGTGGTGTGTGCTGATTTCCATGGTGTAAATACTCCCTCCATAATTGGTTTCAAGCTTCCAACGCTTTAACAACTCACTTGCAAAATTACTGGATCAATAACGGTTTAACAACAACCTCATCAGATTGCCGGATCCTTAACAATGGGCCTAAACCAGCACCAGCACACCAGAAAAGGCTGGGTGGCTGGGGCCTCTTCCCTGGCAGCACATTTCCAAATAAAACCCACTGCCCTAGCCTCTGTTAATGACCCAGCTGCTGACTGGCAGGTCGGCCTCTGCTCTGGAATAATGAAGGGCCGCCAGTTTCAAGAGCACTGTCAGAGCTTTCCGGCAGGCCAGCCCTCTGACCCTAACAAGCTATTCATTTGGGTCAAGTGGAAGGTTCCGGGGAGGTTAGGAGGACAGAATTTGGCAGAGGGGCGTATTGGAAGAGACAGAGGATCCTGCAAAACCAAATCGAGGACGTCAGTGACCTTTTGCAGATGTAAAGGCCCTCCTAGAGCAAGGATGAGAAAAGTGTTGGAAATCCACAAAGCTGAATATTGTACTTCAGCATGCTACTGTCTAATAATGATAGTAATCATGTCTTTAATCCCTGCAAGGTACTGGATGCTTACTCGGCTTTCTGGGTTGACAAGCCAGCTTGTTGCCATCACGTCGATACTGATTCAAGGTCTGACTGAGTAGGACTGAACCTCGTACGGTTTTCAAAGGCTGGTTTTTCAGAAGTAGAAAGCCAGGCCTTTCCTCCAAGGTGCTTCTGCGTGGACTCAACACCCAATCTTTTGGTTAGCAGCCAAGAACATTAACTGTTCATACCACCAGGGACTCCTGTGTATTGTGTTTGTTGTTGTTAGATGCTGTGGGGTCTATGTTCAACTCATAACAACCTGTGTTAGTACAGGTTGACTAGAGAAACAAGTCCAGAGACACTCATATGTGTGTAATAGAGAGAACTTTATATCAAAGAGTAATTGTATATTAAGAAAACATCCCAGCCTAGTCCAGATCAAGTCCATAAATCCGATATTCATCCATATGTCCGATACCAGCCTATAAATTTCTCTTCAGACTCACGCAGCACATGCAATGACACCAAATGCAGGAAGATCACAGGCCAGTGGGTAGAAAGCCATGGGGATCCAGTGGCAGTAGACGCTTCTCTCAGCACTGACGTGGGTCTCCATGTGGCTCCTCCAGCCCCAGGACTCTGGCTCCATCAGCTTGGCTCCATGTGCCTTGTCAGCAGGAATGTGTGGCAGAGAGTGTATGTCTGGCCTCCAGTGAGCTATTTTCTCCGTGGCACCTCCAAATGAGGCCATCAAGCTGTGACCTGATTGGCAGGCTAAACTCCACCCCTTCCTCAAGTTGACTGTAGATTATGCAACTGCTACACAACCCAATGTGACAAAAGGCTATTATCCCATAGTTGGACTGCTAGCTGCAAGGTCAATGGTTCAACCCTACCAGTTGCTCCTCAGGAGAGAGTTGAGATTTTCTCCTCCTGTAAATACTTAGAGTCACTCTGAGTCAAAATCAACTCCATGGCAGTGGCTTCCTCTGTATGGATCAGAATGTCGGGTCTTCTCTCCCACAGAGCCACTGGGTGGGTTTGAACTCCCAGCCTTTTGGCTAGCACCTGAGCACTCAGCCTTTGTGCCATCATGGCTCCTTTGGAGCGAAAACACTTTATAATATAAACAGAAAGTTGAGGTCTTCAACAAGCAGGAAAGTAAGGACAATTGCAGGAGGAAATTAACAATCACACTCACATATTAAGCACCAACAGTGTGCTACAGGTTGCATGAAGTCTGGGGGAACCACTTAGCAGTCAAACTATTGAAACAAGAAAGACCAGGCCACTCGAGTCAGGTTGACCTGGGTTTGAATCTCCACTCTACCTCTATGTGACCCTGGGCAAGTTATTTCTGGACCTCTCTGCCCCCATATTTAAACAAGGCACAATGCCAAATTCCCTTCAGAATGCAACAGAGATAGTCCATGTAAACAACCTAGTCTAGTGCAAGCACAGATAGACCCTCAATAGATGAGACCGAGGTGGGAAAGGCTCCATGTTACTGAAATCCCACAAGCACAGTTGTTCAGGAGTGGGAAGAAGCTGTGCGGTTACTTCAGAAGGGTCAGGAAGTAGGTGAGTTGCTTAGGGAAGCCACATCAGTGTCTCTTACCAGCACTGAGTACCAGGTTTGGGCTCTGAGGGGAAGGAGGCCCAGATCTGGTCTCTTGAGAGAACAAGGAAAGAAGAAGGCATCCCCAACAGGCTTCTCTGAACTCGAAATGTTGCTGTTGCTGCTGCTGCTGTTAGGTGACATCTAGGCAACTCTGACTCATCGCAAGCCTGTAGAGCATAACCCAGTGAAGCACAGCTTGGGCCTGCGCCATCCTCACAACGGTTGCTGTGTCTGAGCCTATTGTTGCAACACTGGGGCCATCCATCTCAGTAAAGGTCTTCCTGTCTTCTCGACGACCCTCGGTTTTACCAAGTAGGATGGCTTTCTCTAGGGATTGAATCTTCCTGATAGCATGTCCAATGTACACGAGACAAAGTCTCGCCATTCTAGCTTCAAAGGAGCAGTCTGTCTGTAATGCCTCCAGGACAGATGTATTCATTCTTCTGCTGGCCCATGGTATGGGCTCAGTATTCTTCATGAGTGCCCGAATGTGGGGGGAGGTCAGATCCTTGCTATCGCTGCCAGACTGCTGTCTCATCCCACCGTAGGGGTGGGCCTGCTCCCTGCCTCTGGGGACAATGGACAGGCTCCTGTAGGTGGAGTTTTCACCCTACTGATAATGGTTCCTATGGAGACCCAGAGACCACCCCCTAGACCACCCTCTCATTACTGTGTAACCTATAGTGCAGCCCCTCCTGTGACATATGTCTCTACCTGTAATTAGTGGGCTGGCGTGCCCCCAATAGGGATATAGGCGTGGGTCAGCAAGAGAGAACTCTCTGACTTCTCTGATTCTCTGATCCCTCCTTCTGCTCACTCCCTGTTCACTTCCCTCTCTTGTTCCCTTGCCCTCCTTCCCTTCCCCCTCTCTCCACGTGGACCACCAAGCTGGGCTGAGGTGAGCAATGCTACCATGTAATGTGTCTGACTGTATTATTGTAATATCTTTCATGCTCTTGATGACTTTAATATAATACTTATATATCTCAACTGTACAATTGTGCATTACTAAACCCAGAAGTAGTATTACTGGACCCGCAACTAGTGGTGGGGGCTGGCCCCCCACCCACTCCCCCGCGCCATTTTAATTTAATACTACACCCGAACTCAAATGTGCCAATTCTTCTCTGGTCTTCCTTTGTCACTGCTCAGATTTCACATCCATACGAGGTGATCAGAAATGCCACAATTTGGGTCAGGCATGCATTAGTCATCAAAGTGACATGTTTGCTTTTTAAGATTTTTAAAGTGTTGTTGTTGTTGTTGTTGTTGGCCATTTTGGACTTGGGGTTGGGTTGTTGTTTGTTTGGCAGTAATATCAGTACACTTTCCCTCATGCAATACATCTTTTGCTTTCTTGACTACTGCTTCCATAGGTGTTTGAGGGGCAGTGACACATCAAGAGCCCCCCAGTGTTCTACTCATAGGTCCCCAAATTTATTTGGCCTACTTTCCCCTTTTCAAAAAAGATTTTTCTCAGCAGCCCCTGCCCCCAGCCAATAAAAACCTTTTACTACTGTAGCCCATAGGGGAAGTAAAGGTATCTGCTTTTGCAACCCCCCTGGATCCATACAGCACCCCTGGCGGGGGGGTGGGGGGGGGGAACACCCAGTCTGAGAAACACTGATTGATAGTCAAGGAATCTCCCTAGATTCTCTTCTGAGTTTTGAGTATATCAAAGCTAAGCAAAAAGGATGACTATCTTCAGAGCCTTCCTACACCTCTGTACTTACTCTTGACCTCAGGGTCCTGAGCTTCACGGTTTCCACGCTATTCCCATTATACCCACCTCTGCCCATCTTCCAGGCAGCCCTGGTGGTGTGGTGGCTACTTGTTGGGCTGTCATTCTCAAGGCTGGCAGTTCAAAACCACCAGCCTCTTTGAAGGAGAAAGACAGAGATTTCTCCTCCTGTAAACAATTAGTCTCCGAAACCCACAGAGGCAGTGCGGCCCTGCCCATTAAGGATCCCTATTAGTCAGTAATGGCTCCAAGGCAGTGAGTGAGAGCCCAACCTCCAAGGGCCAGTGCCTAAGGATTTTCAGGGCCTCTAGTTCTCTCTTCCTCAAAAGTTACTCCCTAGGACCTCATCCCTGCTCTCCGGAAAGCAACAATTAGAAATGGGTCCCTCACACTGGCAGACACGATGGATTCTTACTTGCCGCCTCCCACAAAGGCTTCTCTGGCAGATAGAGTCCTGGCCAGTGAGATCAAAGGGGAAGTGTACCAGGAAGTTCCTGGAAAATGATTTGCTTTCCTGGTAAAAGTAGCAGAAGTAGCTGGTATCACTCCCTTCCCTCTCTCTGCCTCAAATTATGTAATACCTCAAGTTGACAACCTTTAGGATGAAAAGGAAAGGTGTTAAAAATGATAAAGAAGCCTGCATCCTCAATGATGCTGTTGAGATGACGCCGCAGCACAGAGGCGGTGTGTTTGCAAACCATCAGTGCTTTTACATTGAGAACCAGTGGTAATGGTTCTTGCCACCAAAAGCATTTCCATCAGATACCGTTGCGTAGACCAGTGATGGAAGTATGGCGTGTTGAACATGCGGGGCTTAGCTGTAGTGCAACCAGCTCATCCTGGTTTGCCAGGGCCACCCTGGGTGCTGGCACGGGGGAGTTTTGCATCAAGCTGAGCAAGGTGGCCACCCTGCTTAGAGACACTCTCAGTTCCTCCATAAAAGCTCTAACAGCTATAGAAGACAGAGAACCCAGGGAGTGACCAAGCCGGAGCCGAAATCCAGATTCCCAACTCTAAATTCAGGGCTCTGGAGTCTTGCAAATGTATATAAATGTGTTATCCTTCCCTGAAAACAAAATTACCCAAATTACCTCCTTTCCGTTCAAAGCATGTTAACTCCCGGTGACTCCTAATTAGTACCTCCTTCATTCTGGTGTACAAGATGTAGCGTCTGCGGAGACTGCTACACGTGGACAAACAGACAAAGCCTGCATCTGCAAAGCTTATAGAGCGAAGATGGGCCCTGAGAGGCCACCTGCAGGTGTCCAGAAGGGGCTGGGCAGGCCCAAGCTTCTCGCCGTGACGTGTTATGGTGCTTCATGACCAGAGGCTGCCGGGAGAGCCAGCGTTCCTCTAGACTAATAGTCGCAGGCACGAGGCCGATGAGGGGCCATGAATCCGCCTTCTGCTCTCCACGGTTTCAGCCTCCACAAACACTTCTTGTGGAGTGATGGTGAGTTCAATCCTGGGGCCAGGGACTTCGTTTACTTCCACCGAGGAGAGATACAATTGCCGGGTCCCCATTGTGTAGACGAAAACTCGGCACCCAGCTTGATACCAGCAAGTTGAAACTCTTCTCAGGTTGGGATTTTCCTTCAGCTTTGTGTTTGTCTGTTGGTTTGTTGTTTGCCTTGTACTCCCGGTTTCCAGGCATGCCCTGCCCCCTCTATCTCTTGCACACTCACGCTGCTGGCAGTCTCTCCTCGCAGAATCTCTCTCCGGACTCCCAGGTGGCAATCTGGCTTCTTGTTGACACAGGAGAGCTGAATCCAGCTGCTGGCTCTGACTCCGCCTGTCTAAGGTGACCAGACGGCCCGCTTTTGGCGGGACACTCCCAATTTTTGGAAAGAATGCACGACAAGCTAGGGAACGGTCTATTTGGTCCATATAGACCAAATTTTTAATCAAGAAACACCCTCCCCCAACCCACCCCTGGTCAATGGTGTCCCGCTTTAAATCTGGTCACCTTATAAGGCGTCCCTCGCAGTAAACTCAGAGGCTGGCGCTGGGCTGTCTTTGCATGTCCTTGAGTCCCCTCTGACTCCTAAATGCCCCCCGGACAGAGCCGGGCTGGCCCCTCGGGCTTTCTACGCCGTGGTGCTTAAGTGGTGTAGTGGCTGCACATCAGGCTGCTAACCGCAAGGTCAGCAATTTGAAACCACCAGTCGCTCGGACGGAGAACGAGGGGGCTTTCTACTCCCATAAAGAGTTACCGTGTTGGAAACCCACAGGGGCAGTTGGACCCTGTCCTATGGCGTCACTATGAGTCGGCATCGACTCAATGGCAGGGCTCTGGTTTTGCCATCTTTAAGGAAGCAGATCTCTAGGTCCTCCACCCCAACCCCCTGAAGTCACTGGGTGGGTTCAAACTTCTCACCTTACAGTTAGCAGCTGAATGCTTACCCATAGCCCCACCAGGGCGCCTCCTGGATGGCATTATAGAGAGAAGAAGAATAGACACCCCCATCCCCAAGCACTGAATCTCCTGGTATTTTTTTTTAATCATTTTATTGGGGGCTCATACAATTCTTATCA
>NW_022111325.1:4538585-4540480 GCF_000313985.2 Echinops telfairi
GGGAAGGTGAGCATCACAGAATGCCAATGTAATAGAACAAAGTGTTCTTGCATTGATTAAGTACTTGAGCGGTCTCCTGGTATTTTACGTCCATTGATAGATGGGTCAGAGCTTCCAGGTATCCTTGAACTACATTCCAGGCCCAACCGCCACCCCAACCCCCAAAATAGTCTTCTCTCAAGAGACTGTTATCCACATGAACCTGTGCATTAAGAAACCAGTGGTTTGACCATCCCCTCTGAGTCAGAGTGTGCCCATCTGTCCAGCAAGGGTAGGATTGTTCACCACGCAGGCCACTCACATAAGACTGCCAGCAGAAACCAGATTACTGCGATTGCCTGAACTAAATAAAATAATATTTGACTCCTAGGAACCCCCGGGTGATATAAATGCTTAATGTCCATTGGCTGAGGAAAGATCTGGTGATTTGCTTCTAAGAAATCCACTGCTGAAAACCCTAAGGCACACAGTTGTCCTCAGATGCACATGGACTCCCATGAGTTGGCATCCACTGGCCTGAAACAATTTTCCTTTGTTAGCACCTGACCCTCTCCTCAGTCACACCAGCTGTGGGTTTAGAGACCAGGGAGGTCCCCCTTGCCTCTGACCTCCCCCACTCACTAGCCTCATTTACCTTGACGCTGGCAGGCCTTCCCTCTTGGGGACCAAGCTTTCCCTTTTGCTCCTTTGTCCTCAGTTTCCTCCTTAGACTCAAGAGCAGAGCTCTCTATAGCTTGTATTCGTCTTCCTTTTTTTATGCCCAGTGCAATGCAGGGAATTACGTAACAGGGCTCGTCTAGCAACAGTCTGTGTTACTCTACCAAACAACCTTTTGCTGATGGCTCTGGGTAAGAGAAGGCAGAGGAAGACCCAGAGAGGACTGAGTTGTGAGAGATTGCTGCTGGGTTAATTGTGGTTGCCATCCTGCTTGGTATGAAAATGAGCCTTCTCAGAAGTCCCTAAGGGTTTCAGTGGCTAATGCTTCAGAAGTGGACAGCCTATTCCTTCTTTGCCCTTCTTCTTAGTCTATCTGGTCTTCATACGTTTCTGCTGAAATTTATGGACTTTGGTTGATGCGGCTGGCAGTTGAAAGACCAGTGGCATAGCTTCCATCATGACAGGAAGACATAAACCACCGCAGTAAAACAAATTCTGATTATCTGCTGAGAAAATAATCAGAGGGGTCAGATTATCGGAAGAAGAATGCGGCATCAGGATTGGAGGAAGGCTTATTAACAACCTGAGATATGCAGATGACACCAGTGTGTGTGCTGAAGGTGAGGAGGACTAGAAACACTTGCTGATGAAGATCAAGGATTGCAGATTTCAGTATCAAGCACAGCTCCAGGTAAGGCAAACCAAAATCCTCCCAACTAGGCCAATAGGTATCATGATAAATGGAGAGAAAAATGAAGTTACCAAAGATTTCATCTTGCTTGGATCCACGATCAGTGCTCGTGGAAGTAACAGTCAAGAGATCAAACGACGAGCCGCTGGGTATGTCTACTGTATGGGCATATCTAATGTACACGACCTCTTTAAAGTATTGAAAACCAGGATGTTACTTTGAGGACAAAGGTGCATCTGACCCAAGCCAGGTATTTTCCATTACCTCATATTTATGTGCAAGTTGGACACTGAATAAAGAAGAATCGCTGCATTTGAATGATGATGCAGGCAAAGAATGCTGACAGCCCCGCAGACTGCCAAAAGAGTAAACAAATCTGTCGTAGAGGAAGTGCAGCCAGAATGCTTCTGTATTAGTCTGGGTACTTTGGAGAAACAAATCCACGGCGACTCACGTATAAGAGAGAGTTTTATGTAAAGAAAAGGTGCATCACGAAAACATCCCACCCCAATGCTGCCCAAGCCCACAAGTCCAACATTAACCCATT
>NW_022111325.1:4540848-4551485 GCF_000313985.2 Echinops telfairi
AGCACCACATGTGATTATCGGCCAGGCTGGCATAATTAACTAACTCAGCTTCTTAAAGGCAAGCACCGCAAGACTTGGTCTCACGTCTCCTGGAAATAGTGTCAGAGGAGACCAGTCCCTGGAGAAGGACATCCTGTTTGGTAAGGGAGAGGGGCAGTGACAAAGTGGAAGGCCCTTGGCAAGATGGATGGACACCGTGGCTGCAGCCATGAACAAAAGAGCCAGGCTCTGTGAGGACGGCTCAGAAGCGGGCAGTGTTTCATTCGGTTGAACATAGCGACACTCTGAGATGGCCCCTAACAACAACAGCAACAGCTCAGAAGGAGGAAGAGAGGAGGGTGGATCTTAGCACCATTCGGAGAGAGAAGAGCCGTGGGGGTGGGGGGTGGGGGCACTTTTTAAGGAGCCTGCAAACCCTGTGCAGGACAGCGCCTGACTCAGGGACCGCTGGGCCACCAGAGCAGCAGCAAAACCAAGACCCGGCCCGAAACCGAGCAGTGGACTTCCGGCCCACAGAACTCGGGAAGCTGGGCCTTCGGGCTGAGGCTTACGGCAGGCTGGCATGCCCTCCGGCATTTATTGGTAGTCCTAAAGGAGCTTTGTAACACTGCACAAGCTGGGCAGAGGCTAACGGGCCACGTCGCTGAGAGGTCCAAGACGAGACTGAGGCCTGCCTGTGGGCATGGCTGAGGAAACCTCATCCTCTCTAAATAATTGTATCCTGAGCTTTTGTAACCTGTTGCCTTCCTTAACAAGCCCCACGGTCATGAGTGTTTTCTGGGCGGCCGGTGTAGTAAATTATTCAATCCAGGGGGAAGGAGAGTTTGATGGGATGTGTTGGGACATGTCTGACCTCAGCTGCACACAAACTTGCCTTGGGTGGTGTTGATGTGGAGTTCGGTTTTCCTCCCTGCTTGCAAAACTGCAGGGGTCAGATGCCACCTCCACATTCTGCTCTTGATTTTGTATTTTCCCAGCCAGCAAGCGATCCTCTTAGCCACCTGACTGCCAGGGGGGGAATCTCCAGGAACCAGTTCCCGTAGCTGGTTCAACTGGCAGCTCTGGCCAGCAGGTGGCAGCTGGGCACCACAGAAGCTGATGTGAGAAGCGGACACGAGAGGCTTGGAGGACCAGGGAGGCTGCAGCAGGAAGGGGTGGGCAGAAGCTTGGGTAGGAAGCAAAGAGAAGACAGAAGAGCTGTAATCTCAGCCCATAGCAGGAGGGGCAGTGGTGTGCCAGTCCCGGGATGCCCTCAGCAAGACCTCATCCACCTCTGACTGTCTTCTACTGTCTCGTTTACTTTGAGAACCCATCTCCTTTCGTTGAGCTTGTCCCTCGGTGCTCTAGGAAGTTAGCGGGAAATACGGACTTGACATGGCTGTTACGGAGAGCACATAACAACAGATGAGCCTGATGACTAACTAGAAGGCTGAGTCCCACTCTAAGCAACGACTGGGGAGCTGTTTAAAATGCCCAAGGCCAGAGGCATCTCAGAGAGGAAACCGAGCAGCTGCGTTTAGAAACAACAGTGCCTGTGTCTTTTCTTATCTCCCATCTGATCCCGGGCAAGAGCAGGCTTTTCCTCCCTAGGAGATGAGCTGCTGGGTAGTTCAGGACCCCCTCTGCGATGGCGGAGCTAGAAGACTTGAGACAAGCCTGAGAAGGACTCCGTGGTGGGCAAGAGGCTGCATTAGACAGAAGATGGCAGAGAGTGAGGTAATCGCCTGTTTCTTCGCACCGGAAGAAGAATCTGAAAAGAGCCGGGGACCAACTTGCTGAAGACTTGACTCCATCTGGGCATCGGCTGATGTTGATGCAAAGGAGGAGAACGTATTGGATGGCATCCACGTCATGAGGCCCAGCTGATCCCCGTAAGACCCGAGGGGTCTAGAGAAGACACTGGAAAGTGGCAGGGTCTTCCTAGAAGGCTATGGGTGGGATGGGTGTACTTTGTGACGGACCCTTACTAGCGGGTTGCACTCAATGACTTGCACTCAAATTCCTCATTCCTTTCCTCTTGATTCTTCTCCAGTGAGCCCACTCCCAGACCCCAACCGCTACCCAGCTGAACTCCTCCATCCACTTATGCGCAGTGTTATTAAAGAGTGGACCACGTACTTTCTCGGACTTGGGCCTGCAGGAGATGTGGGAAGGAGGAAGGCAGCAGCGATCGCAGGCAGAGGAAACCAGCATCACCCTCTTTTGCTATCAGCCACTGCTCACTGAGCTCACTCTGGGGCTTGCTCTGTGCTCGTTCTAGTGGGGTCACGTCCACTTAGGCTGAGTCCTGGCCCCTTGGGGACAGCCAGTCTCGCTAAGGACACCGGCTAAATAATCACAGGTGTAGCAGACCGGAGGTGGTCTTTGAGCTGCAAACTGAAATCAGAACTAGCAGGAGGAATGTTGTGTTCCAACACACGCGGGCAGCAGAAGCCATGGGTGGGACACCAAAGTGGGTGGAGCAGAGATCAGCTGAGTCTTGAGTTACTGTGTGGTGCGCAAGATCAGACGCGCTTGGCTGGTCAGGAGTGGTGGGGCATTCAAGGCTGCCCAGAGGTGCCTCAGAAGAAAGGCCTGGCAATCTACTTTTGAACAATCGAGCCCTGAACACCCTGTGAGGCACAGGCCCACTGCGATGCACCCGGGGTCACTATGAGTCAGAACCAGCTCCGCAGTCACCGATGGCTTAGTGATTGCTAAGGCTGGAGAGGCAGCATGGCGGCCCTCGGATGCCAGGTGGAGGCATTTGGGTTTCCACAGAGGCCCTGGATGCCTGCGGAGGCTCGGTTTTGTCGGCTGCATTCTTCCTGCTCCAAATGCTTTCTTCTCTCCCTCAGTGCCTCCCCCAACATTAGACCAGGCAGTAAAATCCTTGCTATGAAGCATCAATCTGACTGCGCGTGGAAGGGCCTGAGCGCGTCCTCCTGCATCAAGCAGGCAGAGGCTACATCTGAGGAGAGGACTCCCCGCTCCCCATCCCTTCCCTGGCCTTCACATTCCAATCCCCCCCCCTCCCCCGCCGCGGATGCGTGTGCGATCATAAGTCACACTACCGTAAACCACTCCAGAGTGTGTAATAAGTGAATTATTTACCAATGACCCTGGCTAAATGTTCGGAGGGATAAATGATTAAGCCACAGATCTGTCAAAAAGTTCCCATAAATAAGTAATTCCGTGCCACCTTAATGGGCTTTGTAAATTACTCATTCACGCCACTGCCAGATCACTCTCTGGGGTAACTTCTTCACACCTGCTGATTTACTGCTGAGGTCTGGACAGAGGGGGACAAATCTGGCTCAGCCAGCTGGGAAGACTCCCCGGGTCCTAGGCCACCGGGCCAAGTCCCCAGCACTATCCTGTGGTACCCCACCAGCACATGAGGTCAGCTAGGGACTGACCTTCTTGCTCACCTGGAGGTTCACCGTCAGTGCAGTTTGTCATCCCCACCCATCCCTGTGCGATGCCGGGGACTTTTCCCACAGATGTTCATTCAGCAAAGGCCTGGCGAGCACCGCTGGGTCCCACAGCACAGCATATTCATCTGGGAGCCCAGGTCCAGTGATGGCCACACAATCAGATCCAGCAGGTGAAACCCATGAGCCCATCAGAGGGAGTATCTTGCTCCACGGGAGAGATCAGGAAAAACTGAAGTGTGGGGTTTAAGAGCAGTCACTTGGGGTCCAATCTCATCGTAAGACCGGCTGGGTCAGGCTGGTGTGGGAGCAAATGGCCCTAAAACCTCAGACGCTTAGTTCTCACTCACACTCGGTCATGGGTCAGTGGGGAGCTCTCCTCCACCGGGCCATCACCTTCTCGCCCGGCTCCATGCTGACCTCGCAGCACCCCTCAGAACACGGCCAGTCAGTGTGACTGCGGGAAAGGAGAGTCTGGGAAGGAATACACTGGCTCCAAAGCAGGTCATACAGTGGTGACCAAGAACAGAGATCAATTGAAGGAGAAAATTGTATTCTTCACTGCCGTCAAGTGGATGGCAGCCTTGCTGACTGCTCCAAGTTCAAACTTTGGTTTCCGAGACTGTAACTATGAGTGAGTGAGTATAAATATGTTTCTACCCACCCCTCGGTGAACCACGCCATGCACTAAGCATTGTGATGACCTGAGATGCTGGCCTTATAGGGAACATGGCATCTCGCAAAGGTCACGCCAGAAGAACATGACATGGAAGCCCAGCTGAATAAATGGGGTCTTACCTGTACCCCGTACCTGTACCTAGGACTGAAAAACTGTGGTGAGAGA
Organism: Echinops telfairi; assembly: GCF_000313985.2. NCBI lineage: Eukaryota > Metazoa > Chordata > Mammalia > Afrosoricida > Tenrecidae > Echinops > Echinops telfairi. Next base: position 4,545,106 of record NW_022111325.1, read on the forward strand.
GGAAGCAAAGGACGGTTTTGCTTTCCACCCCAAGATTGTGGAACTGGCGGTCATTGGGTGGGATCTCTGGCTTAGTGGGCATCCAGTGATAGGGGACCCAGAGCCACCATATATTTAGTACCTCAATGGTCACCTTGCATTAATATGATAGGTTTTAATCTGAGAGGGAAGGTCTGCCATTTTAAGAAATAACCCAGGAAATTCCCCCCTACCACCAAACCCCATGTTCAATGTAAACAGAGCCTAATTAAGAAATCCATCTGTACAGAGCAACAACTCGTGGATTGCAGCTTGAAGTTGGACTACACTCACATAAACTTCTCATGTCAACAATACCTTAAAGTCAATGCCATTGGATAGATTATTGACGTGATCAATGCAATTGCCTTGTAACCTAGAGCAGCGGTTCTCAACCTGAGTTGTGACCCCTCTGGGGGTCGAACGACCCTTTCACAGGGGTCATCTGATTCATAACAGTTCCAAAATGACAGTGATGAAGTAGCAATGAAAATAAATTTACGGGGTCACCATAACATGAGGAACTGTGTTAAAGGGTCACGGCCTTAGGAAGGTTGAGAACCACTGCCCTAAAGGAAGATTGACAATGCTTTCTTTTTGGTTTCTTTTGTTCCATGTTTCTTTGGGTTTTGTTTGCTCTTGATTTGGGCCTTTTGCTGGTGGTGGTGGTGCTGGTGTTGGTTTGGGTCTTTGTCTTAATACAACCTCCACAGTAAACAGAGTCACTCATAATGTGGGGACAAGCAGACAGATTCTGGGCCCCTATGGAATTCTAGCCCCAATTTAGGAACAGTAAATTCTTACAACATGGCCTGCTCCATGCTTGCCTTCAAGAAGAGGACACTGAAGATGAGGGTGCTGCAGGAAAGTGTGGTGAAGAAAATAGATGGTGCCCCGCTATCAGCTAATAGCATGTGGGGTCGTAAAGGCTTGTGTTCAAAACAAGCAGCCATCTAAGTGAGGCATCAGCTAAGGCCACGTGGAAAAAGCCCACCAGCCTGTGTGATCCGAAGACGACAAGAACAAAATCCAAACATGACGAAGGGGAACGTTTCCAAGCTTACGTTGTGAACACCCAATTTGTGGAAGGCTGTGGAGGACAGTGGGAGCCCAAAATCCATCTGCAGAGTATCCAATCAGATTAAGCCTCTGGCCACAGGCTAGAACTCAAACAGCCTTACTATCAGACAGAGATTACTCTAAACTTGACCATGGTGCAGCGAACCATGGTATAAATGATACTTGATCAGTCGACCTCCCTCTGGACCCAACCTGAATTTGCTCTAGGCTCAAATATTCCTCACTTGTTCCATGACAGAAATTTCTTCTCTGGCTTTTTAAATAGTGTTGTTGGTCTTTCCTTTCTTGCTCTTTATTTTTATCTTTACATTATATTATTGTTGTTTTCTTCTTTCTGTTTCATCTTGGTTTTGCTTTTTCATTGTTTCTGTTAGTTTTCCCAATTTATGAAGCACAGAAGTAGTGAATGCATATAGAGACGATAACTGATACATTGATTTATCGGGATGAGTGTGGGTGGGGAGAGTGAGGGGACTGAGTAGTAAACAGTGAGTTCTGGCAGGGGGAGGAAGCACTAGAACTGATTGTGATGATATATTTACAACTCTTTAAATTAAATCTTAAAATCAATTTAACTATGGAAGTGTATGATATGTGAATATTATATCAAGAAAACTACTTAAAAAAAAACTTGACCCGTAGTTACCATGGGTGAAGGGGGAAGAATTTTTGCTTAGCAGACATTGAGTTTATTTTAACACAGGTGGAACAATTTGGAGAGGGATATCAATAATGGTTATACAAAATGAAGAGGATAATCAATGGTGCTGAATTATACAACCGAAAAGTGGGTGAAGGGAGAAGTCGGACAGGGCAAGATATGACAAAATACCCATTTATAAACTATCAAGGGCTCATGAGGAAGGGGGGAGCAGGGAGGGAGGGGAAAAATGATGACCTAATGTCGGGGGTTTAAGTGGAGAGAAAATGTTTTGAGAATGATGTATAAATGCACTTTACACAATTGATGTGTATATGGATTGCGATAACAGTTGTATGAGCCCCTAATAAAATGTTTAAAAAAAAAAGTAGTTGAATGGGAAAATGTTTTATTGTGCACATTTTTGCCACAATTAAAAAAACAATTACATGAATAACAACAAGTACAAGGAAGAAGAAAGTTCTTAAACTGATTGTGGTCGTGATTGTACAACTCTTCTTGATATGATTAAACTATTGAATTGTATGATCTATGGATGAAGGGCCAATAAAGCTGTTAAAAACAAAACCAAAAAAACATAGTACACTCCCCTTCACTGACTAACTTGCCCTGAGGTGACATTTCCCCCAAGATCCAGTTACCATCACCACCACCAGCAGCTTCAGCCAAAAGCAGATACCGGGGGTCTGTTGGGAACTACTTCCATCTTCATCTCGACCACTCACCCACTGAACACCTCCACTACCTGCCGCACCTGTAAAACCAGAGCAATAGCACCCCTGAAAGCCCCCAGAGCTGCTCAGGCGCGTCTTTGACGTCACCTCCTGCGCCTGACGTCTTTGCTTGTCTCCTCCGTCTGCCATCATCCTGTGCCCAAACTGGCAGCCTTCCCGGGCCAGTCCTGTGAACCAGTCCTGCAGCACACGGGCCTGGGCGCCGGTGCTCCAGGAAGATAGGAGGAAGCCTGAGATGTGGCTTGTTTCCTCTGCCTTCCCCGAGGCCGGAGAGACCTCGCTGTCCCTTGGCTATGTGTCAGCACAAAGCCTGCGCCAAGGGAAAGGGAGCGGGGAGGGGGGCACCTCTTGCAAATGGGTTTGTTTTCTGGGAGTGTTTTAAGCTGACTCAGAAAGACAGAAACCATTGTGGGGAGAAGAGCCCTGAACTGTTGGTGACCACCGAGGCTCCCTGGCCTCCTGCATCAACGTTCCTGAGGGGCCGAGAGGCGTAATGAGCTGATTGCTGTTTAGATGATCAAGGGACTCATTCTGAGCTCACGGGTCACAGCCCTCCTTGCTCTGCCTGAGCAAGCCTGAGGCGGCTGCGAGGCTTTATGTTCTCTGAAAAAGGAGGCATGATTTCCCATCTTTCATCATCGAACCCACTCACACTTATTCACAACTTGGCAGGCTTTCTGCACTGCGTGAGCATCCGTCACCTCCTCCTTCGGTTCATTCAATGACAAGTCGCTAGCAGGAGCAAGGGGCCATGCTAAATGGAGGCAGGGACTCACAGAGAGCTGCAAGGCAGCGTGTGCATTACGGAAATTTGCAGACTCTTAGGGGGGATAAGACATGGGCATCCTGAAATGATAATGCAAAGCAACAGGTGTTACACGTGCCTGGACCGAGCAGGAGGGCTAGTGGAGAACAGCTCTCTGATGACAAGCAGCGGATAAAGGAAAGGCTTAGGACATCAGACCTTTTCCTTACCCACTTTGCAGCCCTCCAGACAGACAGCTCTGGGGGTGAGAAAGGTGGGGGAAGAGAGAGTGGGAACACCATGGCATAGGTCTGAGAGGCAAGTCTCTCTGCGTGTTTCTGAAAGCAAAGGCACACTGGGTTTGGTTGACAGGGCATGCTTTTAAATAATAAGAGCCTTTGGACATTCCTCCATTCTAAGTCCCGGTAACCCCGTGTGTTATAGAGCAGGTCTGATCTACGGGGTTTTCTTGTCTGTCATCTTTACAGAAACATAACACCAATCCTTCCTTCCAAGGTGAGTTTAAACTGGCAGACTTCAAATTAGTAGTCCAGCACAAACCATTTGCCCTCCCTCCCCCGCCCCCCAGAGATGGGACAGAAAGATGGGAAAACGGAGCAGATTTTTGCATTTCCCATAGAATACTTCCGGTTTTCAAATACAAATGAGTATACGTTGCATATCTACCGTGTGCCGGGCACTGGGTTAGAAGTCTCACTTCTGTTACTTCATTTAATCCTCACAGCAAGGTTTTCTGTGTATGAGGTTTTTTTAATTGGTTTTACTCTGCTGTAATTAACACATCATACCATTCAATAGTTCAGTCACATTAAGAAGGGTTGTGCAGTCCTCACCACATTCAAATTTGGAACATTTTCTTCTTTCTTGTCCCCACTGCTGTTGACTTCCCATTTCCTGCCCCTTCCCCCTGCATGCCCCCAGGTAATGATGATTCCAGTTACTGTCCTGGCTTCCCTGTACGGTAAAACATATGAAACAAGGCCCCAAAACAGATGTTGGGGGGGGGGGGGGAACAGGACCCAGCCACAATGATTGTATATAACAGTAAAAACCACTTCAATCTAAGAAAAACCAAATGATACAAAAATGTATTATAAATTGAAAGTGGATTCAAAGAGAGAGCTAATTCCAGTCTAAGCACAGTTGTTAAGAACCTCTTTACAAGGCGCTTTCTCTGCTTTTAAGATTGTTCACATTCCTAGTCTGTGGACAGTGGGGATTCACAGGAAACTCAGTTCATGTAGGAACCCTGCAAATGGATTTGGGGTTCCCACTACCATTCATAGCATTCCCCAAACTGGGTCTTTGGAATTTAGGCACTGGTGCCATTCCCTCCTCCTGATTTTGATCTTTGGGTTTACAAGCCTGGGATCACATAACTGCACATGCCAATGTGCTTCTTCTGTGTGAATTTAGACTCCTTAATTAGATGGCTGCTTGCTTTGACATACACCTTTAAGATCCCACAGTCTATGTTTCCTGATAGGCAGGCACCATATGATTTCTTCACCACATATCGCTATGGTACTTGTGTCTTCAGTGATCTCATGAACATGAGTACTGGGCTGGACTGTGACACAAAAACTAGCTATTCTTCTTTTAGAGCTACAATCAAGTAAGCTCAAAATTCCTATCACTATGGTTTCTACATGTCCCTGCTTCACTTTGGGAGACACCTTTATTATTTTCTTGTAGTCTATCACAGATCATTCCAAGAGGCTTAAGGTAATTATATTGATAGTAACCTTATTATAGTTAATGGTAAAACACTGTTGTGCAAAGGCTTTTTTAAAAAATTACTTTATTGGGAGCTCTTACAGATATCATAACATTCCATAGTTCAATCGCATCAAGCAGTGTCGCACAATTGCTACCACACTTTCAAAATATTCTTTTTCTCCCTGCACTCCTTGCCATCAGTTGCCCTTTATCTGCTCCTTCCCCCACCATACCCCCCAGGATCCCTTCTTCTTCTTTTTTTCTATAATAGTTTTTTTTGCCATATCTTACACAATCCAATATATCAATATATCCATTCACATACAATTATGTTGTTCGATCCCATCGAGCAGGTTATATAGTCATCAATGCTAACAGCTTGTGCAAAGGATTTTACATATCTGTAGGACATCTTATTCACTTCTAATACAAACATTGTTAACTCGTCCATCTTCAGAACTTGGGTGAGCAGACACTAATCACACAAACCAGGAGGGTTGGAGGGACAACAGTACTTTCATTTACAAATGCAGGACCATGCCTGGTAGACTGACACATGTCACTGAAAGGCAGAGAGACTTGAAAACAGCAATTATAGGTTGGTCTCTGGTCATCATGTGTTGGGTACCTTCAAAACAACAGACCTGCCCCAAATACTAAGTGGATGCCTGCCCTCCACCCCCCACCCACCCCCACCCCGGAAGAATTTATTTCAAAGGATGGCACTGAATTCTCAGCTCCAGGAGAGGAACATATCTGATAGGAGCACACGGGAGCAGATGAAGGGGGAGGAGGAGAGACTAGAGCACATCCTGGGCCACCAGGCCTTGAGGACGATGATCCCAATTAGAGCAGCCAGGCCACAGAGAGGACCACATGGCCAGCCCCACTATGAGACATGATGCCCCTCACTGACCCATGGTCCTGCAGGGGACAGCCTCAGAGACACAGTGTGGGAATTACGCTCGATCGGATCCCGCCACACAGAGGCAAAGCACTGGGGGAGTGCAGTGGAACAGCAAGGGAATGGAGCAGCAAGGTCCCCAGGGAATGCTGAAGGTGGACTTTGGGGCCAGGGCATGGTGCCCCAACAGACTAGACTGGAAAACACTCCTAAAGGTCAACAAATGATCCTTGAACTAACTACAAGCTTTTTTTCTTGTGTTTTAATTTGTTCTTTGTCAGCAGTTTGTTTTTGCTGTTTTGTTTTACATTGTTCCTTGGTTTTGCTCTTTCTTGTTTTTGTGCACGTTATTATCTCAGCAGGTCTGTCTAAATAAGATAGGCTGGATGAACAATCTGGAGGAGAAAACAACGGGACCGACAGTTCCAGGGGGACGTGGGAGAGGGGCAGGTGGGGGGAAAGGAAGAGGTGTTAACAAACCCAGGGACAAGGGAACAA
>NW_022111325.1:4552453-4562910 GCF_000313985.2 Echinops telfairi
TTCTACCTTGCAAGTCTGGCTAGACCAGAGGATGTACACTGGTACAGATAGGAACTGGAAACACAGGGAATCCAGCGTAGATGATCCCTTCAGGACCAGTGGTGTGAGTGGCGATACTGGGAGTGTAAAAGGAGAGCGGTTGGAAAGATGGAACCGATTACAAGGAACTGTATGTGACCTTCTCCCTGGGGGACGGACAACCGAAAAGTGGGTGAAGGGAGACGTCGGACAGGGCAAGATATTAAAAATAATAATTTTTAAATTATCAAGGGCTCATGAGGAGGGGAGAGCGGGCAGGGAGGGGGAAAATGAGGACCTAATGCCAGGGGCTTAAGTGGAGAGGAAATGTTTTGAGAATGATGAGGGCAATGAATGTACAAATGTGCTTTACACAATTGATGGATGTATGGATTGTGATAAGAGTTGTATGAGCCCCTAATAAAATGATTGGGGAAAAAAACAGACCTGAACCTGCCCATAGTCCAAAGCCTGATTCCCTAACCTTGGGATAGTGCTTGTCGGCTTCTTCTCCCAACAGGGTATTTCAGCCTAGAGTTCAAGGTAATAGTTCAGTTCCTTAGTTTGGCTATAAGTAAGATCAAGATTCAAGGCGGTCCAGTTCACCACAAGGAATTTCCAATTTGGGTCATTCTAGTGTGGTCGGTATAGGATGTTGTGTCTCTCAAAAGGGCAGAGTTCAATGTCCCATATGTCTATAGGTTGCTGCCTGGCTCAGCAGGGGTTGGTTGGAAACTAAGTCAAAAGTGTCCAGTTCAGAGCATAATGCCAGGCATATGCGCCCTCTGGGGTTTCTACACAAGGAATGCTAAACATTTTTCTCAATGGCAGGGGACCCATCTGTAGTTCCCACCATCAGAAGTGTAATTGTTTTCTCTGAGACAGACATGCTCCCACCACCCCCCACCCAGCCCATCACACCCCTACTCTCGATCCAATTTCCCAGTAAGGTTGAATAATAACCCTGTTATGGATTAGGTCTTTCCCCTTCCCCATAACATGGAAAACTGACCCCATCTGGAGGGAGGCTACCTCTCTTAGGTGGTTTGTAAGAGGTTCTAATACAGGGGTCATACATAGTGAGTGGGAATTGGGCAGGCACACTACCTTGCCACCTGGGGAAGCAGATTAGAAGAGGGCATGGCCTGGGAACTGGGGACAGTCTCTGTCTTGGGTTTTTAGCCCTCTAGTAGTGGGTTCACACAATATTTGTCCTTTTGTGATTGACTGATTTCACTCAGCATGATGGTTTACAGATTCGACCATGTCATGAACTGCTCTGTGGAAGTGTTTTCTTATCCCTCCTGCCCAGGTAAACAAAGTGAAGCTCAAAGAAGGAACTGGCTCACACGCTGATGAGTGTTGAGACAGGATACACAGCCAGGTCTTCCAAGCCCCAGCTTCCATCTTTTCCCCAACAATCCTCCTCCACCAGGCAGCCAGAGTGGACCTCCCAATCCACCAAGCCAATTGGTTCTTCCTCAGCCCCAAACGCTTCCGCGGCTACCATAAACCGCAGCTGGAGGAGCCCTGGCGATGCGACTTTGGAACACTTGGCTGCTAACTGAATGGTTGATGATCTGCGCCTACTGCCCAGTGACCCCATGGGAGAAAGTCTTGGTGATCTGTTCTGTAAAGAGTAAACTCGCCGCCATCGACCCGGGGCTGACTCATAGCAACCTCCTGAGGATTTCTGAGGCTGGAACTGTTTACGGGAGTGGAAAGCTCAGTCTTTCTCCCTCGGAGCTGCTGGTGGTTTGGAACTGCCCACCATGCAAAACCACGACACCTACAGCCCAGAAATCTAGGGGTCTGTCCCACGTGGTCCCATGAGTCTAATTCCACATGATGGCAGCTGGCAATAGATGTTGACACAGGGTGTGTCAAAATCCTCAGAATGACATGACAGGAGTGGATTACCCAGTAAGCAAGGCAAGCGCAGGCTTACTTGTGCCTACTGACTCTCCAGAGTGAACAATTTCACAGGGGTTTCATGCCCGTGTGGTGGAAAGCCTGTGAAATTGCTCACTTCCGAGGAGGAAGTACACACGGTAGGCCCATGCACACCTTGCTTTTTGAGTCATCTGACACTGTGCACTAGTCCCTCCCTCTCTCCCTCTGGCTGACTGTGCCTTCAGCCTCATCTTCCTTTCCTCTCTGCCCCAGTGCCTCCGTGCAGTCATCACACGAGCCAGCATCTCCCGAGCATCTCCGATTGCCGGGCAGTGCTACATACGCTTCACTTGTGCACTGATTCGTCAGCTCCTCCTGCCCACACCATGAGGTATTGCAACCCCACTTTAGGGCCGAGGAAACGATTCCAGAGTGTTTTATGAGCACTCCCTGCAGAGCCGGGGAGTCATTCCCACCCAGGCAGTCCATCTCTGAGATGGAAGTGCTCAGCTATTAGTGATCCCCACCTACCACCACCGGTTCCAGGCTTCCAGGACCACATTTATGATCTTTCATTGGTCTGAAATACTATTCCCCTTCTTCTTTTTTCCCCCCTTGGCTAAACACCACTTATATTTCAAGACCTGGTTCAGAAATGATCTTTCCTAAGTATTTTGTTTCTAAATTAGATGAGGGTTTTCTTCAGTACAGGCAGTCCCTGAGTTACAAACATCTGGCGTACAGACAACATACTTAGCCTTAGTGTCAAGTAAATTTGCCTTTACTTTGAATCAACCCCTGCTTGAAACAAATTCTTCATCACAAATGCTTATGGTTTGAGCCTTTTCTTGCACTAAAGGTGGGCCTGGTGACATAGTGGGTTACACTTTGGGTTGCTAACCACAAGTTCGGCAGTTCAAAACCATCAGCTGCTCCTCGGGAGAAAGATGAGGCTTTTGATATAGTTAAGGTTTATTGTGCCAACCTGGCTGATAAAACATGTGGGATTAATTGAAGAGCAGAGCGATAAATGGCTCGGTGAGCCTCGCCTTTCTGGTTCTCGGGTCTCTTGCTCTCTGATGGTCGGGCCAAGGTGCAAGCTGCCTTAGCCAGTTCCCTGCTTCAGCTGGCCAGGCTCACTTCCTGCAAGACATCCCTGAGGAGAAGCCACATGGACCTACCCCGATGCAGCCCTGGGTGCTGGAGCAGCCGTGTGGAGACCCCTGCCAGCGCTGAGATGCTTACACATTCACTGACTTGGCTTTCCTCCTGCAGTCAGCATCCTGGGTGAGTTTTGTGAGTTTGAGGAGGACTTTGTAGATCGGTGTCCAACATATGGGTTAATGGCGGACTCATGGACTTGGACAGCATTGGGTTGGGATGCTTTCTTAATGTACACTTACCCTTTATAGAAAACTCTTTCTTATACATAAATGAGTTTCTGTGGATTTGTTTCTCTGGTCTACCCAGACTCACACAGCTTTTTACTCCCATAAAGAGTGACAGTCTCAGAAACCCACAGGGACAGTCCCACCCTGGCTCCCATTGTCACTATGAGTCAGCATCGACTCCATGGCAGTGATTTTGATAGTAGGTTATAGGAGAACGCATGCACCTGTTCTGACTTACCTACAAATTCCTTTTCAAGCACCCTGGGACCCCCCCCAAGGAGGGCTGCCTGTGAAGAAATTTGGCTAGAGTGTTTGCTGCAGGACCCCCACGAGCATTCGAGTTCATCCCTTCTGCTTCTGTGTCGACCTCCTCCTAGACAAGCAACGTGAGGACAGACCAAACTTTTACTTCATCTTTCTTTCTCCGATCTTAAAGAAAAACCATTTGGCCCTACTTCCCCGTCAGCTACCCCCATATCATTCCTCTTGGTAGCATAATTTTCTTAGCCAATTGTCTGGACTCTCATCCTTTCCTTCCCATTCTTTCCAGAACACACTTCAACTAGGCCTTTGCTCCAACTCCATCATGCCACCAGAACAATCTATGTCAAGGCCACCTGTGACCTCAAGTTCACGTCCCCTGGTAACCTACCAGTGGCCTTTGACACAGGTAGCCACTGCTGCTCCTGGCAATTCTCTCTTCGTGTGCTTCCAGGGCACCGCAGTGGTTTGCCTCTTCATTCTCCTTCTCGGTCTCCGTTGTCCCTCCTGGTCTCCCTGATTTCTTAACATTGAAGTGCCCCCAATTTCAGCCCTCAGACTTTTCCCTTTTCTTATCTTGCTCATTCCCATCTCAGATGATCTCATCCAGTCTCAGGGCTTTAAATACCATCTATATGCTAATGAATCCCAAATGTCTATCTCTTGCTCAGAATATGCCCCCTTGAATCCTTGACTGCATTAACCAACTATTTGCGGGACGTCTCCTCTTGGGCGTCTAGTAGAAACCCGAATTACAGCTGCCCAAACCAAGCTCCTGACATCCCTTCATGCCTCCTTTACCCACCAACCCCTTCTCCTACGTCCTGTTCGGGCTCAGGAAAGGGCGGTACCTTCATCTTTCAGCTGCTCAGGCCCAAACCCGGGGAGTCATCCTGGGTTCTGCTCCTCCCAAAACTCACATGTCATGCATCATCACATCTGTCCATGTACCTTCAAAAGAAACCCAGAACCTGCCCCCTCCTCACTACCTTCACAGATCTCACCTGGGTCCAGGTCGTCCTCAGAGGCCTGGTGGCCTAGTGGGTTATGCGCTGGGCTGCTAACCACAAGACCAGCAGTTCAAATCTACTAGCCACTCTGGGAGAGAGATGTTTCTTTCTATTCTCGCAAACAGAGTCTGGAAACCCACAGAGCAGCTTTTCCCTGTCCTACGGGGTCCCTATGAGGAACGCCATCACCATCTCTCCCCTGGGTTATTGACTAGCCGCCTAGCGGGCCTCCTGGCAGTCCCTGTTCTCTTTGACAGATTCTTCTCTCTTTTTTTTGCTCATACAACTCTTACCACAATCCATACAGACATCCGTTGCATGTCAAGCACATGTGTTGCCATCATCATTGTCAAAACATTTGCTTTCTACTTGAGCCCTTGGTATCAGCCCCTCATTTTTTCCTCTCCCTCCCTCCACAAACCCTTGATAATTTAAAAAATATTATTATGTCATATCTGACACTGTCCAACTTCTCCCTTCACCCACTTTTCTGTTGTCCGTCCCCCAGGGAGGGGGTTAGATGTGGATCCTGACAGATTATTCTTAGCATGGCAGCCAAAATGTCCCTGCTGAAACAAAAGCCAGGCCATATCCCTGCCATCCCTCCCCTCAAGGCTCTTCATCGGCATCACAGCTCATTGACAGTAAAGGCCACGATCTTTACAATGATCTCCAAGTGCCCTCTCTGCCCTCCACCTTTCTGATCTCTCTTGAGCCTTCTCCTCGCTCTCTTTGACATCTTGACACCATCTACGGTCATTTCTCAAACACAGAGCACGCTCTCACCTTGTAGCCTTTGTACTTACTGCCTCTCCTCCTCTCCCTGGAAGGCTCTCTCCCCTGATGGTGGCTCTTCTAGGGGTCCCTGTGTGGTGCGATAGATCAGGGTGCTCAAGTCACCGAAAGCCTGGAGGGAAGCACCCAGTCAAAGATGGCTTATGATAAGGACCCGGTGCTGAAACATCACCCATTGGAAACCCTATGGAGCCACTGAAAATCCTACACCAAGACTCACATGGGATTGTCAAGGCGGAGTGTCCGCTCAATGTCTCAGCTGGTTTGACTATTTCTTTTCACCTGAGAAAGTACCCCACCAGTACTGTTTTCTATTCATTGCCCTTTCTGCAGTATTCATCTCCTTACTACCTCTCATTAGTGAATATATATCTACCCACCCCTGCCACTGAGTTGATGTGGACTCATAGCAACCCTGTAGATGGTTTTCAAGGTTGTAAATCTTCTTGGGAGCAGATTGAGAGGCTAGTGGGATGGAACCAGCAACCTTGTGGTTGGCTGTTCAACACCTACCACATGATGCCTCCAGAACTCCTTACTATATATGATACAGTTTACTTATTTAGAAGATCCTATGTTGGTTTCCTCCATAATAGCAGGGTTGTTGGTTTGTTTTTGTCTATTTTTACCACTATTGTTTCCCAAGTCTAGTACAATAGTTAGCCCATAACAGGTACACAATACAGGGTGCCAGGTAGCAACTATGAAAAATACAACTTTCCTCTAGTTCCTAAATTAAGGTGACCAGATTTTAACATTGGTAAAGTGGGACAAAGGCAGGACACCATTGATAAAACTCATATCCTGGTGAAATAGCCACATGGCAGCTGAAAACTATATACCCTAGCTTGTTGTGCATTCTTTCCAAAAATCAGGACTTTTTATAAATGCCGCGGGACGCGGGAAAAATTTTTAAAATTGGGACTGTCCCGCCAAAAGCGGGACGTCTGGTCACCTTATCCTAAATGCTCCCCCCCACGCACACTATCATAATCCCAATTCTACCTTGCAAGTCTGACTAGACCGGGGGATGTACACTGGTACAGACAGGAACTGGAAACACAGGGAATCAAGGACGGATGATCCCTTCAGGACCAGTGGTGTGAGTGGCGATACTGGGAGCATAGAGGGAGAGTGGGTTGGAAAGGGGGAACCGATTACAAGGATCTACATGTGACCTCCTCCCTGGGGGACGGACAACAGAAAAGTGGGTGAAGGGAGACATTGGAGAGAGCAAGATATGACCAAAAATATATATATAAATTATCAAGAGTTCATGAGGGAGGGGGGAACAGGGAGGGAGGGGAAAAATGAGGAGCTGGTGCCAGGGGCTTAAGTGGAGAGAAAATGTTTTGAGAATTATGAGGGCAATGAATGTACAAATGTGCTTTACACGATTGATGGATGTATGGATTGTGATAAGAGTTGTATAAGCCCATAATAAAATGATTTTTAAAGGTACATAATAACTATTGAATGAATGAATGAATGAGTGACTAACGTCAGCACCTGAATTCTGAGCATTTGTGGAAAAGTACAAGCCCCTCAAAGTCCACTAGGCTCTGGCACTGCAAACAACAAAGCAAAAAAAAACAGCAACACATTTTGGAAGTATCAACTTTCTCCATTCACAATAACTACAGAAACAGGAGCCAAAGAGAAATGCCTTCTGCATTCCGCCATGTCTGCCCTCCACTTCAGTCCCATCCATCAGAGAGGTGAACAGACAGTCGCTTGGACTGCAGCTCACTTACAAATAGAAGAAACGACTTGAAAACCAGCTACTTGATGAGCAAAGTTCTGGAAAATGCTCTCTTCAGGAAGAGAGAGGCAGTTTCTTGCTCACCTGGGAGGAAATTTCTGGTTTATTGTGTTTCTCTCCAAAGTTATGGCTTTCCAATCCTGCCAGAAGCCACCAGGGGAGCAGTGCCTTTCAGAGTGGGGCTTCCAATTCTGAAAAATTAATTTTAAATAGAGACACATTACACCTCCCCTAAGAGCACTTAACAGGAAAGTGCTACTTAGACTCCACTTGGCTGCCAAGTCTGCTCAGCCTGGGGCACGGATGGTGGGTGGCTCTGTCGCTAACCCATCCCCATGGGCCCAGCCCCCAGCTGACCCCCAATCCTCCTCCTTTCCACACAGTTGTCTTGTCTTCTCATCTGTTCCTCCTTGGCCATTAACATCCCACAAATATTTATGAAATGCTATCTGCCCTGCACCATTCAAGGCACTGGGGGGAAGAGGGGGCAATCTTCCCATCACTTCATTCTTTAGAATTGGAGAAGATTTAGGGCCCTCCCAACGGCAATCGTTTTTATTCTGCTCCCATTTTTTGAGTGTAGGCACTGAGCCAGGCACTGTGTGCACGTAAGCAGACAAAATGCACTACGGATATATGAAGGAGTTTTAATAAATTCTTGGAGAAATGGGACTGAATGATAATGGAATTTTTCCCATAAACTTTTGAAGCACCCTATAAGCACCCACAAGAAAATTGATGTTATTACTAGCTGTTGTTGCTTGAGTCTGACTCATGGAAGCTCATATGTTTCAGAGTAAAACTTCTCTTGATAGGATTTCAAGGCTGTTGCTTCTTGGAAACTCCAGTAATTATCAATGCATCCTAATTTTATGTCTGATCAATTTCATACAGCAAAAGTTTGTAAAAATCTTCAGAGTCTTCGTGTTGGCATTACTAATTGGTGTGCAATTTTAATGTGGCTTTTGAGCGACATTGACTGGTTCTCCTTGAAGGTAGGTGTGTGCTATACCTACATAAGTGTATCCTATCATTGACAGCATTAGGTTTCATATAGATCTTAAAATGTTCTTTTGACGAACTGAAAACCCAGAAATAAAATCATCAGCATTCAGACAACTGATCTTTGATAAAGGCCCCAAAAATATCAAATGGGAAGCAGATGCCCTCTTCAACAAGTGGTGCTGGGAAAAATGGATATCTACCTGCAGAAAAATGAAGCAAGATCCTTATCTCACTCTATGCACAAGAATAAATTCAAGGTGTATCACAGACCTTGTAAAAACCCCAAATTATTAGGGCCATCAATGAAGGAATTGGGACCAACCTGAGAACCCTGGTGCAGGGAATACATAGGCTATCAGAAATAGGGAAGGACACAAATACAGATGGGTCACAAATTGACAAGTGGGATATACTGAAGACAAAACACCTGTGTACATCGAAAGAATTCACCAAAAGAGTAATAAGAGAGCCCACAGACTGGGAAAACATCTTTAGCAATGACACATCAGACAAAGGCCTCATTACTAAAATCTACAATACTCTGCAAGCTTCTAAAAGGAAACAAAACGAATTGCCCACTGAGGAGGTGGACAAAGGACCTGAACAGAAGTTTCACAAGGGCAGAAATCCGAATATACAACAAACATATGAGAAAATGTTCCCAATCATGAGCCATAAGAGACATGCACATTAGAAGAACTAAGATACCACCTAACACCCTCAAAGATAGCCCAATTCAAAAAGTCAGAAAGCAACAAGTGTTGGAGGGACTGTGGTGAGATAGGAACTCTCATCCACTGCTGGTGGACCTGCAGGTATGTACAGCCACTATGGAAATCGATCTGGCAATATCTAAAACAGATGGAAATCAAGCTACCATATGACCCAGCAATCCCTCTACTGGGCATATACCCCGAAGAGGCAAGAAACAAACCACAGCCAGACATCTGTGCTCCAATGTTCATCACGGCACAGTTCACAATTGCAAGGAATTGGAAACAACCCAAATTTCCACCAACAGACGAATGGATTAAAAAACTGTGGTACATAGATACAATGGAGTATTATGCATCCCTAAAAAGCAGTGATGAACGTATGAAGTATATCGCAGCATGGGAAGAAACGGAGGAAATTATGCTAAGTGAAGTAAGCCAAGCAAAAAAGGACAAGTACAACATGAGTCCGCTGAAGTAAGCTTAAAAAAAATGCAAAGGGGGCATAGGGAAAAAGCTACTGCATACAAATATTCCTGGGTTGAGGACCAGGTAGTATGGCAGGAGCCAGACCAAATCCAGGGATACATATGGTAGCCAACTAAAAAGGAGTGGGGGAAAGAAAAAGAAATGGGTAGCGGGGGAACAGAGCACTAACCCACCCAAGGGGAGGGTATTGTTTATATCTTCACAGGAAAAGAGGGACCAGATTTCAACCTGGTGCTCCAAGATGTGAATGCAACATACAGGCATGAAGCAGCGAACCAGCAGAGATGTCTGAGGAGCCAGCCCCAATCCCAACTACGTGGACAGCCACCCCTCCCCCCAGAAGAATTTACTTCAGAGGACAACACTGAATCTGCAGATCTGGGAGCGGGACATGTCTGATCAGAACACGCGGGAGCAAATGAAGGGGGAGGAAGAGAGAGTGGAGCACATCATGGCCCACCAAGCCTTGAGGATGATATCCCTGCTCAGAGCAGCCAATCCACAGAGAGGACCATATGGCCGGCCCCACTATGAGACACGACATCCCTCACTGACCCATAGCCCTACAGGGCACAACACTGGAGACAGTGTGGGAAGAACAGCAAGGGGAGCAGAGCAAGGAAGTCCCAAGGCAGTACCAAAAATAGACTTTGGGGTCAGTGCGTGGCACCCCATCAAACCTGACCAGAAAACACTCCTAAAGGTCAACAAACAGACTTTGAACTATTTAGAGGCTTTTCTTTTTTTGTCATTAGTTTTTTGTTGTTATTGTTGTTGTTTTGTTTTCTTTTGTTGCTTTGTTTTGCTCTGTCTTGTTTTTGTGCATATTATTATCTCTGCAGGTCTATCTAGATAAGATAGGCTGGATAAACAATCTGGAGGAGAAAACAACAGACCAATGGGGAGAGGGGGAGATGGAGGAAAAGAAGTAGTTAACAAACCCTGGGACAAGGAAACAAGTGATCCAAAATCAGTGGCGAGGAGCGTGTAAGAGGCCTGGTAGGGCTTGATCAAGGGCAATGTAACTGAGAGGAATAACTGAAACCCAAATGAAGGCTGAGCATGATAGTGGGACAAGTGGGAGAGGGAGAGGGGGAGATGGAGGAAAAGAAGTAGTTAA
>NW_022111325.1:4563054-4565862 GCF_000313985.2 Echinops telfairi
TGACAAAATAATAATTGATAAATCATCACGGGTTTGTTGGGGAGGGAGAGTGGGGGAGTCAAGGGGGAAATGAGGAGCTGAATCCAAGGGCTCAAGTAGAAAGCAAATGTTTTGAGAATGATGATGGCAACAAATGTACAAATGTGCTTGACACAACGGATGGATGGATGGATGGTGATAAGAGTAGTATAAACCCCCAATAAAATGATTCAAAAAAAAAAGGGAGAGGGGGGGTTAGTGAGGCCGAAGGGCCAATGGAAAGACAGACAAGGAAGCTGAGTGTAGTACTGAGGTGGGAAGGCAATAAGCAGAGCCTGGGGGCAAGGGCTGAGCCTCTGCTGCAGGCGAGGACTGGGAAGCAGGCCTGGAAGCCAGAAGGGCTGTGGTAGGCTGTGCCGGCCGAGCTGAGAAGGCAGGGCCTGATTGCCTAGCCTGCGTGTCTGACCGGGCTGGGGTATTCTGAGACACTGACTTCCTGGAAGGAGAGGAAAGGGTCTGGGTCTGGACCGGAGGAGGCTGGAATGGTACCCTCGACAACAGTGTACGGAGAATGGTTGAATAAATCATGTTATAGCCACAGCATGACACAGCTGTTTAAAAATAGAAAAGATGACACCATTTGGATAGCGAGCAACGGGAACGATGCCCCCATGTTTCTTCAGTGAAAAAGCAAGGGATAAGAACAGCGGGCACACAACGCAGTGTTTTGTCTAGTAAACAGGAAATATAAAACCGTGCATGTGCGTGTGCATGTGTTTGCATCAAGAAGCTCTGGCAGGGTGGTGAAGAAGGGAATCCATCCCGTTCCCTCTAAAAGGCCGGGTGGGAGAAAACGGGTAGAAAGAGGGGAAAAATGGGATCCGTTCATTCTTTTTTATATCATTTTGATTTTCGAATCCTGGAAACTATTAGAAAGAAATGATCTAAAAGCACTGAGGCTTTTGGGGTGGGGACGTTTCTAAAAGGCAGCCCACTACTGGCAGAAGCCATCTTTGTTTCTACAACCTAGATGCGGTGCGATCCCTGTGTGCTGGGTGGTGTCTGTCACTCAGGGTGGGCCCGGGTGGCCAGTCTGAGGGAGGAGTGAAGGAGGTGTGAGGATGTTTGGGGGGTGGCGTACCCTATGATGGCGACACAGGGCCCTGTCTAGGATAACCTTATTCCCTGCAGGAGTTGGTGGCCAACGGGTTTGGCTCTGGAAGGAAAGTGGGGGCAGGGAGGGCAACTTCACTAAGAAAGGGGTAAGCCAGGAGAGGGAAACAAGGCAGGGAAGTGGGACTGGGAAGCCACAGCTCAGCTCCGGGGACACCCCCCACCCCCCATGAAAGGAAAGAGGGTGTGCACCCAAGTGGGGAACTAGGAACTGGGGTTGGGGCTGTAAGGAGCAGAAGGCAGCAAGTGTCTCATTTCGGTCTTTTAAAATCCCATTTCCCGGGGGCCAGCCCTTGCTCAGGGCCACCCTCTCAATGTCCCTCTGTTCCGCTCCTGGAGCAGAAGGTTTGGCTCTGCGGAGGGGGCTGGGAGGCGCTGCCCTCGCCCCTCCCCACCATCTGACAGCCCATTGTGCCCGCAGGACGTGGGGGAGTCAGGCTAAGGGAGAAAAATATCCTGGATGCGGGACAGTGGGGTCCTGGGCTCCCTAGTGCCACAGGGAGCAGAGGGGGCCAGGCTCCCAGGCTGGGGAGGGCACTGGAGTGGACGGTGCTGGGCAGTAGGGATTTACTGTGGGGGTGGGGTGGCCGCAGCTGGCCACCTCCTCCCACCGCCCTCACCCAGCGGCAGCTGGGACCCAACCCTCCCCTTCCCCCAGCCTTTTGTGGCTCCAGTTTATTTTCCAGTTAATGAAATGAGTTATTGCCTCTGCCCCTGGAGACCTGGAGTTCCAAAGGCATCTCCTCCCTCAGGCTCCAGGCTGTGCCCCCGGCAGGTTCCCTGGCCCCTCACCTCTTCTAGGCTGCCCTTGGGCTAGAAGTGCCCGCAGCCCTGGACCTCCACCTGATGGGGCAATGAGGCACCTGGGAAGGGACTTGTACAAGCCTAGGCCCCTGGTTGGTGAACAGGGAGAAAAGTCATGCAGCCTGGAACTCTAAAACCACCTCAGCCTTTTGTTGGCTGTGTGTCTTCTAGCAAGTCACTCAACCCCTCCGAGCCCTACTGGAGCCTCTGTAAGAATCAAAGGACTTTGCGCTTCTCTTCCCGATGGCAGGTGTTGAGAAGGTGAGTAGAGGGGCACGCAGTAGCAGCAGAAACAGAGGGGAAACAAGCTTTCGTGTTGTGTCCAGGCCCCACGGCTTCGCAGCTGAAGGGGTGTTACCGAGCGTCTCAGAGACTTGTGCTCCTGCCTCTGTGCAATGGAGGCGCTCCGGTACCCGCCCCATGTAGCCATCCAGAGGATAACTGAGATAATTCATTAAAGGCTTCAAATAATGCTGACACAGAGTCGGTGCTGAGAGAAGTGCTGCCATGGGTGTTATTGATATTATTCAACGTTACCTTGGTAAACCGCCGAATCTGTGGACAGAGGTGGCTCCAGTTTTCCGGGGCCCAAAGTGTTTACAATGTTGGTAGCCCCTTCAAGGAAGAAATGCCTGATGAGGTTCAGAAGCAAACCATTTTTTTTAATAAGAAAAGAAATTTTGGCAAGTTACAAATTTGTAAAAGCTGGAAAATCCAGAAAAATGACATTGTTTTTGTTCATTGGCTGCCTAACAAACCTATATGTATTTTTTTTTTTTTTAACATTTTATTAGGGGCTCATACAACTGTTATCCCAATCCATACACACATCAATTGTGTAAAGCGCATTTG
>NW_022111325.1:4571101-4575716 GCF_000313985.2 Echinops telfairi
TGGGTCTGTGCCTACTTATCTTTATGATGCTCCTCCTGTGTTCTAGTTGTGTTAAAGTTCCCTCTAAGCAGCTCTCCTGGGCTGGATTCTGCGGAGTCCCTCTGGTACGTGTCACTCCGTCGCCATCTTCCCGGAAGTCTCCCCTATATGTATTTTTTTTCCTTTTCTTTTTTCCTTTTTCTTTGCTGCTCACTTTCTGGCTGATCATTCATTATGGTTTTGTAACTTTTTTTGTAGAAAGAGAAGGATGATCATTCCATTTTCCTCTTTCAATGTTCCTCCAGCATGTTTGACTGTTTTTTAAAAAATGATTGATCCTTTAGAAAAGTTTCTTTCAATGCTAAAATTGTTGTTGGTAGGACAGCACCCTATATAATTTTGCAATTGTTGTCACATTTGAGGGGGACAATAACCGGGCAAGTGTCCTTTTTGTTTTTCCATAATTGAGCTGTGAAACTTCCGGACAGTTCAAGCTTTCTTTAAAAAAGCGAAACAACACGTAAGCGGCCCCCATAAAATGATCCGAAAACCTCGCTTGTCCTTGAGTTGAATCCAACTCCTAAGGACCTTATAAGACAGAGTCGAACTGCCATGTAAGTTCCTGATATGGAAAACCTTTCTGAAGCTGTAACTATACATATCTGTTATAAAAGACAACACTCATTACCTCATTGTGATGACCCATGATGAGCTTTGTGTCCTCTTTTGCCCTACCGAGCACAGCGCGGTGACGCTGCTGTCCTGCCAGGTGTGCTGGCCCAGTGGTTTGGATCTGGAAGGACACAGGGGAGCAGAGAGGACAAGTTCACTAGGAAGGCTGAGGGCCTCACTTTGGAAGGCATTCGCTGGGGGAGGAGCCACCTCGATAAGCAGGGATTGTCGTTAGGGACCATCCAGTCAGTTCGGATCTTAGCACCGTAACGGAGCACTGACAGCCCTGCGCCATCCTCACAATCGTTGCTGCAGGTGAGTCCATTCTTGCAATCACTGTGTCAATCCATCGCACGGAGGGCTTCCTTTGAAAAAAAACAATCAAGCATGAAATCCTTCAAGGGACTGGTCTCGCTTGATAAAATGTCCACAGTGCATGAAACAAAGTCTCGTCATCTTGCTTATAAAGAGCATTCTGACTCGACTCCTTCCAAGACAGGTTCATTTTTCTGGTAGTCTGTGGTATAGTCGATATGCTTTGCCAACACCATAATTCAAAGACCACACTCCTCCGGTCTTCCTTATTCATCACCCAGTATTGACAAGCATATGAAGCAGCTGAAAATAGCATGTCTTAGATTAGGTGACCTGAGTCCTCCAAGTGACAACTTTACTTTTTAAAACGTTCCAGATGTTTCTTGGAGTAGATTTGCCCAATACAAGAATACATCGTTGGATGTTTTTTCTGCTGCTTCCAGGAGAATTGACACCTTCCATCTTTTCTCAATGTATTCAGATGTTGTTACAAGGATGGTCCAGTTGTAAGGGTTTTTATTTTCTTGATCTTGAGAGGTAATCCATACTGAAAGCTATAGTCTTCGATCTTCTTCAGTAACGAGCTTCAAGTCCTCTCACTTTGAGCAAGATGGCTAGGTCATCTACATATTGAAGGTTGTCAGAGAGCCTTCCTCCAACCCCGATGCTAGGAGCGCCACGTATTCTGGTTCCTCAGATTAATTGTTCCTGATGCTGATTCTGGTTCCTCAGATTAATTGTTCCTGATGCTCATTCTGGTTTCTCAGATAATTTGTTCAGTATACAGATTGAATAAGTATGGTGAAAAGATATGCACTTCTTTTCTGTTTTTAAACTATGCAGTAACCCCTTGTTCTCTTCCAGCAACTGCCTCGTGATCTCTGTACAGGTTTTACATGAGTATAATGAAGAGTTCTGGAATTCCCAACCTTTGCAATACAACTCATCATTTATTAGGATCCACACAGTGCCTTTCTATAGTCAGTGAAGCACAGGCAAACATCTTTCTGACCTTCTGGGCTTTCATATGCCATAAATAATAATGCTCCTTATCCAACACCTTCTTCTGCAACCTGTTCTCAATCTGCAAAGTTGTGTCGACCTCAATGCCGTGGATGGGGTGAACTGTTGGGATTTTCATTTGCTGATGTGGCACGACTCCCAATTAAAGCAAACGACTACAAACATCCATTAATAATCAGAACACGCAATGTACAAAGTATGAATCAAAGAAAACTGGAAGTTGTCAAAATGAAATGGAACACTTGAAGATCGATAGCCTAAGCATTCATGAGCTGAAATAGGCCAGTATTTGGCCATTTTGAATCCAACGATCATATTAGGTCTACTAGGCTGGGAATGACAAATTGAAGTGGAACAAAATCATATTCATCGTCAAAAAGAACACTTCAACATCTATTCTGAACACAAGGTTGTCAGTGATAGCATAATATCCAAGTGCCTACAAGGAAGACCAGCTAATATATCCATTATTCACATTTACATGCAAACACTAATGCCTGAATATGTTTACAAACTTTTACAGTCTGAAATTGATCAACCATGCAATTAAGATGCATTGATAAAAATAAAATAAATTTTAAAACATTTAAAAAGATGCACTGATAATTACTGGTGATTGGAGTATGAAAGTTATAAACAAAGAAGGAGTCATAGGTGTAAAATATGGCCTTAGTGATGGAAGCATGCAGGAGATCGCAATTTATGTCCATAACTCTGATGCTAGTCCGTAAGTCCCTCTTCAGACTCACGAAGGCACAAGCAATGATGCAGAATGCAGGAAGATCACAGGCCGGTGGGTGCAAAGTCCTGTGGATCCTATGGCAGTGGATGTATCTCCAGGGCTCTGGCAGCAACCAGGACCAGTCATCAGAAAGGTGAAGGCAGAGTGAGAGGGGAAGTTTCCCAGGGCCTTGTTATGAAAGGTCATGCCCACAAGGAGTCACCTTGTGGTGACCTAACAGCCCTACACTATTATATAACTTCAAGTTGACATGAAGTGATATAACTACCATAGCCAAGGACCCACTGCAGAGGTTCAAGTTGAAACTGAGAAAAATGAAAACAAATTCATGAGAACCAACATCTAACCTGGCATATACCCTACCTGGATTTAAAGACAGCCTGAAGAATAGATTGGACACATGGAACACTAATGATTGAAGACCAAACAAGTTGCGGGATGAGATCAGGGACATCATACACGAAGACAGTAAAAGAATCACTAAAAAGTCAGAAAGAGGGAGAGCGAGACCAGGAGAATCGGAACCTTGTTTCTGAACCAGGCAGTGGCCAAAGCCAGTGCACGAAACGATGACATGTGAATAAAAGGGCTGAACAGAAAACTTCACATAAGCTGCTCAGGAAGACGAGGTAAAGTGCTCTAATGAAATGTGAAGCGGCCTGGAGGGAAACAACCACGGCGAGCCCAGTCTCAGCATATCTCAAAGGAAATAAAGAGTCTGTGGGGGAAAAACAAACAAAACATTGAACAGTGCAAGAAGCACCAAAAGAAGATGGGAAAAAATACATTGAGTCATTGTACCAAGAACGTGTTTTGGATCCCTTGCTTTGAGGGTGCCCAATGAATCGTGGCCCAGGACCACCGTATACTCACTATGTTCAATGCCCTCCTTGCTCTACTGACAGCATGAATCTGGTGTGCACGATTCTACCTTTGTGAATGGATGTTATTGGGAGGTTTGCCTCGTCACCATGCCCCATTGTTTGTGTAAACAGAGTCCAGTCAAATAAGAGTATAATCTCTAAAAGTCAACAGTTCATGTAACGTGGTGGGCAGCTGGCCTATATTTGTATAATTTCCTTTTCTCGACAGTGTTTTAACTTCTATACCACTGGCCCAATTAATGACACTATCAATAGAATTACCGTATGCCCCAGAGGGATGGCTGGGACTGTTCTTTATCATAAAATGAAAACGAGGCTCCTAAAGTGAGCTACAGACACATATAAGCCACAGATAAATGAATGGATTGGGGGCCCCACAATCGGTTCTTATGACATGGCCCTGCTCAATGTGCACCCTCATGAAGAGATCGCTGAAGATATGGGTGTTGTAGCAAAGTGTGCTGAAGAAAGCAGATGGTGCCTGGCTATCAGAAGGAACTAGCATCTGGGGTCTTAAAAGCTTGTCTTAAAACTTTTTTGAATATAATTAAATAACAGTTGGAGTAGCATATTGTCAAGCAATGACCAGGAATTCAGCCTTGATTCAGAAGAGGATGTGGAATGAAGGATATCATTGCTGATGACAGATGGGTCTTGGCTGAAAGCAGAGAAGACCAGAAAGATGTTTACTAGTGTTTGATGGACTATTCAAGGCCATTCACCTATGAGGATCATTATAAATTGTGAATAACATTGTGAAGAATAGGAATTTCAGAGCGCTTCATTGCACCCATGTGGACCCGGTGTATACACCAAGAGGCCATTGTTTGAATAAAACGAAGGGGTATTGTGTAGTTTAACATCAAGAAAAATGTTTGTCAGGATTGTAGCCGTTCGCCGTACTTACCATTACAGTGAACCCTCGTTTATCGCGGTTAATCGGTTCTAGACCCTACCGTGATAAATGAAATTCCGCGAAGTAGGATTCCTTATTTGTAAA
>NW_022111325.1:4576108-4578086 GCF_000313985.2 Echinops telfairi
CAGCTCGTTTAGGAGCCATCATAGGGCTTAGATAAAATTTCTTAAAAATCGCAAACAATTACAGTACACTGTACAAAAGCAAAAATGCATCTGATACATAGCTCCTCCGATACGTAGCGATGCAGATAGAAGCGTGTACAGTATGAGCCAATCAGTGGCAGTAATGACAGAGCATGCGCTGTTATGTAAAAACCGAGATAGAGTGAAGCCGCGGAAGTCGAAGCGCGAAGTGGCGAGGGTTCACTGTACAAGACTCAGCCTTGATTGCTGACCGTGGGGCGGCCGTGAAGGACTTGCTGATGGAGAGCAAGAACTACGCCTCTCAGCATGGCTCCAACCCTAACAGAAAGAAAGAAAAATCCTCACCGCCGGCTCCATAAGCAACACTGGGATCAAGGGGAACTACTGATGTTGTCAGGATTTCGTTTGACCGGGACCCATCATCAACCCTCATGGAACCCCGTGAAGAAATCAGAAGAATTTATCATGTCGGCCAAATCCACGGCGAGAAACCTCTTTAAAGTGTCGAAGAGTAAAGATGTCACTCTGGGGACAAAGCTGCGCCTAACTGGAGGCGTTTTCTGACCCAGGGTGTTTTCAATCACCTTCTCTCCATGGGAGAGCTGGCCAGTGACCGAGAAACTGAGGAAGAAGGAATGCCTTTGAATTATGGTGCTGGCAAAGAATATCGCATGCGCTGCCTGGAGAATGAGCCGATCTGTCTGGCAAGAAGTACAGCCAGAGTGGTCCTTAGAAACAAGCATGCCTCGTGTACTTTGGCCATGCCGTCCGGACGGACCAGTCTCTGGAAAGGGACATCATCCTTGGGAAAGTAGAAGCTCAGTCAAAAAGGGGCAGACCCTCGAGGAGATGGACTGGCCGTGTAGTTGCAGCAATGGGCGCAAACCTCACAATGGTGAGGCCGGGCAGGATTTCCTGCTGCTGTCCTGAGCATGGCTCTCAGTCAGCGTCGACCCAAGGCACTGCAAACACATGCACGTGGGTCCCTCCTGTCCTTTCACTGGATTATTTATTGAGCCCTCCAAGAGCCCGTTTGAAATGCTGCTTCCTTTCAGTGAACTATTACTTTGGGGTCATCTGAGTTTTGTGTTCCAATGATCTCCTCGGGGTCAGAGTCCTTTCAAAAATATACTATGAAAACACATGACAATAATAGTTCTGTGGCATGTTTATTTGGGCCTCTTTCTGAGGAAAGAACTTCTATTTTTGACAAAATATCACTGAGGACCGGAGAACGTTCCATGAAGTAGCTCTGAGCTCTGTACATAGCCAGTGCTGTTTCCGCTCCAGCACAGACAAGATCCAGCCCAGGGACTCGAGTGGTGTCTTTGTCGCCAGGCCCTCGGTCTTGCAGCTACGTGTCAAGATGACACGTGCATCAGCCACAGACGTATTCCTGAAAGCTGTCCCCACACCGGACAGCTACACATGCAGATGATTGTGAGACGCATGACATGCTCCTTTAATGCAAAAATAAATGTATTCTCAACTCAGTTCCGCCTTAGTCCGATCCTCTCCCGTGTGACCTGAGGAAAGGGGGGATGGAGGTAAAGTCACAACGAACAGCGAGTTGTAGGTAACCTAACTTACTCTGGCATCTTATCCTTAGGACCAGATAGAACCTTAGGGGACTCTGAGCCAGGGAACTTGAGCCACTTCATGCTACGTCTACCACTGGTTGAGGACTCTTGAGCTAGGCATGATGTCAGGGATTCTAGAAGGCGTCGCTTGTACAATCCAAGATGCCTCCTCCTCAAGTCACAAGGAACCTGTAATCATACCGGTTGAAAATGTATTCTTTTTTTTTTTAACATTTTATTAGGGGCTCATACAACTGTCATTGCAATCCATACACACATCAATCGTGTAAAGCGCATTTGTACATCGTTTCTCAAAACATTTTCTCTCCACCTAAACCCCCCACATTAGGTCCTCATTTTTCCCCTCCCTCCCCGCT
>NW_022111325.1:4578186-4593266 GCF_000313985.2 Echinops telfairi
TGATAGTTTATAAATTGGTATTTTGTCATATCTTGCCCTGTCCGACGTCTCCCCTCACCCACTTCTCGGCTGTCTGTCCCCAGGGAGGAGGTCACACATAGTTCCCTGCAATCGGCTCCCGAAAATGTATTCTTTTTGAGCAAAGCCTTGCCTGCCCCTCTTTCAACAGACGTACACTTCTGCAGGTCAGTGTGAGTGTGCTGCCGAGGCAGTCACTCACACTTTAGTATGAACTCAGGGGAGGTTTACAGCAGCAGCAGCGCTCCCAGGTTGTGGACTAAGGACAGAAGAGGAGAGCTCGTCATGAACGGCCTTTGGGAGTTGCTGCTGGGGGATGGATGGGCCCGTTCCTCGGCTAGCTTGCAGGCGGCCAGCAGAGGATGTGGGGAGGCAGATTGTGGAGAACACTTTCTTTAGTCGTTTTGCCATTTGGATGAGAAGTATGAAAATTGTCGAGAAAGTTACTTTTGGTGGTAATTTTTGCTTGTTTCTTTGTTTATTCAGTGTGCTCAGCCACAGACTTAAACCCAGGAAGCACTGAAATGACTCATCCTTTTTCTAATTGACTTGGGCTGGCTTCTCCATCTTCACCTGCTCCCGTTCCCAGCGTTGGCCAGGAGAAGGGCCTGGCCTGAGTCCCGGCCTTCATCCACCGCCCCAACTGCCACCCATCTTGAAGGCTTTGGGTTCCCACTTTCCCAAAAGAAAGAATTGGATGGGTTGCTGGTGAGAGGAAGAATCTCCATCCGCTTTCGCTTCTTTTTCTCTTTGGACTTTAGACAGAGGTGGTGGTAAAATCACCCAAGGAAACGTGGAAGCAGGAGAGTCGAGGGTGAAGGGAGCGCTGTGAGGAGCGAGTGGTTGCTGGGGACTCTATCTCACATTGTCTTTCCCGCTCAGTGGCTCTCAGCAGTGTTTTTCCACCATGTAAATGAGGCCGGGGAGGAGGAAGCCCCCAGAACTGGGGCAGGGCCTGGGGCTCCTCCATTCATAGCAGCCACCCTCTGACAAGCTTCCTCAGAAAGCCCCTCTTTGATAGCCCCTGTGCCTGAGCACATCACATGGCCCCGGCTGTGAAGATGCAGGCTCTCAGCAGGGTGTGCCGGGTTTGCGAGAAGAGGATGCAAACCCTGGCACGTGGGAGAGAGATGAGGCTGCAGACTGCCACAGCGCAAGGTGTCCGATAAGAGAAGATACGGTCAAGTTTGACAGACCTGGGGAGGCTTCTGTGTTGAAATCTGCATGCTGCGTGACTTTGAACAAGCTACTTAACCTTCCTTTGCCTCCGTTTCTCTGCACAGAAATGAAAATGTTCAGAGGATTGAAAAGAGTGAGCACGATTGATCAGTATCATGCTGGGCATGTAGATGTTCACCAGGCTCACAGAAGAGACGGGAAGGGCAGGTATTTGAGTCAACAAACCTTCTTCCCCGTGGTAGGTCCTGAGCAGGAACACAGGAACACAAAGATGGGGGAGGAAGATGCCTACAATTTGGGGAGAAGCCAAGATTTGCACCCAAAGCCAGCTGTCATGGAGTCAGTGTCTACTCACAGTGACCCCATGTGTGTCAGAGTAGAACGATGCACCATCCCAAGCCCAGGGCTCCTCTTTGGAGAAGTAAGTTGCCTGGCCTTTCTTCCGGGGCCTCGCTGTCTGAACTCAAACCACTAAGCTTTTGGATAGTAGCCAAGACATCCCATATGAACCACGGGCACCTCTCAGGGTCCCCAAGACGCCACCATAATCGCCGACGGGTGGCCTCTCGTGTTATTCTGGAGCAGAAGGTCGGAGAAGGCATGGAGAGTTGGCGGCATTGGAGAAAGGAAGCTCGAAGGCAAGCCACCTTCTTGGGCATCTCGGGGAAGATGTGGCATCAGAGTAGGGGCTGGAAGGAGAAATTCCGAGACTAGGATTGGGGGTAGAGAACATGCACCAGCCCCGGGGCTAAGAAACCTGGGAGACTGGGCTCCAATTTGCCAACGATGATGGAGGTGGTGAGGGCCTGGGCAGCCTCTCACCCTGTTACACAGAAGGTTCCCGTGGAGAAGAGGTCACGTGAAGGCGACGAGCAACAACACTTGGGCGAACTAGAGGGTTGGAGACTGGGCAAAGAGAGTTGTGGGTAACTTAACTTACTCTGGCATCTTATCCTTAGGACCAGATAGAACCTTAGGGGACTCTGAGCCAGGGAACTTGAGCCACTTCATGCTAAGTCTACCTCTGGTTGAGGACTCTTGAGCTAGGCATGATGTCAGGGATTCTAGAAGGCGTCGCTTGTACAATCCAAGATGCCTCCTCCTCAAGTCACAAGGCTGGTTGGTGAAGAACGCCGGAGGCAGTAAAGCTGCCTGTGGAGTGGGAGGGAAACTAAGGTCTCTGAGAGCCCGCAGGTTTTAGGAATGCCTGCCTTCAGGGTTCAGGATTCGCTGGGGAAACCGGCAGGGTTCTGAACGCAGGGCTCCCCCTGAGAGCCAGGGCCCATTCACCCACTTCGTCTCCTCAAAAGAACAAGGAACGTGGCTACAACTGAACAGGGGCGCGAGGGCCGCAGGCAGGCGGGGAGAGGCGCTAGTGAGTTACACCGTTATAAATACACTTTAGGGCCGTGTGACTGGGCCATAAATCGCCGCCCTGTGCTCAGGTGATGTCACTCGATGCTCGGCTGTATTTATAGCTTTGTTCACTGTTCCCTGGGTCCTTTCTTTTTTCTTTCTTTCTTTTTCTTCACGTTTGAGCTAATATGTGTCTCCCCACACACAGTCACCCTGAACAAGAACAGAGAACCCCCCAGGCCATTTCTGCTCTTCCTCCAGTTCTCGCTGGACCATTCCAGGAGAAATTCTGAGGCTGAGATTTGGACTCGAGAAGGCCACCATGTGGAGAGAACGGCATCCCTACTTAGTCGGGAAGTCCCTCCTGCAGGCTAACTGCTAGTCACTCTAGACCCTAAACCAATACCAAACGCATCGCTAGAGAATTGCTTCCTACTCCTAGCAACCTACACCGGGTCTCAAGATCAAAGCTTTCCAGGAGCAGACAGCCTCTATCTTTCTCCCAAGGAGCAGCTGGTGGGTTTGAACCACTGACCTCACAGCTAGCAGTTCAATGTCCAACTCAGCACCACCAGAGCTCCTGAAAACGAAGCCTAGACATTGCCGAAGCAAAGAAATCCTTTTCAGAATTCTGAATTTGAAACAGCCCCCACCCCACCCACCTCTTTTCCTCAGTGCTAAGAGCCTACTGTGTGCCAGGCACCATGGTTAATAGCAGTGAACGATATTGACACAGACTCTACCCATAAGGGGCTTACAACTCAGCAGGGGCACAGATGCTGAATACCTAATGACGATCGTGATTAATGCTGCCCATGGAAACAGAGGGTGCTTGGGGGCAATAACAGGCAATCTAGCCTGTCTGGAGGAATTAGAAAAGGCTCCCAGGGAGCGATGGCATTCAGTGTAAGGTCTCTCGGGATGTAGGAATGAAGTGGGGAGAGGGCCCGGGGTGGGAAAGGAAATTTCAGGTGAGGGAATGATCTGTGTCAAGGCTAAGGTGACCGGATGGCCCGCTTTTGGCGAGACAGTCCCGATTTTTGGCATTTTTTAAAAGTCCTGATTTTTGGAAAGAATGCACGACAAGCTAGGGAACAGTCTATTTGACCAAATTTTTAATCAAGAACCGCCCCCCCTCCTCCACCATCAATGGTGCCCGCTTTAAATCTGGTCACCTTAGTCAAGGCCCAACAAGGAGAGGAACGTGGTCAGTCCAAGAACTCGCAGAACCCTGGCAGACCCGCAGCCGAAGAGAAAAGAGCGGGGGTTGGGAGTGAGAAGTCTGGGAGACAAGACAAGTCCACCCCAGGCTGGCTCCAGGGACCAAGGGAGAGACTCTGCGTCCGATGCTGAGGGCAGTGGGAGCCCTGAGTGGGTCCTGAGCATGAGTGTGATATGGTCAGGTGTGAACCTGAGAACATTCCCTGGGCGGCAGAGAACCAAACAAGGGGGGCGGACATGAACCGTCTAGAGGAGGGCATTGCTATGGCTAAGACAGAAGTGGGTGACAGCAAGGCCCAGGGTGGTGGCAGTGGGGAAGGAAAGAGATAGACCACTCAACAGGAATTGACTGAATATGAATGGGGAGGAAGGGTGACCAGTCAAGTGCAGACTCCCAGATGAGTCTAGTGGGCACAAGATGGGGGTGACCTAACGAGGGTCACTGAGTAAAACACACTCAAATTCACGGCCATCAAATGGATTCTGACTCCTGACGACCTTATAGAACGGGGTAGAGCGGGCCCTGTGGGCTTCAGAGACGGTTACTCTTTATGGGAGTAGAAAGCCTTGTCTTTCTCCCGTGGAGCAGTGGTGGTTTTGAACTACCAAGCTTTCAGATAGCAGCCCAATTCATAACCACTACACCACCAGGGTTGTCCACTGAAGGAGGATCTGGGGTTTGGGGGACGGGGGGGAGTATGAGGGGACTTTCGCCCCTGTATTTGCTTTCTCCTGAATCTGTTTCCAAAGTCTGCCCTAGGGCTCTGCACAGAGGGTGGAAGGAACCTAGGGATGGGACTAGAGGAAGATTTGAGATCAGATGGGGAGAAGTTGCTGTTGCCTGAAAGAGGGGGACTGGGTGCCAGGGCCTCTTTGCTGGCTGTGTCTCGGAGGCTGGAATAGAAGCGCTGGAGGGACATTAAACCAACATTCTCCATCTGTCCATTTAGGAAATGCCACCAGAGCCAGCAGCCAGCCCCTGCCTGGCAGGCACTGCTAGACCTGTTCCCTGGCACAGACGCTGGGAAGCCAGTAGAAGCAGAGAGGAGCGCTCCTGGCCTGAGTGTGGCGATAGCATGGGGTCGGGGGACCATGAGGGAGTTAGGAAATGGGTTCTCCCGCCAGCGCCTGGGGGAGTGGGCTCCCGGAGTTCCAGAAGCCGCTCTCATGTAGAGGCCATCCCTAAACCTGGAACCCCCAGCAGGAAATGGCCCCCGACTCCATATCGGAGGAGGGAGAGTACCACAGTGCCGCGGGGCTGTCAGAGCTGGGGAGGAACTGGGGCTCAGAGAAGAGAACGGTCCCGTGGAGGGCCACCCTTCAAATGTTGACCGAGTACCCTAATTCTCAACACTCAAGTCTCAGAACGTTTCCTTGGTGCCTCCCAGCTGAGGCCAGTAAGCCCTGCTCTCCATTCTTCAAGCACACACCTCCTCTCCCGCTACACTTCCCAGGTCTTTTGGAATCATCTGGCAGGTACCACCACCACCACCCGCCCCCCACCCGACCATGAGCTCCCAGGAGCCAGTCCAAGTGGGGCAGTGATTATGACCTGGTAAGCTCAAGGTCCGCAGTTTGAAACCGCAGCCATCCTCAGGAGCAAGGCAGGGCTTTCTGCTTCTGTAAAGAGCGACTGTCTAGGACACCCACGGGGGCAGTTCCACCCTGTCCTGAAGGGTGGCTATGAGTTGGCATTGGCGTGATGGCAGTGAGTTTGGCTTGTGGTTTTGGTTATGAGCCCCTGGAGAAGCCAGAGAAAGCTTAATTCATCTTTGCAGCCCAACTGCTTAGCCTAGTGCCCTGTAGTGAAGAAGCTTGTCATTTATAGTTTGGGGGCTGGGTAGATGGATGAATGGATTGGTGCACTAATTAATTGACTGATTGATTCATCTTCACCCAAACCCTCAAGAGGCCTACGCTGGGAGTTGTAAGGATTGGAGTGGTTCTGGTAAGTGTTGCGTTTTACATTAATGGTTCCTCTTCTACTCAGGGCTCTGTAAATCTAACCCTTACATTTCCACTCGTCTGAAGCTTATTCAAACTTCATCCTTACACTTACTATGATGTTGTTACCTTAACAGAACTACTTCAACCACAATCCTGGCTCCAACTTGGTCACCCCCAGCTCAGAAGCAAACAGAAGCCATGCCTGTGACCCATACCTGGTACTAAGTGGATCCAATCATGGGTAGTTTTAGGTCTTCAATGGAGCATTGGTGAATGCTAAAGGTCAGTAGACCATGTCTTTGAGGACAGGGTTCAAGGAAATGCAAGGTAAGAGCCACCAAGGGGAAAAGATAAGAAACTCCCTGCTTCCTGGTAGCCCCTTTCCTGCTCACTTACTTCTCTGATTTTTCAGAAGCATGGACTGCTAGCCACAAGGTCATCAGTTCAAACTCACCAGCCTATCCTCAGGAGAAAAAAGAGGCCTGTCTCCTGTTGAGATTTACAGCCTTGGAGACTCAAGAGAACGGTTCTCCTCTGTCCTAGAGAATCAGGATTGATTTCCTAGTAGCTGATTTGTGGGTCTGGGGGGGTTTCTTGGTAGGAGATCAGGTGTTGTAGTGGGTCACTGAGCCTTGAGCTGGAAGATCAGCAGTTCAAACCTACCAGCCCCTCTGTGGGAGAAAGATGAGGCTGCTTCTCCTACAAAGATGGACAGTATTGGAAACTCTAGGGAGCAGGTCCACTCTGCCTTCTCAGAGCACGATGAGTTGGAATCGACTTGATGGCATCAGAGTGGAGTGGGCAGGAGCTAGAGCCTTGGGACACGTCGGGGGATACCAGGACTTGAACTGAAGACCTGCAGCTCTGTTCTTAAGAGCTGGCGAGTCAGTTCCGGCTCATAGCAACCCGACGTGCGACAGAAGGAACCGCTACCCAGCCCTGTGCCATCCTCACCATTGTGTTTCTGTTTGAGCTCATCACTGTAGTCACGTGTCCATCTCCACCTCTGAATACATCGCCCGCCAACCCCACAGAACACAGTTCCTCGGGGTCAACTCCAAGGCAAGGGATTTGGCTAAGGTTTGTTGTTGTTGTTTGGGGGAGGTTTGTGGTTTGTTTGTATCTGGGGATGAAGAGGTGGGAAAGGAGGGGAGAATAAGATATGGGGGCACCTCCTGGCCTGAAAGGGGGGAGGCCTGGCATCTGGTGCTGGCTCCACAGTAACTGGCTTTCCAACTGTCAGCCAGGTCCTTGATGCTCTGGGAAATCTCATCCGGTTCTGAAGCTCCCCCTGCGCGTCTTCAGTTCACATGACTGTCTCGGTGCCTTTGGCTCATCAAATCGACTCCCCAGCCTCTCCTGACCCACACCCCCTCACTCCTGACAACCTCAGTGCCCTTCCCCGGGGCTTCGGAACCCAAACCCTCCTCTCCCCTTCCCTCAGCATATCTTCTCAACTGGGCTGCGCATTTGAAGCGGGAATCTTCCAATCCCTTTGAGTTCAGGCGATGAAATTCTCATTAAACCTAATAAGAGATAACCGGTCCATTTAGCACAAATTGTCTGCCGTGTTGGAGCTGGAATATGAAGCATGGGAAAGGGTAGGGCTGAGAATGGATGGGGTGGGTTGGGTCACAGTTGTTCTCAGGCAGGGTAGCTCCACGGGAAACACACCAGGGGAGCCTGTCCTTGCCAACACCATCTTGTCCCAGTTTCCGCCTCCAAGCAGCTCCATTCTCTCTGGACCATCTCTCTTGAAACTTTTTGGACACTCATCCTCAGCAGATAGTCTTTTGTGGGGGCTAAGCTTTCTTGCTTTCATGGTAAGAGCAGCCCCCCGGCCTGAGATAGCCTCTCACATGATCTCCATCTGGGGCTCTGGCCCCCTTGGTCCACCTTCCCCCTCTGTTGGAAGCGGAGGATGGCCACCCAGGCAGCCCTCCTTTCTCATGTGCCTGGTTTCTGCGGCTTCCCCTTTCAGCTCCATAGCCTCCCTGCAATGTCTCCGTGGTCTTCCTGGAGGCTCAAGGGGTGGACGAAGGCTCTTTGGACTGCTGAGACCACTGGCCTTGACAAGACACGGGGCACAGCTGGAAAGGCCGAGACGAGGACACCAGCTGCCAGACCCAGAGGTCCTCCCCCTGCCTCTCTGCAGAACAGATGCTCTTGACAGCGGGGCCAGGCTCAGGACTCCCAGGGCCCTCGAGTGGGGTCCCAGTGCTTAGACCAAGGCTGTCTTTCCCTCTGCCTCCACCCACCCACCAACACAGTGCCGAGTGGCCGTCACCATGAAGCCTGTCCCCTGCTTCGGCCATTCTTCCTCGCATCCCAAATGCCTGCGGAGGAAAATGGAAACAAGGCAAAGTGGACTGAGATGGCAGATAACTGGGAGCCTAATGTCTGCCGGACTGCAAGCAGCCATCGGAGCTATAAGACACTAAAGCAGAGAAAGAATGGAGACGTGCCTCCTTTCCAGGAGGGCTTGTGGGGAGGGGGCACCCCTCTTGAGGCTCCAGGATCCTGTCACTGCAGCAGGGGGCTGGAGCGTGGGGGACAAGGTGACCTCGTGGTCCCTCACCCTGGGGACTCGGGGTCTCCTTCATGGTCAGGATTATTTTCCAGACTATAAATCAGAAGTGTGGCCTTTCTCTTCTGCGTCTCCAGTAAGCAGCAGGGGCACAATCCCTCCCCCCACTCCACTCCAGGGGGAAAGAGGACAGTTTATAGAATTGTTCTTCTGATCTTAGCCCTCGTTGAGACAGAGAATTCATTTCCATCTCTCAGGGTGACTTCTCCTGCTGATGGTCATAAATTGCCTTCCTGCTCACTCCCTGACCTCTTGATCTTTATGCTTTTGTGCTCGAAAAATTATTAATATTTCTCTTAACTCCATATGTAACCTTTGGCTGCTTCTCTCTCGCTTTCTCTCTCTCTTAGGTGAAGTAGCATCCTTAGGGATTACCACAACGGCTTCCATGCCACATGCTTCTGTCTGGCCGGGATCCTGTGCATGAGGAGGGGAAAGAGGCAAGATCCAACAGACCCCTCTTCTGGGAGCTCCCACAGAAGGTAACCATGGCTAATAGCTCCCGGAAGTCCCTGGTTGGTGCAAGCGTTAATGTGTGTTGGCTGCTGACATAAAAGTTGGAGGCTTGAATCCACCCACAGGCATCTCAGTAGCAAGGCCTGGTGAACCCTAGGGTGCACTTCGAAAACCCTATGGTGCCCACTTCTCCCTGACACATCGGGGATTCCCCTGAGCCCAAATCACCTCATCAGCAACTGGTACTGCTACTATTTACTGAGTGTTTACTGTGTCCTAGGGCTGTTGTTAGAGCTTCCTGGCCATCAGGTCACTTAATCCTCACAACCACCTCAGGAAAGAGGTCCTATGTTGTCCCTTTTCAGAAGAAAGCAGGATTAGCAAGGTTAAGTAAGGAGCCTTCCCACAGTGGCACCGGAAGTGAGGGGCAGACCTCCAGTCGAGTCCCCTCTGTGGTTGGGTTTCATTCCCTCTGTGCTTTGCTCTCAGTCAAGGTGCTGCTGCCTGTCTGATGGGGTAAGGGGTACCCAGCTCCTTCCCGACCCTGGGGAGCTCTAGACTGAGGGGACATGCCCGGTCTTCGCCCCCAAGGAGGCCCACCTTTGATAACCAGTTCAGACTGTCGAACTCTAGGGTTGTCAATAGCCGATTTCCTGCAAGGACCCCAACTTACCAGGCCTGTCTTTCGGAGTGTCTCTGGGTGAGTGGGAACATTCCATCTCCCGGCAAGCAGTTAAATGCATTAACTGTTTACACACACACACACACACACACACACACACACACACACACACACACGGAATGGCCAGGGTCGACACCCAAACCAAAAACCCATCCAGATGATTCCAACTCGTAGAGACCCTACATCGGGTTTCTGAGATTTTAAAGCTTTGTGGGAGCAGCCAGCTTCATCGTTCTCCTGCAGAGCAGCTGGGGGCTGCAAATGGCTGGCCAACTCCTCCTAACCCTATTCCACCAGGGCTCCTTTCAGGGGAGGGCTAGGGTCTGTCCTGGGGAGGTGTGTGTCCATGGGTGTAGGGCTCATCCATCCCATGCTGAGACTCAGTCCCAGGACTTCCCCAGCTGGATGAGAGTCATACAATTTACTTTCAATAGATTCAAAAAGTTAATCCAATTAGGCAGAATTGAACACATTAGTGCTGGGGAGATTAGGATGGAACAGAGTTGGGGGATCTTAAGCGGGCTCCCCCCAGGAGAAGGAGAGGGTGCTGTGCTGCAAGGTTGGCAGTGCACAGAGAACCCTGGCGAGAAGGAGGAGGAGGAGGAACACTGTTGCTGAGAGCAATGCCCGAGAGCAGGGTCTGTTGAGCGTGGTGGCGCCGACCCCATTCAGAACCACGGGAGGAGACATTGAAAAGCATCGAGGCTTGGTCTTGTCCTCAGGACAGTTCATGAATCCTTGAGGCTGAGGTCTGGACACCAGTGTGTTTTCCAAGGCCCTCAGAATCTTCTCAGAATGCATAGCTGGGGTTGAAGACCGCTAGCGGGGGTGGAAGCTTAAACTCAGGGAGCTGGGGGTGGTGCCTGGCATTATATGGAGGGATTCTGGAGAAGTGCGGGTTTGAGGTTAAAGGGAGAGCGGGAAGGGAAGGGAAAAGACCAGAGGCGAGTGCTGCTGCAGCGACAATGGCTGTCCACCAGGTCAGTAAGTGGAAAAAGCTGGCTCTCCTGTGACTAAGGTTTAGGGGACTGGCTTCCTGGACCCTACCTAGAAACGCTAAGGGCATGCACCAGAGCAGCAAGGGGAGTAAAGTAACAAAGTCCTCAGGGAATGACAAAAATAGACTTTGGGGCCAGGGTGTGGCACCCTATCAGACTGGACCAGTGAACACCCCTAAAGGTCAACAAATAGACCTGGAACTATTTACAGGCTTTTCTTTTTTGGTCGATGGGTGTGTGTGTGTGTGTGTGTGTGTGTGTGTTGTTGTTGTTGGTGGTGGTGGTGGTGGTTTTGTTTTGCTCTGTCTTGTTTTTGTGCTTATTATTGTCTCTGCATGTCTCTCTAGATAAGATAGGTGAGATAAACAATCCAGAGGAGAAAACAACAGGACTGATGGTTGGGGGTGGGGGAGACATGGGAAAGAGGGAGGCAGGGGGGGATGGGTGGGGAGGGAGAAGGAAGTGGGTGTTAACAAACCTAGGGACAAAGGAACAACAAGTGATCTAAAATCAATGGCAAGGAGGGCATAGGATGCCTGGTAGGGCTTGATCAAGGGCAACATATCCGAAAGGAATTACTGAAACTCAAATGAAGGCCGAACATGATAGTGTGACAAAAGGAAAGTAAAAAGAAATAGAGGAAATAACTAGGAAGCAAAGGGTATTTATAGAGGTCTAAATACAGGCATGTAAATATGTAAATATATTTATATATAAGGATATGGAAATAGATCTATGTACATACACTTATTTGTTAAGTGTTAAGGTAGCAGACGGACATGGCCTCTATTCAAGTACTCCCTCAATGCAAGAACACTGTTCTAATAACCTGGCATTCCTTGATGTTCACCTTCCCCATACAATCACTGAAGACAAAGCAGGTGCATAAGCAAATGTGGGGAAGAAAGCTGATGGTGCCCAGCTATCAAAAGATATAGCATCTGAGGTCTTAAAAGTTTGAAGATAAACAAGCAACCATCTAGCTGAAAAGCAACAAAGTCCACATGCAAAAAGCACACTAGCCGGTGTAAACCTGAGGTGTCGATGGGATCAGGTATCAGGCATCAAAGACCCAGAACAAAAAATCATATCAACGTGAATGAGGGGGAGTGAGGAGTGGAGACCTAAAGCCCATCTGTAGATAATTGGACATCCCCTTAAAGAAGGGTCACAAGGAAGAGATGAACCAGTCAGGGTGCAGTGTAGCAACGATGAAACATATAACTTTCCTCTAGTTCCTAAATGCTTCCTCCCCCACCCCTCGCCACTATCATGACCCTAATTCTACCTTACAAATCTAGCTAGACCAGAGTATGTACAGGGGTACAGATAATAGCTAGAAACATAGGGAATCCAGGACAAATAGATCTCTCAGGACCTTTAATGAGAGTAGCGATACCAGGAGGCTAAGGGGAAGGTGGGGGTAGAATGGGGGAATTGATCACAATGATCTACATATCACCCCCTCCCTGGGGGACAAACAACAGAAAAGTGGGTGAAGGGAGACATCTGTCAGTGTAAAACATGAAAAAAAATTATAAATTATCAAGGGTTTATGGTGGGGGGAGGGAAAAAATGAGGGCTTAAGTAAAAAGAAAATGTTCTGAAAATGATGATGGCAACCTATGTACAAATAGGCTTGACACAATGGATGGATGGATGGATTGTGATAAGACCTGTCTGAGCCCCCAATAAAATGATTTAAAAAATAATAATAATAATAATTCCCCCAAAGACAAAATAATGATAATCACCAAACCAAAAACCGTTAGTGGTGGTATATACAAACAGTGGAATATTATTTAGCCAGAAAGAGAAAAGGAATTCTAACACATGCTCCGACACGATGACTCTTGAAAACGTGTTGAGCAAAGTGTCAGGCACGAAAGGACGCATAGTGTATGATCCTGCACATATGAACTATCCAGAACAGGCTAGTGCACAGACCATTGAAGGAGACAAGTGGTTAGTGGGTGCTAGGAGAAAGAGGAGATGGGGGTTATGGATGAAGGGAGGTAAAAATCCATTCTGGGTGACGTCAGACTTTGAAAACTGCATAGTGGTGATGATGTTGCAGCCAGGTGGATGTCATTAACTCGCTTGGTTAATGGCTAAAAAGGCAAGATTTTAGGTATGCATGTCTCACTCCAATGAAATTAAGGGGGTGGGCAGGATGCTGGACTCAATCTCTCTTCACACTGCAAATCATCACCAAAGCTAAAGGTAGAAGTTGGAAGAGAGGCCAGGGGCACTAAGCTATGAGTAGGATCTTCTCTGCCATCCGGACCTTCTATCCTAATCCATCTAAATTTACCGTCACTCCAACTGCTCCCTCAGGAGCAAAGACTGGCTCTAGACCCTCAAAACACAGGGTCTCTGTCTCTCCCCAAGATGGCCAGCCTTTCTTACTTCAGATGTCTGCAAAGCTGATTCCTCACTTCCTGAAGGTCTCTGGCTACCCATGCTACCCTGGAATACCCACGATACCCTGCCTTCACTCTCCATTCCTCTTAAAACTCAAAAAGCCAGCTCACCGCCATGAGTCAATGGTGACTGGTAGTGACCCTATAGACAGGGTAGAACTGCCCCTGTGAGTTTCCGAGACTTAATCCTTATGGGAGTGGAAAACTCTCATCCTTCCCCATGGCGAGGCTGGTGGTTTTGAGCTGCTGATGTTGTGGTTAGTAAGCACGATTCCTCTTAGCCCGCTTTCTTTCTCTCCATTAGCATCCGTCGCATTGAACACCCCCTGTCATGTTCCCTTCCCCCTTCCTTTTATTTTTTACTTTGCTGTGGTTGTTGTGCAACCTGAAGTATTTTTCTATTTGCCTGCTGCCTCTTGTGCCCCTCCAGAGTGGAGAATCATGTTCCAAGGGGAACATTGCCTTTTTCTTGTTGTTACTGTTATTATGTTCACTGTTGTATCGCAAGACCTAGAATCATGACTGGAACATACTGGGTCCTGAATGACGACTCCGGACTGTGTATATAATGACTGAATCCATGACAGGCCCTATGTCCGAGTTGGTGTCTGCCTGTTGGTATCTCTGTGTACACTTGTCTGTTTAGGGAGCTGTCTCTGTCCGTGGCACCCTGAGCTGTGTATTTGTAAACTGTATTGGTGTGTGCTTTGGATATACGTAGGATCTTCAGGGCACGCACGCATTTGTGCTTCTGAACATGAACTTGTGTGAGGGTGTGCTGTATTTGTGTAGTGATGAGTCTGGAGCCTGGACCATTGAGCTGGTGTTAAGACGGGTGAAGGACAGAACTGTGGTCATCTCGCATCAGCAGAGGGCAGCAGAGAGCCATTCCCCGTGCGCTCTGGGGCTGCAAATGAGAAATCCTGGCGGGGAGTGTTAAGGACTCCAGGGACCTAGAATCTGGGAGGGAAGGAGTGGAGGCCTCCAGGCCAGCGCAGTACTGTACAGTTGTGCAATTTCTGTGAGTCCTGTGTTATTCCTCCCCGACTCACCCTGAGGCCTCAGATTTCCAGACACCCTGAGGGACCCCAGGAGTCCAAGCCTCTGGTTTGAGGGGCTGATCTAGGAGCTGATTCCCAAACTGGGCTCTTAAGAAAGGAATTCGCTCAGGAACATTCTTTTGACTTTCCGGGAATTCCTTTCCTTTCCATTTCTTCCCTCTTTCGACCTCAACAACTCTGGAGTGCTCTGAGACCAGCTCGGCTGCCTTCCCCTCCGGCTTCCTCCGGGAGGCCTTGGGGTGATGGCTGTGATGAACAAAGGCCAGAGTGAACTGTGCCTCTCCCGGTGCGGGAAGGGTAGGGCTCCCACACTCACCAGCAGCCCTACTGTGCACTGGGTGAGGCTCCAGCTTCTCCAGCGCTGGATTTTGTAGGCGGGGGAGAAAGTTGTTTTATCTGCAACCCCCCCCCTCCACCCCTCCCCATCCTTTTACCCTAGTCCGCAGCATTTATTACTCAATTGCGAATTCTCCATTTGAGAAAAACAGAGGTTCGATTCTGGATGTTAGATTTAAAAAAAATTTTTTAAGAGGCCTTTATGCTTCCTTAGCCACTACCCCCCCCAACACACAGACGCCCACCAAAAAGCACACATACAATGTTCCTCACCAGAGTCATCCTCTAGGCTAGAGACCCCCAGTCCTTAGCACCACCCCCCACTCGTGCCCCCACTGTCTAGTTCCGTGGGTGGGAGAAGGTACGAGTGCGCAGGGGTCCAGCCGTCCCGGTCCCAGCGCCCGCTGTGGGGCTGCGTTCTTCACCCCTTTGCCCTCAATTCCTTCCTGTTTGCTCTCCTGCTATCTCAGTTCCAGCGAGGAGAGAGAGGGAGAGCGCGCGCGCGCGCTGAGCGGGGGAGCGCGCGTTGGGGGAGCAGGGGGAGGGGTAGTGGAGGGAGGCGCCGTCGGAGGGAGAGTAGACGTCAGGAGGAGGGAGGAAGGGAGGGAGGGAAGGATAGAGGGAAGGAAGAGAAGGGAAGAGAAAGGGAGAGAGCGGCGTCGAGATCGAAAGAGAGCCAGAGAGAGAAAGCTGGAGAGGAGAGATAATAAAGGAGAGACCGAGAGAGGGAGGGCGAACCGGGAGCCCTGGGAGGGAAGTGAGTTTGTGCGTGTAGTGGTGTGTGTGCGCGCGCGCGGGTGTGTGTGTGTGTGTGTG
>NW_022111325.1:4593619-4596504 GCF_000313985.2 Echinops telfairi
CCCCGGGGTTGGGGAGAAGGAGTTTCCCGAGGATCGGCCCAAGTTGCTTCCTCTGGCTGCGCGGGGGAGCCGAGCATGGGGGCCGGGGGTGGCACTCCGAAAGGGACCCAGACGCTCAAAGTCTTTACGGGAGCCTGGGGCAGCCCTGGCTGTGCCCTCCCACCGAGGCCTGGAGACCGGACGCCCCGAACCGGCCCGAGGGGAAAGAGTGCGATTTCGGCTGGTGGCTGGTGGCGGAGGGGGTGGGAGGGGGGCGGGGGTGGGGTAACGGAAAGCTGGGGAGCCAGCCTCTTGAAGATGTTACTGAGGGAATCCCCACCACCCCTCCCAGTGTGGGAGGGGGGGCGGGGAGAGGGGTGCTGAGGCGGAGCCGAGGCTCCAGTCCTGGGGCTGCCCCTTCCAGAGCGTGGGAGAGGCGCCCCGAGGCTGCGGGCTTGGATTGGGAACCCTGGCTCACCAGAGGCTCCGGCTGGGGAGTGGAGTTGTAAAGACGCTTTGAATTTGGGAGGGGGGACTGAAAGGGGGCGGTTAACACTACAGATGGGGTCAGGAGAGTGTTGATGTCGGGCCTATTTGGAAATTTGGAACTGGCTGGTGGGGTGGGGGGGGGGATTGGGGGGAGCGGCTTGGAGGGGAGGAAGAAGGTTGAGAGATAAGAGGATGTTAATATATCCTGGGGTAGGGCTGGGGGCGGGGGAGGGGGAGGAGGGCCGGAGAGCAGGGCACTGAAGAACGCAGCGGCCAGGCTCCAGCCAGGTTCAGGGTCTGCGAGACTGGGTCTTTGCCTCCTGGGTCGTACTCTGAGGAAGCTTTTAATCCACACTGCCCCTTCCCAAAATGGAGCTGACACACAGAGAAATGGACACACAAACACTGGAAAACAGTCGCAGAATTCTGAAACTGACTCCGCGCTTGCCGAGACACGGATATACCCACAAACATCACCCACACGGAGACACGGAGACAGACACAGACACACAAAGGCAGCGACACATCTGAGGAAGACACGCAGACTCCTCCTCCTCCCCCCCATCACACACACCCGCACACACAGGCACGGCAGGACCTGGAGACACAGGACATGGGTGCATGCCGATGGTGACAAGGGCACGGGCACACTTGGACACAGGGACACCCCTACAGAACCGGAGCCTCCAGCAAACAAAGAAA
Source organism: Echinops telfairi (assembly GCF_000313985.2). NCBI lineage: Eukaryota > Metazoa > Chordata > Mammalia > Afrosoricida > Tenrecidae > Echinops > Echinops telfairi. Next base: position 4,594,790 of record NW_022111325.1, read on the forward strand.
CTTGAACAGACACCCTTGTGGGCACATCCCTAAGGAGACTGGCCACAAAATGGAGGAGGTGGTCTCTCTGGGGGAGGGGGCAAATCTGGCGGCAGGAATCCAGCTTGGACAGAGGAGTCTCCAGCCAGCATCGCACCCCGTTCCCAGTTCCCTTCCTGGGCTGATGGGGGCCTGTTTGTGGGGATGGGGTGTTAACACTGGAGCTCTGCTCTCCTTGCTTGGCCTCTCCCAGCTTGGATGCCAAAGCCTGGCTGAGTTTGGGGTGGGGTGAGGTGGGGAGGCAGATTTTGATCCATCACTGCCTGTAGGACACCCCTACTCCCCAGCACAGTCAAGACCCCTGGAAGGGTGCACATCCCTGGTGTGAGTCAAGAGTGGGAGGTGGTCCTGGGAAAAGGAGGAGGCCTAGCCCTGGGGTTGGCAAGCCAGGCCAGCCACTTGGCAGAAAGTTGGGAAGATGACTGAAGTTTTGACTGTGCTCAACCCGGGGGCTCAGGCAGGGGGAGGCCCCACGGGGGTGGGGGAGGGCCGCCGGGTGCCTACTGGTAGGTGTGGGCGACAAGCTTCTGTCTGCCCTGTCTCTGGAGTCTTCACATGGCAGCAACATGGGATTGCTGCATTCGCCACACCAGCGAGACATGCGAGACATGTGGATGGGATCAGGGACAGAGACGGTCAGAAAGAGCCCCGATGTGTGATGTGTGGTGTACCTTGTTCCCTTTGGAAAGGAGAAAGGCTTAGGGAACTCTTGAGCTTCGCACCTGTCTGTCTCCAACCCTGGGGAGAAGCCGGCCTGAGGAAAGTGTGCACAAGTGTTGGGATGAAGGGAGAGGACAGGCAGGCGGGAGGAGGAAGTCACTGGAAGTGTTTCTGGGAAGCCAACTGGGGGCAGCGGGGCAGGGCGTCAGGGAGGGTAGGAGTGGGGGTCTGGGGAGAATTGGGACCTGGTGTGGGGGTGGCAGGACTGTGTCCTTGGCTTCTGTTCTTCAAATGAAGGAGTTCTAGGTCAGGGGCAGGAAGAATGGAAAAGGAGAGAGGGTGGGGGTAGGGGTGGAGGTGAGGGATGGGGTGGGGGAATAGAAAAGGTGGAGGAAGACCACAGAATTGAGGGGAGCTGAGATGAGAGGGGAAGGTGGTGGGTGGGGGTGGGGTGTGGAATCCAGGCTAGGCCGGGAAATAAAAATCGCATTCTAAAGAATTTCAATGGGCTTCATCAATCTTCATTTTTCACTAAATAATTTTCTGTATCTTATCTAAATGAAAACCATTATCCTTCCCCCCGTTTCCATCATGCGCCGGCTCCTCAGACTGATTGCACCGAAAATTGAAATATTTATTCATTTTCTGGGAGATTTTCTCGCTCCCCAGTCTCGGGGAGGAGAAATTGAAAAAGAAAGATTATAGCTAATCAGAGCAATGTGGGATGACAGGCCGGCTAGGGGCGGGAGCTGCCTACTGAGGGGAGTGTGGGGTAGGAAGAAAATGTGTCCCTTCAGCCCCCAGAGCTCCCCCTGGCATCCCTGTCCCTGCTGTTGAGTGGGGTGAGGGGCAGAGGTAAGAGGCCCCACGGCCTCCTAAAATCCCAGCATTCAACTCCCGGAGTGCAGCTGCATCCTGGCAGACCACAGTGCTCTGGAAGAGGAGTTGGGAATAGGCTGTCCCCTTTACTTACACACACACACACACACACACACACACACACACACATACATACA
>NW_022111325.1:4596720-4616520 GCF_000313985.2 Echinops telfairi
CCCCCTCTCCCCTGCCCTGCCCAGGCTGCCAGAGCAGGGTGTTGAGGTTGGGAAAGAAGTCAGCGGGAGGTGTGGCAGAAATCAGCATACGGATCCCTCTCCTTGACCTGGAGTCTAGTCCATCTTCTACCCATTGAGGCCCAAAGAGGCGGGTGGGTGGGTGGGGGAGGTGGAGCTAAGCACTTGGTGCCTGGCATTACCCTTCGCCACAGCCTTGGAGTCCAGAGACCCCCTAATCAGGAGCAGAAGGGGCATCTGGCTTAGTTCCCGGAGTGGTAGCCAGGGGTGGTTGTGGCTCTGCTTTTGGCTCTCTGGGGTGCAGTGGAGGTGGGGAAGCCCAGCCTCTGCTCCCCTGCTCTTACTCCCTTGACATGACAACTGTGCGCCTCTGGAACTTCATATACGCTAGGACCAAGTCGCAACTTCGCTTGGATCCGACACTTTCCGACAGAGCGCTGTGCACACGGTCCGTGTCAGTGGCCACCGAAGTGGGTTCCAACTCACAAGGACCTCACGGAGAACAGTGCAGTGCTGCCTAGTGTGCCCCGTCGGCAGGATCTTCCTGTGTTCCCGTTCAGCGTTGTGGTCATGGTTTTGAGCCTCATCTACCGGCAGCGTATCCACGGCTGTTGAGTCAATGGAGACTCACAGGGTTTCCAAGGCGGTGAATCTTTACAGAAGCAGACAGCCTCATCTTTCCTCCACGGAGCAGCTGATGGTTTTGAACCTCTGACCTTGCGGTTATTGGTCCGATGCTTACCGGACAGCACCACCAGCTAGGGCTCTGACGTGAACTATAAGGTTTCATTGGCTGGTTTGGGGAAGCAGATCGCCACACCTTCTTAGTCTGTGTTAATCTGCACGCTCCACTCACACCTGTTTACCACACTTGAAATCCAAGTGGGATGGCTTCCAGCATTACGGTAACGCGCAGTCCACTGCAGTACGATGGACTGACAGGTGATACGTGCTTCTTAGGATCAACTGATTGATTTGTGAGCATGGTATTCTGTTGGAAGGAGACAGTAGTACATGATGATTGAATCGCAAACTTCCGTTCCTATTACTTGGTAGTCCTGTCAGCTTGCGCAAATTGTGCTCCCTCTCTGTGCCTCAGTTTGTCTGGAAAGTGAGCCTAGTAAGGATACAGTATCGGGTTACTATGAAATACATTATTGCCGCTGGATGCTGTGGAGTTAGTTATAACTCACAGTCGCACTGTGCACAACAGGAGAGACACTACCCCATCTTGCTCCTCCCAGTCTTTCTTCTGTTTTGAGCCCCTTGTTGTCGCCATGGTGCCGATCCATTTTGCCCTGGGTCTTCTCTTTTACGCTGCCCGACTACTTCAGCAAGCATGGCGGCCTTCTCCAAGAACTGGTTGGTCCCTCCTGATCACATGTCCGAGGTCGATGAGACCAAGTCCCACCACCCTCACTTCATTAAATGTGTTAGCACGTACGTAAAGTAAATGGACACGGAGAAAAGTGCCCACCCAGGCCTGCTGCGTGGACGTAGAGACTGGTTGTGGATGGATGGGCAACGACTTCCTTGCACTCGTTTCCAGCCCTTCTCTTTGATCCAGTTTCTCGCCCCAGCTGCCCAGTTACGTGGTCTGGACCTTCAGTCCCACCTCTTGGCTTCTCCGAAGAGCAGCAGGTGGGGCAAACCCAGAATGCAAACCTGATCAGCTTCTCCCTTGTGGAGGGAATTCTTTAGGAAAAGGTCTAGGGCAGAGCCTGGAGGAGAGAGTGGAGAAGAAGTGGGCATTTGAGAGAGAAGCCACGAGGACTCTTGTGTGAAACGAGAAGAGACAGTGTCCCTGAGATGGCAGCATTTCAGAGCCTGGGAAACATAGGGATCATTTCCTGAGCGTTTGTGCTAACTACTTTATATGCATGGTCTCATTTCATCTGTACAACAACCCCCTGGGACGGGCTCCGTTGTCATCCCCATTTCATGGATGAGAAACTGAGGCTTAGGCGGCTAAGTATCTTGCCTGGTGGGCATACTAACCAGATGATCCCAAAGTCTGTGCCAAACCCCCTTTGCCAGAGATCCGAGGATCCCACTTGCTGACAGACAGGGCTGATGCTGGGCTGGCTGGGACCGATTTTACTGGTCCACAGTCAATAAAGGACTAGAGGAGATAAGAGGAAGTTTCTTATCAAGGTGAATTGCCTCAAACAATGTAAACCAATGCTTTATTCTGATTTCCTGTCCTACTTAATGTTGGTGCTCAGTGATTTTTCTTTGACTGCACAATGGTGCAGGGAAATGTGGTTATTTGTTTGCTTGTTTTTGAGGACTTGACTCGATTTCTAATATTAAACCTGGCCTTACGTGTCCATGGGCTACAGATTTGGGGGCTACTTCTGTACCATGCTGTTAAGTTCTAGTGGTGGCATAGTGGTTACGCACTGAACTGCTAACCTCTTTAAAGTCACTCGTTTGAACCCACCAGCCACTCCTCAAAAGAAAGAGGAGGCTTTCTACTCGGAAAGAGTTACCGTCTCAGAAACCCACAGGGGCAGCTCTGCCCTCTTCCATGGAGTCATCGCTGTGAGTTGGAATCAGCTCCTTGCCAGGGAGTGTGGAGCCCTGTACCCTGCTAGGCTGGCTCTTGGAAAGGATCAAGTCATGCCCAGAGGCAAGGCATGTGGTGCCGAGTGGTGGTCTCCTGGGGGCATCCCAGAACAGGGGTCCCCCTAACCGCACTTAACACCACCAAGCCCTATCCCACATCCACTTGCTCCCCCCCCCCCCTCACACCCCGCAAAAAAAAAGCCTATCGCCTTCAAGTTTCTGATAGCTACCCGATATAGGCTTTCCAAAGCTATAAATCTATATGGAAGCAGATTAAAAAAAATTTTTTTTAAGCACCTACCATTAACAGTTACAGTCTCAGAAACTCACAGGAGCAGGTCTACCTTGCCCTAGAGCAGCCGTTCTCAACCTGTGGGTCGCGACCCCTTTGGGGGTTGAATGACCCTTTTCACAGGGTCACCCGATTTACAACAGTAGCAAAATTATAGTTATGAAGTAGCAAAGAAAATAATTTTATGGTTGGAGGGTCACCACCCCATGAGGAACTGTATGAAAGGGTGGCAGCATTAGGAAGGTTGAGAACCGCTGGTCTAGGGCCAAGGCCAAGAGCTGGTGTCTTGTCCAGAGGGCTGCTATGAGTTGGCATGGACTCCTGGCCGTGAGTTTGGCTCTGGGTTTTATTTGCATACTCATTATGCCTTCAAGGGAAGTTAATATTGTCCACATTTTCTAGATGAAAAAAACGGAGTTGATAGTTTAAGTGACTTGCTCCTGGAAGTCATCTGCCCAGGGTTAGATTCCAATGATCTTTTGTCTCCCTGAAAAGTCACTTTGGAACCAGCACGTGTGGAGTCATGGCCTCATGCCTCCCGTAGAGATGGCAGCTGTGGAAAGGCGGGGAGGCCATCCTGGGCCTTCTTCCTTATCCTGGTCCCCACAGTGGCCGCCCGGTTCGGTTGCTCCATTCCTCGGTCCATTCTCATCTGGAGCCCACACCCATTTCCCTGCCTGCTTGGATGACCGGCCGCGAGGCAACCCTTAGCTGCCAGGATCGAGGCATGACTCCACGCAGGTGGGAAATGTCTGTCCTGCCTCTTGTCCGGAGCTTCATAATGCCCCAACCCACTCCCTCCGCTCTTGGAACCATTGGGCTTTCATTCACAGGTGGCTTTCGCGTTGCCTCACTGCCACTGAGCCCATTCCCACGCTCAGCGACCCTGAAGGACAGGGTAGGACTGAGGTTCCCAGCGGCCTTGAACTCTTCAGGGAAGTGGGAAGTCTTCTGGTTTGGGCAACTTTTTCATATGTTGATAGAGATATGGCGTCAACCTTGGATGTGCTGGAGTGGGTAGTATTTCTTTATGCAGAAGATAACACAAAGAGGTAGAGGGGTTCAGTGACCTGCGGGGGGGGGGGGGGGGGGGGGGGGGGGGGGGGCTGGAGCAGAGGGAAGGGGAGGGAGCAAATTCCCTAACCGCCTCAGTTTCTGTGAGTTGTTTCTACCTGAGGGTCTGGGAATTCCTCTGCAGAGATGGAGACCGCCGCCCTCCTTCCTGAACTATGTCCTGGCACCTGCCTGCCTTCTTCCCAGGGTCTGGCCATCTTTTGGAGAAGGCTTGACCGACAGGCAGAGGCTGTGGGTGTGGTAGGTCCTGAGCAGTGGTGCAAGAGAGAGGGTTGTCATGGCGACCCTTGAACCTGAACTGTAAAGCCAGGGAGAGGCTGCTCAGGAGCCAAGGGTCAGTGGAATGGGCTTTCCCAGCGGGAGGGAGGGAGAAGGCAATTTTGTTTCTGCGGAGGGGCTTAGACTCTGTTTTGCATTCATTAGTAACTGACTGGACACTGACAACTGTTGGTTAATGCAGGTGTTCTTATGCCCATTTGACAGATGGGCAAAGGGGGAGCCACGGACGTGAGCAGCTTGCCCAAGATTACACAGCCAGTAAGTGAGGGAGCCAGTAGGGAGGTTGGGGTGGAGGTCAGGGGCAATACCCTCCCTCCACCTCTTGGCCATTCCTGCTGCAGGCATACACATATAGTCACACGCACACCCATATGCCCTTCCTCACACACCCATTTCTCACTCCCATACCCGTAAAGACAGATACCATATATACTCGAGTATAAGCCGACCCGACTATCAGCCGAGGTATCTAATTTTACCACAAAACTGCATAAGAAATGTGCTGAAAAACTCGGCTTATACACGTGTATATACGGTACTTCTCCCCAGTCCATCCATTTACCAGAGCACGGGGTGCAGCACTGCCAGCTTCCCGTGTATCCTTTTTCCTCTGCTCTCGCAGCTGCCCTGGCAGGAGTCCTGGTGGCGTAATGGTTATGCTAAGTGTTGGCCTGCGATCCTCCTGGGGCGGCAGTTCGAAACCACCGCAGACTGTGCTTTCCACTTGCATAAGCAGTTTCAGTCTCTGGTCTCTGTGAGATGGCCTCGACTCGATGGCAGTCCTGCCCGTCTTAGAAGGCAGGGTGTTTGTCCAGCCACGAGCGAGCGCTTTGCACCCTGTCTGATGGATGCACACCCGACACACTTAGCAAAGTCAGGTCCCCATTCTGTGACTGAGTCCGTCTCCTTGCTGCCGCCCCAATTTCTGGGCTCTTACACCTGCCTTCCCAGCTCTGATTCACAGACAATGAGACCCTGATTAAGTTCTTGGAGCCGCGGGAAGAAAACTGCTCTAGCGTCCAGGTACCACCAAAGATTACATTTGTCTCTCTTCTCACCCCGTCTCCCTCCAGCCTCTCGGCTTCTTCCCTCCCTCCACCTTTAATTTCTTCAGCAAGTTTTATTAACCTCCTTTGTCTCCAGGGGGCTGGAGCTGCATCCCCCTCTGCCCTCCTTGAGCCCATTTAACAAAATTGGGATCGTATTGAAATAAATGGGCCTTGCAGCCAGCCAACCTCCTTAGGATTAAGAGTCTTAAATCCAGGGGTGGAAATCTCCAGCACTCCCCGGCAAATTCTGTGAGTTTCCCAGGAGATAATATTGCTGTTTCATTCCTTAGGGGGGGCCTGACTCTGGGGAAGGTGATAGGAGAGTCACCCAGTAGGCCACAGGGGCCTAACTTTAAGGTGGGGAAAGGCAACTGAGCCTGCTAGGCCCTCCTGACTGGGTTGTCCAAGGAGATCACCCTACCTCAGGCTGGCCTAGAATCGTAGATTCTTCTCCAGGGCTGGGTCTTTTCACGCTTCTTCCTGTCCTGGGGAATGGGGCATATATGTTTACTGGAAGATGTGCGGGAAGAGTAAGGTCTCGGTTCATTCATTCAGCCGAAAGGTATTATGGGCTTTCTATGAGCCAGACCCTGTCTGTAGTAGACACTGGTGATACAAAAGAAGGAAAATACAACTTGCCCTGAAGAATCTCATCTCACGTCACGCTTTTGGAGCAAATGCTGAACCTCAGTGGGCCTCGGTTTTTTCTTGCGTAAAAATGGGGGAGAATTACACTTTTAAAGACCAGCGAATGTATACTACTATTTGCAAAACATAGTGCTAGACATGACGGGGAATTAAAAACAGGACAGTATCTGGTCTTGGCCCCTCCCTCTCAAAAGCTTTTGGTGCCCCGCTCCAAAGTAGCGCCTCCTTTAGTGCCGGGGACTTCAGAAGAGGGCAGAGTGTGCTGTGGGCTGACGTGTCCAGGAAAGGGCCCATGGAGGGAGTGGGTCTAAAGATGGACAGGATGTGGATGTGGCAGGAAAGGGAGAGAGAACATCACCGGATGGGAGGAATGTCTCAAGCCAAGTCCAGGATGTCCCAGAAGCTGAGGACTTGGGTGGGAGAAGAGTAGACGAGGACTGGCCCAGGAAGGCCTTGAGTAGTGGGCTGAAGGCTGAACTGTCGGGAGTGGGATTTCTGTTTGGCACAGTGTTAAGTGTTGGGCTGATCATTCCTCAGCAAACCCTCCCCTTCTCTTAAGCCCTTGCCTATGGCTATTTGCACCTCTTCGATTAATTTGTTTTTTAATTTTTAATAGGCGAAAAAAAAGGTAGCTACGAGCCAGACTGTGAATGCAGAAATGAGCCGAGAAATAGCAGCCTGTCCTTGGGAAGTCTCAGATTAGTGACCCGGGTTGGGAGGTTGAGGAAAGCTTTTTCTCTGAGAATCCTTCAGACAAGCAAACCTACTGCCATCACAGTCAATGCCGACTCACAGCTACCCACCAGGACCAAGTAGCACTGCCCCTGGGGGTTTCTGAGAAGTCTGGACTAGAATTGCAGACCTGACCTTGAGGTTGGTTGGGTATGAGATAAAGGAGCCTGGAAGCAGAGTTCAGGGGGCAGAACCTGCAGGAGGGCCCCGCAGCCTGGTCTCCTTGGAGCCTGTGCTGGGTCTACACGATTGCATAAGGCCCAGCATCCTGGGGAACCAGCTGACCCCATCGAGGACCATTGTGCATGTAGTCCTTTTAAGGTCACGCTAAGGGGGCCTGTTGGTGCCGAGGGTTAGGCAGTCGGTTTTGGCTACAAAGTCAGCAGTTCAAAACTACCAGCCACCCCTTGGGAGAAAGATGAGACTTTCTACTCCAGTCAAGCATTACTGTCTCAGAAACCCACAGGGGCAGTTCTACCCTGACCCATCGGATCACTGCGATTCAGAATTGATTGGATGGCAGTGAGGTAGCTTAAAAAAATGTTTTTTAATCTGCTTCCATAAAGATTTACAGCGTTGGAAGCCCTATATGGGGTGGCTATCAGATACAGCCTGATATCAAGAAGGAAAGAATGTTTGGAAACTGACTGTGGTAGCAATTGTATAACACTGCTTGATGTGATGGAATTATGGAATGATACGCTATCTGTATTAGCTCCCAATAAAATGGTTTCGAACAAATAGGTTTGCTTTTGGGGGGCGGTTGGAGGGCAGAGGGGGCTGGAGCAGGGGAGGCCTGGTGGTGTAACTGTTAACCCTGGCTTAGCCTCCTGTGCAGTGGCTCCACGGGGAAAAAAAGATGACCCTTTCCCATGGCCCCAGGAGTAGGAATTCCCTCCACGGCACCTCCCTATTGCAACAATAAAGGTCCTGCTGGCGGACCTCGCTGCTCCCGGCCTTAGATGTGTATACATTTGTCCCGCCCCAACCTAGGAATTCCCAAAGCCTCCACGAGGAAGTCAGTTCTGGCATTCTTTACCCCCCAAGTGGAAACTTCCCACCTCGAGGCTTCCCGCCTTGGGCCCGCGCGGTTGTAGGGGCCCGCCTGCGCGCGGTGCGCGCCCGCCTGGCGAGGGCGATGGACGTATACGCACTGGACAATCCAGTGCGATAAAGGCTTCGGGAGTGAGGTATGTGAAAAATGCCGGAGCCCCAGTGTCCCGGTGGGGGCCGAGGGGGAGGGGGCTGCGGCGGGAGCCTCTGGAATGCAGCGCTGTTCCCGACGCCCGGCGCTGGACAATCCCTGATTGTGCCCGGCTCCGGATGGAGGGAGCCCAGGAATCTGAAGGAGGGCGCCGAGATCCCTTCCAAGGATTCTGATTTCCAGGAAGAAAGGCAGTTTATGTAAAGCGTACGCGCGCCCCCCCCCCCCAAATCTCCCAACCTCTGGTGTCCAGTTCCTCCGACTCCTCCCCTCATTCCCACCCAATGGAGCTGATTTCTAAATTAACTTCGTCCTTGTAATCAGTTTAGCCGAGGGGTTTCTTTGCTTTTTTTGCTTTCTGTCTCCCTTTTTCCTGAATTCTCCCAGGAGCAGCCTGGGGCCCTGCTCGCTCCATTACCCAGCATTGTCAAGCCACGAGGTGCTTTTAACTGCTCCTTCCCATTGGATTCACTTAACTGGGAGGTTATTAAAAGGAAAGACACCTAGATGGGGAAGTTGGGCAGAGAGGGTGAGGGAGAGGAAGAGGGTTGCTTTTTAAATGAGCAAAGATCCCGGAATAGGCCCGCTGGCTGGGTGCTGCTTCTGAGGGAAGTTGGGGTTCTCTTTGTGTCAGCTCCCTCGTTACCGCCCTGGCAGAGCTGGCCGGCTCACCAAAAGGCTGCCAGTTTGAACCCACCCAGCAAGCAGCTTTGTGGGAGAAAAAGCAAAGCAACCACTGCCCGCCACCATGGTCCTGGCTGCCACTCACAGTGACCCTGGCAGCCGTTTCTTTTTTTTTTTTTTTTAAAAAAAACATTTTATTAGGGGCTCATACAACTGTTACCGCCATCCATACACACATCAATTGTGTAAAGCGCATTTGTACATCATTCTCAAAACATTTTCTCTCCACTTAAACCCCCGACATTAGGTCCTCATTTTTCCCCTCCCTCCCCGCTCCCCCCTCCCGCATGAGCCCTTGATAGTTTATAAATGGGTATTTTGTCATATCTTGCCCTGTCCGACGTCTCCCTTCACCCGCTTTTCGGTTATCTGTCCCCCAGGGAGGAGGTCACACACAGTTCCTTGTGATCGGTTCCCTCTTTCCTACCCATTCTCCCTTTACCCTCCCTGTTTCGCCACTCACACCACTGGTCCTGTCGGGCTCATCCGTCCTGGATTCCCTGTATTTTCAGTTCCTATCTGTACCAGTGTACATCCTCTGGTCTAGCCAGTCTTGCAAGATAGAATTCGAGTCATGGTAGTGGGATCGGGGAGGAAACCTTTAGGAACTAGAGGAAAGTTGTATTTCTCATCGTTGCTACATCGCACCCTGACTGGCTCGTCTCCTCCCTGAGACCCCTCCCCTGGCAGCCATTTCTATAAAGATTAAACCAAAAGCCAAACTCACTGCCATCGAGGCAGTTCGGACTCGCGGCCGCCCTATAGGACGGGGTAGAACCGCCCCTGTGGGTTTCCGAGGCCGAGACTCTTTGCGGAAGTAGAAAGCCTCTTTCCAATATGGGACGCACCTGGTGGTTTCGAACTGCTGTCCACAGGGTCCTTCGAAGCCCTTCGTGTAACCCTTTACGCTGCCACCAAGGCTCCTTAGAAAACCAAATGAGGCAGTTCTACTTTGCCAGCCCTGGTGGCGCTGTTGGGTAAGCATCGGCCTGCTCAACTGCAACATCAGAGGTTCAAACCCACTAGCCGCCCCTCAGGAGAACGATAGATCTACCTACTCCCACTGTGGTAGTGGGGGAGGAAATGCTGTGAGGTGCCACGTGGGGGTCGCCCAGCTACAACAGTCATCTGGATGCTATGATACCTGGGTTTTAGTCCCAAACCCTGAGCAATTGACTTGTTGCTCTATGCCTCTATTGGTACTGTCTCCCTCCCCCTGCCCCGGAAATCTTACCAGAACTCCCAGAGGTCTCCCGCATCCCTCTCTTCACACCCCTCTCTCCTAAGAGCACTCAGGGCTCGCTATGGCCGCCTGCACATCAGCACTCCGGCCCCCATTCCTGGATCAGCAATTCTGTGCTTGGTGTTTGATCCTAGACCAACAGACCATCACCTAGCACACAGCCTGGAGGTCTCTCCTCACCCAGGCAAGGGATGAAGTGAGAATGCAAACTCATTTTAATGTCAGTTTGAGCTAAATATAATTAGAAAGGAAAATCTGACTTTGCAAAAAAAAAAACCCACTACAATGAATGTCTTGCAAATCCAGGTTGAAATGACTTCTGGCTTATCTGCACCGCTGCTGCTCCCCATTTATGCAGAAAATTGAGGGGGGAGTGTGCCTCTGAAGCCTGCATCTATGGGGTCCAATTTATGTATGTTACCTTTGCTTTTTTCATCCTAGGGTCGTGTCATGTGAGGTGTGTCTGTGCTCTTTCAACTCAGCTTTGTGCCTTGCATGGGGTAACTCCTGGAATGCCCCAGAACCTCCTACCTGGGGGCCTGGGAGAGTCAGTCCCTCTCCAGTGGACTTGATCATGACCCGCTCACTTAATTAGAGCCTCCGTTTTCTCACCTATAAAAGCAACTCCTTAGGGTTGTTATGAGGATTGAGTAAAAGAATCCATATTAAGGAACAGTATCTGGAGCATAATAGGTGCTCAATAAATCCTGGTTATTAGGAATATTGCCTAGTGCCTGCTTTTATACTTCACAGCCTAAGGCCGATCTGAGGATGGGAGGCTCGGGGAAAGGAGGAGTGAACAGATGTAGGGCAAACCCTGACTCATGGCTCTGCGGAGTAGAGCTGAGCTCCACAGGCGTGTTAGTGGCTGTAATCGTGACAAAAGTGCGCGCCAGGGTTCACTTCCATGGTGCCACTGGCTGGGCTCAGTTAATAGAGAAGATCAACTGGTTTGCACCATGCAGGGGCCTCATAGAGGGCTAAGTCTCTACTGTTCACTGTGCCAAGGGAAGTAGCCGGCGGTGTGGGTAAGGCCTGCATTGCTGGCTATGGGGTACGGTGCCATGGGAGTTCTGGAGAGGCAGTCTCTAATGGAATGGAAAGAACCTGGGTTTAGATTTAAGTGTGTGTCCCGGCCCTGGAGTTTGAGTGGCCTCTTGACTTCTGTGAGTCTTAGTCCACTTATCTGTTCAGTAGAGTGATCACCCCGCCTTACCTGGACTTTCAGTCATGGAAAATCCTGGTTTTCCCAGGACACTGCAAGGTAAGCATGGTTATCATTTTAACCCTTATCTCCCCAGAAGGTTTCAGCCCACCCAGGGTGTTACAATAATGCTGTGCAAACTTTGGGCACACTCTGACACTCCTGGGGATTGCCTTCAAGTGCTGCTTGAGATACAGATATAAGGTCAGGGTAGAGACCTGCATTTCTAAGCCTCTCCTGCCCCATTTCCCAGGTGATGCTGATGATGCGGGTCCTAGAACCACACTTGGAGGAACTAGAGGATGCATCCCCGTCAGGAAATAGATCGTGAACATTCTAATGGAAATCAAAGAGAAAATAGAATTCATTTAATTGAATTCATTTCTCTGCCAGTTCAGTTGTATAACAGAGCCCGGATCACCGATTCCGCATCATCAGTAAGTTTGTTTCTAGGAAGCAGGTTGTGGGACAGGAGAGGTGCCGTGCTTGCGTCTGTTGTCTTTCCACAGCCCCAAGACGGACTCATCCCCCTCTTCTCTGACACTCACAGACTTCCAACCCCTCCCCCAAAGCTGCCAGTTGCCAGCTGAAAATTCAAAAAGTAATGAGCGGATATGTTGGAGGAAACTTCTCTCTGCCTACGCCAGTGGTTTCTACTGGGACTTAATTTTTTAAAATTTGTTAAAAAGTCCTCATGATTCAACTCTCAGTGGGAGATTTGGGAGGAAACACTTTGAGCCGTAGTGTAACCATGATCTTGATTCTATTGGTTTTGGTTTAAGAATTGGGTCATAAGAAGATTGTGTGATTTGGGGAGGGAGGTGGGTCATAGCTTGATTGAGGGAGCAATGGGGAGTCTTCCCTGGATAAGCAAGATTTATTGTTTAGCCAATACAGTGAACTGGTTCGTGTTCTCTCTCTCTCTCTCTCTCTCTCTCTCTCTCTCTCTCTTTCTCTCTCCTCCATCTCTGTGCAGATCCTTCAGGCATTGGAGGAAGATCTGAGGACCAGAGAAGGCAGAACCCCAGCCTTCAGGCTTCCCCAGGCTTAGTGAACTTAGTCCTTATAGCTGAAGAGCATTGACCACTAGGGCCCTGAAGGAAATGGTGTGGGGGCCATGTCAAACCTCCTTCAGCCACACAAGGGAGAAGAAGAATCCAACTTCACATCTGCCCAAGGATGATTCATGAGACAGAGGTCAGGCACACCTCCACCCTCCATCCTTTGTTATCCTAGTCTGACACCACCTGTCCCTCCCACAGCACTCTACTTCTCTGCTGGGTTTGATCACCTAGTGCACTAGCCACACAGAATTCACAGACGATGCTTGCAATTATGGAGCTTCAGTAGGCAAGTTAGCAGGTTGCCACAAGTTAGGCTCAGAGAGCATTCTAAAGACACAGACCTTCTGTTCACCAGTAAGCACATCTCTCTCTGGCCCATAGGCTCTCAGCTACAAGATCATTTGACCTCTGCCCTGCCCAGGCTAGTGTTACAAAGGGTACCCACTCTGCAAGCCAGCCTCCTGCTCAAAGGTACTCAGCGTAACTCCTCCCATGGGCCAAGCACTCTCCACCACTCTGTCTCATGATCTCAGCACATCTCCTCTGCTGTGTCCCACGGTCTCAGTGCTGCAACCTCTGGTGCCTTGGCTGGAGCTTGCACATGTTCTAGAGTGGGATTCCTCTGTTCCTGCTCCTGAGGCGGCTCACTTTTATACCCAGCACAGTGGCAAAGCTGACCAATCCCCAAGCTAGAGTCCTCTATCCCTTATATACATGACAAAGACGATGGATGGAAGAGCCCTACCAAGTTAATTTCATTTCCCCTCAGGAACAAAGAAACTTGGTGCCCTCTTCTCCCCTCTTGAAAAATGACAGACACACATTCGACAACCTGCCAGTACACAGACAAACTAGAACCACGCATCCAGGGGCATATCAGAGTCAACAGAGAAGGCTGTGGGAACCATCAGGGTGGGTGTTCTGGGAGTGATGGTTCTTTAGGAACTCAAGCATCTTGGGGCTCTCAAGCCTTCTTGAATCAACTGCCAGACACCAGAGTGCTAATCCTCTTTCTGAAGAAAAAGGGATTTTACTAGCTCTCTCGACTTGCTCACTTTCATATCTAATAATCCCTGGCAAGCAGGAAGTTCTTCTTTGTGTCTATCCGGAACCCTTCCTGCCCCTGCATGAAAACTTGCCACCGAATGGCTCTCCAATATTCTCTATTTTCTGGATAAATAACATCTTCTCCAAGAGGTTCATTTTTCTCACACCTCAAAACAAATCCCGAGAGGGGAGAGGGGGAGGCTGCCTCTGAGGCCCCAGCCGAGTCATGGAAGATGGTCTTTTCAGGGGTCAGATCAGCTTTCCAGCAAATCTCCCAGGCTGTCCTCCCACAGCAGCGTGCCCCCTACCTGCAGCCCTTGTATCAGGGCTAGAGGATGGTGCTCCTGGGAAGGTGGCTAAATCACCATGCCCTTACCTGTCCAGTTTCCCCTTGTCAGCAGCTCAGAGCCACCAGGGACTGGGGGGCCTCTGGTCTCCTTGTCACCACTGCTACCTGAGGGCCCCTCCTCCTCTCTCCAAGGGGTCTGGGGGGGCAGGATGAGAGAGGCCCTGGCATCTGGACCTGAAGCCATGTATCTGCAGGGCATGAACGTGGGCCATGGTGGGCAGGGGCAGAGGTGGGGGTACTCCACAGTTGGGTTTCTTCTTCATGCAGGGAAAGATAGTTTTCCTCTTGGAATCACCTCTGGATGTCCTCAGCCCAGCCCTGTATTAGTGGATCCCAAAGGACGTGAAGGTGGGCAGAGAAAGGAAGAGACTGGGTATCCATGATGGGGTGCCTGCCTTCAGGGCTCCCTAATCTTATAAAGAGCTGGAACTTCTCCTTGGGATATTGGACCCTATGCGATAAGCTCAGATATTTGGCCCTAAACTAGAACTTGAGGGAGGAAACTTCGTATTTTTTATTGGGGAGTCAGTTTCCCCATCTTTCCCAAACATGTACAAAGCATATCCACTCTGCTATGTGTGCACCTCCTCCCGTAAAGAGGTACAGTCTCGGATGGATGGATGGACTGTGATAAGAGCTGTAAGAGCCTCCAGTAAAATAATTTGAAAAAAAGAGAAAGAGTTACAGTCTCGGAACCCCACAGGGGCAGTTCTACGCTGCCCCACAGGGTTGCCATACATCAGAAAGGGCTGGCTGGCAGGAGTTAGGTTTGGGGTTCTTGTGCATCTGCAAAGGACAGGGCAGAAAGATGGAGTGGAGCAGGGGGCCTTGGGGAAGGCTGCTGGGACAGGGTTGGGAGAAGCAAGATGACAGTGGAAGGAGTGCCGAAAGGCAGAAGGTTGTGCAAGGAAAGATAGAGGAGGCCTACCCATACAGGTGGAGGCAAAGTAGGGCCCAGGAGGCCTGCCTGCCCACCTACAGCTGAGTGGGCTGGAACCTCTGGGAGCCGGGAGCTGCGGTGTCACCTCGCCAAAGGTGGCCTGTGCAGCATTCACACCAGCAGCGTGACACACATCCACACACCCACACAGGCAGCCATGCACTGCAGGAGAGGGCTGGTGTGAAATCAGCTCCCGCTCCCTGGAGGACAGACGGAATCGGACGCCTTCCGAGGCAGAAGAGCTGATGCGCCTGGGGGGAGAGGAACGTGGGTGTCCTGGGCACCTGGAAGAGGTGGGAGAGGATGCGGAGCTGGTTCCAGCAGCGGGAGTCAGCCTGTGCGGCAGCCTGCATCTGTTTGGGGGCTGCTGTCCCCTTTCTCAAGGGTAGGAAGAGAGGACAGTCATGGCCCAGGGTCCTGGACGTGCTGCCCAGTGGCCTGGCACAGGACGATCTGCACAGCCGGGCTGCCTGTCCCCCAGCAGAGCCACACGCCCCAGTGCTCACAGCCGGTCGCTCCCGGGCCCTCTTCCTCCTGCTGTCCTTCCCTGTCTGTCGGTCTGTCACTCGGCAGGAGTGAGATGCGCCCTGCTTCCGAAGCATTTGCTGCTTGATAATTTGTGGATTATAGCTAACTCTCGATAAAGATTCCCCTAATTGCTTGGCTCACCTCAGGTTCTATCATCAAAGCAAAGCCGTGAGGCCCCCCTCTCTCGCCCTCCTTTTCTTTTTATTATCTCTTAATTAATCACTCTGGCTTTCACACTTAGCAGATAATTACAGTCTCCTGGGCACGCAGCTCATTTTCATAACCTCCTGCTCCAAAGCCAGCAGCCGAGGGGGTGGGGAGGGAAAGGGAGAGTGGGAAGAGAGGTGTTGGAGGAGGGGGAAGGGAGGGGGGAGCGGGCAGCTGGTGGGTGAGACCTAAGGGGAAGAGGAAGGGATTGGGGGCAGCAGCCACAGCGACCTCAGGGTGGTGAGCCTGGGAACCAGGACACTAGGTCTTGCCCAGCAGACGCAAGGAAGCCTTGCCCTGCCAGGGAGCAGGGAGGTCAGTCCAGTGCTCCCGGGCGGGTGGGGGTGGGCAGCTGTCTCCATGTCCGCCTGTGCTGACCCTGTCTCTACCTGAGCTTCCGTTTCTCTGGCTCGGTTGGCTGGCGAGGGTGGAGGGGCAGGAGGTGTGTGTGGGTTGGCGGCATGAAAGCGAGAGGGGGTGCCAAGTGCAATGTACTTGTCGTGTGCAAGAACATGTGGGGCCAGCTGGAGCGAGGAAGGGCCACTTTCAAACTAGGACCTAGATCCTGGACGGAGCAGTCTTGTTGAAGGGGACCAGGCACACACAAGGCATTCTGGTGGCACCGTGGTTACAGCACTCGGCTGCAAACAGAACGGTAGACAGTCTGACCACCCCTCCTCCCCCCACTGTTCCGAGGGAGAAATGCGTGTCCCCGTCAAGATCTGCAGGCTCGGGAACTCTGGGGAGCAGTTCCCATCTGTCCTTCAGGGCTGCGATGAGCTGATGTGGACTTGACCAGCAACAAGTGTGGTTGCTTTTGTGTGTCTGTTTTTTGAAGACACACAAACCCAGGGTTTGAACCCATGTCGTTGCTGTTGTGTGCCTGTGAGTCAGCTCCGACTCATGGGGATCCCATGTACAACGGCGCCCGGCCCTGTTCCACCCTCACGGTGGCCCTGTGGAGCCCCTGGTTGCAGCCGCTGTGTCAGTCCATCGTGTTAATCCGCTGTGTCAATCCATCCTCACTTGGGCTGCATCTCATTGGAGAAAGAAGAGAAACGGTGGCTCCGGGAGAATCATTCATGGGAGAAGAATTTGCACCCTCCACCCCAAACTCAATCCAACAAGTGGGTGGTTATGCAGCTTGTGTTGGCATCACTGAGTGGCCCTGTCTCCAGAGGGCACAGAGCACAGGCCAGGAAGTGAGGGGAAATGGGAGGGAGAGAAGGTGGTCAGCCCTCCTGGGTCCAACCCTTCTGAATTGGCTGGACAGTGGATCTGGCATCATGGGACCTGGTGCTTTCCTTGGGCTTCCAATGCAGAAATAAAAGGAAAGGGCACACATGCAGATGAGGGATTTGAGAGGCTCAAGAGACAGAAATGTTTACCTAGTGAGTTCAACACAACTGTACTGCCGTGTGTTCACGGGTCTGCCCGCATGACTGTCCACATGACTGTCCACATGACTGGCCTGGGCTTCTGCAGGAGGTGATGGGGGCCTTCAGGAGACCTTGTGGAATGTGCGCCATCTTTATTGTTTTAATTGTGGTGGATTCCGACACTTGGTGGGGATGGGGGAGGGGGCGGGCCGCCCCTTGCGTGCAGAGGAGAACTGCTGTACTCGGTTTCCAGAGGCTGTATCTGAGCTGCCCCTGGATGGGTTGACCCGCCAGCCTTTCAGCTAGGAGTCAAGGGCTTTGCCCTTTCATGCCTGCTCGAACTTGAGAATGGAGTAAATGGGATCCTACTACTTTCTTTGTCCTTACCTGTCCTTCTAGACCGGGATGGCCGCACTGGGGCTCACAAACAAGTGTGGTTCTTTTGGTATGTACATGTAGCGTGGAAGTAAAAGTGAACGTAGTTTTCTTTCCAAACATTTTAAAGGCCATTATTCAGACGATAGTGATTTCATTTGTTTGTGAAAATAGATTTATGGCCCTTGAATAATTTTTAAATTGTTGTGAGGGTCAGGAATGGGCTCCTCAATCTCCAGTTTGCTGACCGCTGCTCTAGATAGTGGGCTTGTCACGGGACCTCTGTTGAGTCTCGGGTTCTTCCTTCATCAGTGGGAGTCTTGAAAGCCTGCAAAAAGTCTGAGCAAAACCGAGCCCCTGGCGCATGATAGGTGCTTCAATGAGGGAAACCCTCAACGAGGTCAAAACTTAAAAAAAAACCAACTTACTGCCGTCGAATCGGTGCCGACTCGTAGCAACCCTATAGGACAAGGTAGAACTGCCCTTGTGGGTTTCCAAGACCGGAACTCATTACGGGAGTAGAAAGTCCCATCTTTTTCCCGAGGAGTGCTGGTGGTCTCAAACCTCTCACCTTGCCATTAGCAGCCCAGCTTGCAACCACTATGCTGCCAGGGCTTCTCTCAATGAGATCGCTTGACACAGTTGCCGAAGAAATGGGGTCACTGACAACGACGGTCCTGGAGGCGGCACAGGGGCAGGCAGCATTCCAGTGCATGGTTCATGAGACCGCCATGAATCAGAGCGCACCCGACGGCGACTCCCCACGTGCGCTTCAGGACTAGCATCCTCATTACCTCCACCCTGGGTAAGAGCCCCATGCTCATGCCTAGTAAGAAACACATGCACGTTAGTTCCTCGAACAAGGCTGGTGAGGAAAGGAGGGCCCTTGGGTTCTCTTTCCTCACTAAGAGAGGGCACGCAGCTTCTACCCTTTGCTCCTTCTGGAAGCCTGGCAGGCCGCGCCGCTCTGTCCCAGGACAGTTTTCGTTGCACACATAAGCTGTCTGTTTGGCCTGGAGCTGTCTCTCGCTCATTGTTTATTGGCATTCAGCTCCAGGCAGGGCTGGCTTTCCTTTTGCTGACCTCCAGGCCTCTGACTGGCCGCTGTGTCTGTCACGAAGCCACTGTGCCAAAGGGTTAAATGTGGAAGTCCCACGTGGATGACAACTTCGGGTGCAGCGACTGTCTTCTTGGCCATTACGATAAGCAACCAGCGAATCAACCCCTCAGCTGTGTAGTTGAGTCCGACGTGGGGCGACCCCTGTGTGGCAGAGCAAGGTGCTCCATAGGATTTTCAATGGCCACGATCTTCAGCCTGGAGACCGCCAGGCCTTTCTTCTGGGCACATTCAGATGGACTCTAACCTCTCGATTAGTACTGGGACAGGCATACAGGGTTGCTGTTGCGGCTAGGTACTGTGGAGCCTTGTGGTTAAGTGTTAGGAGATGCTGAGTCTTGGTAGGTGCTGTGGCGTGTCCTCTGACTCCCAGTGACAGAGCAGAATGCCGCCCGGTCTTGTGCCACCGGCTCAGGCATTGGTATGTGTGAGCCCATTGGGGCAGCCCCTGTGTCAATCCATCTCCTTGAGGGTCCTTTGGCTGACCCTCTACCTTACCAAGCATGACGTCTTCCTCAAGCAGTGTCTTTGGTCACTCTATGACTCATCCAAGGAGAGCAAGACCCAGGCTCACCATCCTTGGCTTCGAAGGAACCATTTGACTAGACTTCCTCCTGGACAGGTCTGTTGATTCTTCTGGCAGTACATTCAATATTCCCCTACTTGTTGCCAACACCCGACTCTACGGTGTCCATACGTTATCTTGCTGCTGTTAGGCACCACGGAGTCGGTTCAACTCACAGTGACCAGAAGGAAACGCCGCCCAGTCTCCTTCCATCCTCACAGTGGTTGTTATCTCAGCGCCCATCAGTTCAGCCACCGCGTCCGTCCATCTTGTCCATGGTCTTCCTCTTCCCCTGCCCTTCTACTTTACCAAGCATGCTGTCCTTTTCCAAGCACCGGTCACTCCTGATAACTTGTCCAAAGTCTGCGAGGTCAAGTGTCACCCTCCTTGAGGTCAAGTGTCACCATCCTTGCGTCTAAGAAGCATTCTGACTGCCCTTATTCCCGGACGGGTCTGTTTG
The DNA here is from genome assembly GCF_000313985.2 of Echinops telfairi. Classification (NCBI taxonomy): domain Eukaryota; kingdom Metazoa; phylum Chordata; class Mammalia; order Afrosoricida; family Tenrecidae; genus Echinops; species Echinops telfairi. Next base: position 4,615,747 of record NW_022111325.1, read on the forward strand.
TTCTTCTGGCCGTCCGTGATGCTTTCAGCGTTCTTCTCCAGGACCGTAGTTCAACTACACCTCACAACAGGAACAGCTGTATTCAGAAGGCAGGTACGGAAAGAACACTGCGTAGCACTCTCGATGTCGAGTTTAACCTCATTTACGCCTCTAACGGAGTGACCTGACGCTGTGACCCGGGCCGGTTTTCTTATCGCAAGTTGAGAAGGTTCATCTCCCAGATTCTTTCTGGCTGCACAGTTTTCTGACTCTGCCAACCTGTGGGAGTTCCTGAACAGGCACTGCTCTTCCTGAATGGGGCCCTGATTCTCGAGGATTTCATTTGCAAGTCAAGGCTGGGGGCACAGATTTCAGAGGGGTACAGTGGAGGCACCCCAGGAGAAGCAGTGCATGCTCAGGGTGGAAGCAAACATCTTACCTAGTTTCCAACCTGGTCAGGGTTTGGGCTCAGACAGCAGGAGTGCCCACCCTTGTAAACACAGAGAGACCCCTGGGGGTCTGCTCCAGGAAGGTGGGGGGCGGGCGCTCTGGACAAAGGGCATGGGTGCTTTGTGTGTGCTTGTTGATACGAACGTCTCCCTGAAGAAACACGCTCCCACTTTGCCCTGAACTTTAGCTTCGGTCTCTGAAAAGGCTCGCAGAGTCTTGTGGGAACATAAACATTTGGCAGATTTCTTTCCCTGAAAGCTATTTCTTCGCCTTTCTTTTTCTGGGAACTTTCACCCGCAAGATCAAGGCCCCCTCCACCCTCCCCTCCTCCCTCCCCTTTGCCGG
>NW_022111325.1:4616647-4629545 GCF_000313985.2 Echinops telfairi
AAAAGGCAAAGGAAAACAAAGTTAACTGGTGTGTACTGGGACTCATCTCCACAAACTGGGCCAGAAGAAGACTGCAGCAAACACACAGCTCTCCCCAGAGGAGGCATTGTAAGAAGGAAAGGGGGCAGAGAGAGAGAGAGAATAAGCAAACTGCATCCATGGTGAAAAGTGAATTCCAGACATTTAAAATTCTTTTGGTTTTAATCATCTCGGAGGCTGACCATAGCGATGGGGGAAGGGAGAAATGAAAACCAGGGCCCTGGATGCTGGGGGAGGGCAGGAATCTCAGCCCGGCCCTGGGTGAGCCCAGAGGCTTCCATATACAGGTACTGGCTCCTGTCCTCAGCCCCTGCCCTGTGCCTCCCCCTCCCACGCTGAGAGAAGAACTCCCTTCTCTCTCTCTCTCTCTCTCTCAGAGCCTTTCCTGACTCAACCCCCCTTCTCATTTTACAGGCTCAGTTTACACTCAGTTTTAAAGCACTGACCTTTCAGTTTTCCAACCAGATTGTATGTTCCCCAAGGCCCTGGACTATATTTTGCTAAAAACAAAGCAAAACAACCAAAATAACAAACAGCAGCCCCCACTCTCTTGGTTGGTTGCTTCCGGGGCCCCTCAGTGAGAGTCGGGGCCCTCGAAGAAGGGTCCCCTCACCTTTAAAATACGAGCAAAAGCCAGATTCACTGCCGCACAGTCGATGCTGCCTCACAGCCCCCATCTGCTCCTGTGGCCTCCCGAGGCGGTCACCCTTTTCGAGGCTAGCAGCCCAACAAGCAACTGTGCCGCCGCCGCCACCACCAGCCATGGCTCCTGCATCTAAAAAAACGAGGCCTGTACAGGGTCTGTGGGGGCCTGCCTGGCCCTTGCTTAGGGGTTTCCCTTGCCAGAAAATGGTTGGCTATTGGAACCCACGCAGGTATTCCCGCGGGCGGGACCAGGCCTGGTGAGGGTTGTGGAAGCATGCCCCGCGGAGCGGTTGGCCTCCAGAGCACATGGGTGGCTGTGTTGGAATCCGCTCTGAGGCAGTGGGTTCGTGTTGTGTTGTTTGTAAGATTGCAAAGAGATGAGCCGAGCCCCCAAGAGACTCCAGAAAGAACTGGGGAGTAGGAGGGAGCCTGGCCGGAAACGGAGGGCCTATGCCACGCTGCTGGGGCCTTCCTCTGGTACTTTCGGGTTCTCTCCAGGATTGGTTTAGGAGCTGAGACTTGTGCGATGTGTGGAGGCCCGGGGGTGCGGGGAGCCATCCTGCCTCTTGCCCCTGGGTGAGCCCTTCCCTGGAGAACGGCGGCTAGCAGAGCCTGCGGACACGAGGGCAGCTGTCTGGTCCTCGATTCGGGCTCCCTGAGGTGATAAGGACATTTTTCTCTGACCACTGTGGGTTTTAAGTGGAGGGAAGGGATGGAGAAAAGTGTGTCAGCTGGGTAAGGTGATAAGTTGATAAGTCCCCAGCAGAGCCCCGGGGAGGCGAGAGAGAAGCAGGAAGTGGCCAGGGAAGAGGAAGGCAGTGATGTCAGGAGGCAGCCACACTCCTCACAAGGTCTCTTTCCTCATCTGCGGCCCTCCTCCTGTGCCCAGCATCTTTCTTCTCTCTGAGCCCTGGCCCAGCCCTTTCCTCCCCCAACATCCAGTTCTCTATTCCTCTTTCTCCATCTGGAGGCTTTGCCTCCCCGCTCATGACCACCAGCGGGAGCTCCCTCTTGCTCCCCGCTCTCCCCTCAGACTTTGATGCTTGAGCATCAAGCCTCCCACCTCCCACTAACCTGCCCCAAGAAGATGACAAAAGTTTGAGCTCCAGGGTACATTAGAGTCTATGTTAGACCAGGACTTGAATTTTAATCTTGACCATGCCTCGAAGCTGCTGCCGCTTCTTGGGCGAGTCACGCCCTCATTCTGAGTCTCCGCTGTCCGATGAAAAACTCCTCAGGCGAAGCCCAAGACCCAGCCACTCTTCTCTAGCCTCTGGGTGAGAAAGCAGACTGCCTAGGTTCAAATCCAGGCCTGGGCATCTATTTTGTAGGGGGAGGGTAAAGCTGATATTAAACAATCTGAATAGAATGGTTGGCCTGAAATCTGAAATACTTGAAGCATTTCACGGGACAGTCATGTGAAGAGCCTTAGGTGTGTGGTCAACTTTCAACTCTGGCTTCTGGTGCCTTCTCCCTGGCCTCTGGTGTGACCTTGTACAAGTCAGGTTCCTTCATGGGAATCCCTATAACTGGTTCAGCTGGCTCCTGGGGCTTGTGAATGTAAGCTAACACACACTCTTGTCCTTGTCCCCGTACCTCTCACAGTGCCTGTAAGCATGGTTCATCCCCATGCCGCCCCTTCCCCACTCTGGGGCAACAATAAAACGTCTCTCTAGGCATCAGCAACATCCTGATGGAGCCAAACCACCCCGGAGCCAGCCCTTGAGAGCCCTTGAGCCAGCCAAAGGAAGAGCCAGAAGGTGGAAAAAACAAATCAAGTTTCTACTCCCAATCCATCGCCTGTTCTAAATGCGATGGTGTTATTCACCTCAACCTTGACTCAAGTGCACAACCTTTGTGTATGCACTATAAAATGGAAGAGAGACGTTTCTATTGCAGAGCAGGGAATAAGATATTTTGTCTTCCAGCCCATTTCAGAAATGATCACATTTCTCCATTAACCGGTGGACTCACCTGTGGGCTCAGGGTCCAAACCAACCAACACCGCTGCTGTGTGGGCCTTCCAGCTCCTGCAGACCCCCTGGGCAGAGCAGAAATGCCCGGGAGGATTCCCAAGGCGGTAGGGTCTTTGTGCTGGCAGACCGACATGTCTGCCTCCCTTTAGGGCTCCTGGTGGGTCTGAACTGCCCATCGTTCAGTTGGTAGCCGAGTGCTTAAACCACTGTGCCACCGGCGCACCTAATTCACGTTCAGGACTAGGAAAAGAGCCAGCAGGGTGCCCACAATGAAGGCCCCTGGGTCACCAAGGAGGAGCGAGCCCTGGTGGTGTAGTGGTTACACGTTGGACTGCCAACCCGAGGGTCAGCAGTTCGAAACCACCAGCCATTCCTGGGGAGAAAGAGGAGGCTTTCTACACCCCTAAAGGGTGACAGTCTAGGAAACCCATAGGGGCAGTTCTACTCTGCCCTGGGTTGGAAAGTCCTGCACAGACAGGAGTTCTTAAGATGACCAAGATGGGGGTGGGGGTGGGGTGGGTGAGGAAGGCCCCAGGTGGAGCCCTTGACTTCCTCTGAAAACCTCGCAAGTGTGTGATGAGGGGGGTTGAAGATCTACCCCATCTCAGCCCTTGAACAGGTGAAGTAGACCCTTCGCGGTGCCAGACACTAGGAACTTTTTGGGTCTCTGACCCTGGTTGCCCTGCCCCACCCCCAAGACCGCAGAAGCTGCTAAGGCCTCTCCTCGGCAGACCCAGGGCCCCTTAGAGGGAGCTCTTGGAGCTCAGTTTGAAAAGCACAGATTTAATCTGATCCCTGGATGTCCTGACAAATGACAAGGAAGACTCTGAGAGGATAATGTGGCTCACTGTCCCCAAAGCAGGGACTAGAGATGAAAGGGACACCTCGACCCTTCACCCTCTCCCTAAGCCCCCCACCAGTCTGGGAAGACATTGCCACATGGGATCCTCAGCACAACCTTCCCTCCTCCTCAGTCCCAGTCCTTGGCGGTCTTCCTCGGGGTGGGGGGAACCTGCTGCCCAGTAACCTCTGGAGGAGTTGAGGCCCACACTGGAAGGTGGGGATCCAGGGAGAATAAAGGCAACACCACTCCTGGGACTGCCAGGAGGAACCCCCACCCCCACCAGATATGCCCTTATCCTCCAACCTCTGCCCCCTTCCCTCCTCAGGGGCCTGCTCTTGCTGTCATGGCAACCCGGGGATTAGGACCAGCTTGGAAGCCCAAAGATGCAGGGAAGGGTTTGGAGAGGAGGCAGGTGGAAGGAGGGGATGAGAGAATGAGATGATGATAAAGAAACAGAGTTGCATGGGGGGGTGGGGGGCAGCAGTAGAAGGTTAAGGGTAGGGGGATTGAGAGAAATCTAGTCAGAGGGAAAAAGGAGGGGTGGGGTGGGGGGTGGGGGGAAGAGAGAGAGAGAGAAAAACCTCAACTTTTATTTAAAATCAGAGAGCAGTTGTATGCCTGGAGTCGTTGCTATGGCAACGGCAAAGAAAAGGAGATAGAGAAGCTTGTGAAGCCGTGAAAACCCAATAGGGGTAAATGTTTAAAGCCAGGAACAAAAACCATTCAGAGATAATTAAGTAACAGGCTGCAGGTTCCATACTCCTGCCCATTGTCGGGGGACTTGGCCCGAGATTCCAGCCCGCTCTCACCTCTCTCCTTCTCCCAAGCCCTCGCTCAAGCCTCCTTCCCTGTGGAGGGGACTCCACTTCTCACTCCACTGCCACCTCCTCAGACCAAGGCTGGGCACCTTTTCTCTCCTTCGCTATTAAGGAAAATGTAGTCTCTGCAGGGATGCCAGGGACGCTTGGCTCAATAAATGGGAAGGACTTCCACTGAGGTGGACCGTTGAGTTATGGACTCTCCTTCCTGGGGGCATCTCAAGGTTGGAGGCTGACCTCTGGGTCTCAGGATGCTGGCGTTCCTAGGTCCTTCCTCCTGAAGGGAGATACATTCTAGTCTGGGGGCTTCTTACCTGTGGTAAACACTACCTCTGATCTCAGGTGGGATGCGCCTTGGGGTTTCTCCAGGAAAATGCACCTCCCCAAGCCTCCATATGGCCCCATGCTTGTCATGAGACCTTGGGAGGGTTGGCATGCTCTCCGAGGATCCCTAGTGGCGTAGTGGTTACTCATTGGCTGTGCTCCGCAAGATCGGCAGTTCAAAACCACTAGCTTCTCCTCTATAGGAAGATGGGCTTTCTGTTCCCATAAAGAGTTACCGTCTCAGAAACCCGCAGGGGCAGTTCTACCCTGTCCTAGGGAGTTTGGAGTTTGGGGGAAGGATACTCCCTGCTTTTTTAATTTTTTAAGTAAGCCTTAGTCAAATCTCCTTACTTCTTCTCCAGCCTCCCCACCCACCCCACCCCACACATCACAACAGCTGGTCAGTACCTTCTCCTGCTCCCCAAGGGAAGGAGGACATCTTTGGGGTTCAGCCTTTTCCTACCTCTAGCTGCCTCCTAGGAAACTGATTATCAGAGAGGACAGTGATGTTCTTTGCTCCCTCTCGGGAGGCAGCTCTGCACTGGGGTCAGCACCAGTGACTCGGACGAGTCCCCAGTTAAATCCGCAGCTCCCCCTCTCGCCTTTATCACCCGCCTCCAGCCCATTCCCCCCCCTCTCTATTTTATCCTGAGACTAAGCCAGACCGCCAGAGAGTTGCGAACCGAGACCGAATGGCTTTGGCCCCTCAAAGAATTGCTTTTCCTGAGCTGAGCCTTTGGCACCGTGCCAACAGCCTGCCCTGAGGAATGTTCTGAGGAGCAAGCAGCCTCCGAGACTCCTGATTGTATTTACGGTCGGAATGTTGCCCAGGACGTGGTCCTCGCTATCACCGCGTCCTTTTATGAGGCTCCGTGGGAGGCGTGCCTGTAGCTGTACTTTTCCTAAGCAACCGGCGAGCTGTCGTTTGATGGACGCCTTACACTCGTGGCGTGGATTTTGTTTGCCTTCTTTGCGCTGGCTGCTTGGGAGCTCGGGGCCAACTCCTCCTGTCGTCTGCAACGAAGCCTTCGAGATCTGACGGGCGCAGGATTTTGGACTCACTTGATCTCACCCTCGGTCTATTTCTCCTGCCCTTACTCGCCTCTCCGGCTTCCCTACGCTCCACCAGCCTTGTGCTCAAGGCCCCGACTTCCCTTTTAATGTGCTTTTGATATCATTGAAATGCATGTGTCTTTGTTGTTGTTGTCCCAAATCATGAATGGGACCAGTGCACACGTTGGATGAATTGTCGCTAAAACATAGAACAGTGGCAAACAGCAAGCAAGCAAGGGAAAATGTCAACCATGATTTTAAGTCAGCAAGTAGCAGGCACTGCCTTTAATCTTGCAAGAAAGATGAACCAAGCACCACACAGCGCGATTGGAGCTCCCCAGGCTGAACCCAATCAAACCCACTGCTGCCCGGTCCATTCCGAGACATGGTGACCCTGTCGGGCTGGTAGACTGGCCCAGAGGGTTTCCAAGCAAGTGAATCTGTCAGCAGACAGACTGCCACTTCTTCATGACAACCACAACCCAAACTCATTGCCGTCCGGTCGATTGTGACTCATGGTGGCCGTACCCGGGATAGAAAACTGCCCTGGGCGGGGGCGGGGGTGGGGGTGGGGTCTGAGGCTGTCACTCTACAGGAGCAGAAAGCTTTCATCCTGCTCCCTTAGAGCAGCTGGTGGTTTCAAACTGCTGACCCTTCAGTTAACATCCCCGGTTCATAACCCACACACCTCCAGGGCTCCTTCCCCTGGCTTTACGGCCTCTAAATAGACTTAACTCCAATTGACCCACCCAAGAGAGGGAGAGCCTCCACCCACATGGGTGACACCCAGCCACTAGGCCAGCGGTATGTTGTTTTTTGGGCTTTGCAATGCATCATGGTGTTCATCATGATAATAATAATCAGATTTGCCGGGCTTATTAGTGTTGACTTGGGATGCTAAATGAGTTTCTAATTCCCTGCTCACACCAAGCCTGACAGCTGAAATGTTCTGGGTGGCAAAAGGAATCAGCCTGCCTGGGATTAAGAGTTTTCCATGGATAATATCCAGCCAGCCGGATTTTTTGTTGCATCAGCTTTGTCCGGCCGGGTCGGGGAGAAGGGGAGAGCAGGCTGCCTGCGGAAGGCACCAGGGTTGGACGCACAGGAGTGAACAGGATGCGGCCTCTGGGTCCACCCCATGCACCGTCACAACTCGATCGGGCTCAGGGTCCCCAGTCTTTCTTTCTCGTCCATTCCTCTCTCGCCAACCTTTCATTTTTCCGACAGTTCTGTTTTGTTCAACCCAGCGATGGTGGGGGCCTGTCCTACCTTCGAGCCACTTTTAGGCCTTGTGGATGGGCGCTTTCCTCCCTGTCGCAGGGCGACACTCCAGTGTGCTGTTGTTTTGCTTCTGAGTTGGAGAGGTCCTGAGGTGGTGCTCAGTTGCTGACCACAGAGGTTGGCGGTCTGAATCCACCCCTAGGCACCTGGAGGAAAGCCTGGCTGTCTGCCCGTGGGCGACGGTGACCATCCTCTGGGGCTCACGGGGCTGGTCATGAGTCAGTCAGTCACAGGATGCTCGGCTACAAGTGATTTGGGTTTTCTGGCCTTTTTAAGATGGAACAGGGAAATGGATTGCGCTTGGTTTGCTGATCTAAAGGCTGGAGGTTTGAGCCCACCTTGTGGCTCTGAGGGACAAGGTTTGGCCATCCACTTCCATAAAGATTCCAGCCAAAATATCCTTGGAAGCACGTCTACTCTGTAACATAGAGGTCCGTTACTAGTAGCTTTAGGCTCCACAGCAACAGGGTTTGGGTGTTTTGTTGTGGTTTTTTTTTTTTGGGGGGGGCGGCGCGGGTTAGGTCTCAGTGTAGTGGCTAGTCGTGCGGCTGCTGACCTCAAGGTTATCGGTTTGAAACCACCAGCCGCTGTTCTAGAGAAAGACAAGGCTTTCTACTCCCGTGAAGAGTTGCCGTCTGAAATGCATGGGGGCCGTTCTGCCCTGCCCTCTGAGGTCACTGAGCTGGGATGGACTCCTGGCATGAGAGGCCCTGTGGGTGTGCAATGTCGCGTCAGGGTGAGGTCCCTATTCTTCCGCCTGCCTCTGAGTTGGGGAAGCCCAGCCCAGGATACCTGGCCCAGGAAACAGGCTTCCTTCTGGACGCCTCGCGGTTTTCCTGCGGTCATTTTCTCTGGCTCTTCCGTTTCCTCAAGGCCCCCAGCCCCTGGCTTGTTTCTCTCAAGGTCTTCTGCTCCAGCCTCCCTGTGGCTCTCCTGTGGCTCTCCTTACAGCTCCCTCCCTTTCAAACGCCTTCTTTTCCTTTCTGGTTTTCAAGGTCCCTCTCTTCTATGAAAATAAATTTCTGAAATAGAAAGCAGCTCCATGTTGGTTTCTTTCTTTCTTTCTACCCTTCAATTTTTCTTCCTCTTCCCCCATCACTCACCAGGATAAAAAATAAAAACAGCCCTCCCAATCTCTCAGTCCTTTTTGCTCGGCAGACAAAAGATCCTTCAGACTGAGAGGAGAAGGGGGGAAAAGGGAAGGGGAGAGAGAGAGAGAGAGAAAAAAAAAAAGATTCCAGTTAAGAATCTTTGTCCGGGTCAAAAACCTGACAGAAAAGCTTTGTTTGAAGGGAATGTGAGGGAGAGGAGGAGGGAACTGGCGGCGGGTACTCTCAGCCTCAAAAGGAGCAAGTATCTGGAGAGTTGAAGGAAATCTAGAGAGGGAACATCCCCGTTGAAGTCTTGGAATTCCTTTGCTTTCCTTTGTAACAAGAGGGTCTTCTCCTTTGAGGCTCCTAGAATGCACAGGGAGGAAACCTCGGGAGGTGGGGAGGAAGGGGACGTGGGAAACCACTACCAGTATTTCATTCCACGCTGGGTCAGGGCCGTCCAGAGTTGGTTGGGAAGACTGCGAAGAAGCTCTGGGCCTCTGGGGGGCCCTCGGGCTCCGGCAGGGCTTCCCTGGAGGGGGACAGAGAAGGGAGTGAGCACCATGGGATCTGAGAGTGACTGACCATGGTGAAGCTGGTGAAACTCTAGGAGAGACCTGAGGACAGGTGGGAGGCCACCTGGTGGCGTTGCTGTGGCGTCGGAGAGGTGACAGATGGGTGCAGAGCTGGGATGAAGTGTTAGAGGAGGGCAGGCATGGGGGCCAGGTGCCAGCTGGTCACAACGTCTGGGCATTAAGAACACGCCTCGCTGTGAGGAGGAGGGAAAGCCCAGGGTAACTGCCGAAGGGGTGTTCGAGACCCGACTCAGAAAGAAAGTGCAAAGCGGGCACCTGGGTCAGAGGGGACAGTGGGAAAAGGAGGAGACAGGAGCCCATGACCCACTAAATAAGCCTGCCCACCTGCCTGCCTTCCCAGGAAGCTGCCCTGGTGGCGGGATGGGCGAGCCAGCTCGAGAACTGTTTGTGGCTAGTGCTTGAATCCCGGGCTGCTTCTGCCTCAGCACCTGGTCTCCAGCCATCGATTGTTGGTTGACGAGGGAGCATGAACCAATTTTAATATTAGCCCGAACAAAACTTAATTAGGAAGAGAAATCTGCTTCTGCTGTGCGGCTGCTGCAGCAAAGACGTTACATAAGGTTCATTTGGTGGCGTGGGGCCGCCTCCCCCGCCCTCCTGCTGGGAGGGCCTGGTGCATGGACCTAGCCCACAGAGGCCCAGAGCCGCCTGGGCGCTCCTGAGACAGACCTGGTGCCGGAGCAGACCTAAGACCCTCCTCCGGCAGCTGCCAACAGATACCACACAAGGGCACATTCAAATATGCCAATATGCAGAGAGCCAGCCTATAGGCAGAGGGGGAAGGGGCTGGACGGAGGGGAAGTGGACAAAGGGCCAAGGTGACGCCAGGCTTCTGTGGGGGTGGGGGGTGGGAAAGCAGCAGGGAATATATACATATGTATGTATGTATATATATGTATTATGTGTGTGTGTGTATATAAACCGAATTATCCTGAGACAGTGGCAGGAGCAGAGGATGGATTCAGGAAAAGAATTCACCTTAGATTATTGTCCTGAATGAGCAGTATTATTTCCATCTCTGATGAAGAGTAGGAAGCTTGGAGGGATGGTGGTGAGAGCCTGCTAACCGAAAGGTTGGCAGTTTGAAGCTGCCCAGTGTCTCCACGGAAGAAGAGCCCTGGTGGCCTGCTCCCGTGAAGCTGGCAGCCGGGACAATCCTGTGGGGCCGTGTCCACTCTGTCGTGTGGGTTTGCGACGAGCCAAAACTCAACTCGGGGCACATGCCCACGCCATGGCGACAGCCGGCGGACAGGGCATGGCATATTGTGGTAGAGGCTCTTCCAGGGGTTGGACGGGATCTAAGGGAAGGGAGGGTCATGGGGGTGACTCTCTGGGGGTGACATTCCTGCTGAATGTTTAGGCCCCAGAACTTGGCCCTCCTGGCCAGGCCCGGTCCCTCACAGGGGAGGGGGCCGGCCCTAGACCGAGCTGCTGTTCATTCTGGGCACTTAACTTGGGCGGAGGGAGGCTGGGGTGGAAACTCCTGGCCTAATTGCTAGGTCTCTTTCAGCTCTTCCAGGGAGCACAGGGCAGGAAATTCCTCAAATTCCAGGCTTGTAGGATCATTGCTGAGCGCAACCGCAGAGCTGGGGAAAGAGGCTGAGAGGCAAAGGGAACGACGGCCTCCCCGTCCCCACCCCCGCCCCCCTTGGCCATTAGAAACATGTTTGCAAAAAGCAGCAGCAAATGGGAAAGGCTGAGAGCTCCCGAACCAGACAAGGGCTCCCCTGGAAAGAGAGGTCCAGGTCTGGGGAGCCTGGAGGCCCTGAATTCAGTTTGAGGTTGGAAATAGACTGCTGTGGACTGGGGCAGGAATTATTTTTCCCAGAAGTGAGGGTTTTGTTTTTTGCTCTGAAGAATGACCCATGGCTGCGAGCTTGCTTTATAAGAGTCGAGCAAGAACGCTCTTGTTCAAGGAACCGGTGGGGAGCAGGGAACACACGGCAAAGGGATCTTGGGGTGTCCAGCTTGACCTTTCCAAATGGTCAGGGGGGCCATTTGAGATCTCTTCCTCTTTGAGATCTCTTCCTCTTTGAGATCTCTTTCCAGAAAGCTGGGTCTTGAAGCAAAGGGGGGTCTGCTTGCCCCTGTCACCTCACCGGGCCCTGGACAGCTGCCATGACAAGTCCTCTTACCTTTGGCCATGGCCCCTTCAGCCTGAGGGCCCTCTTCTCTCCCCGTTGCCCTCGGCATCCTGGCAGCCACTGTTCAGGAAGTTGCCCCGACTTCTCTCAATGAATAAGTGAGCCTATCCATCCTGCCTGAACCATACACCACGTGCCGGGCAAGCCCGTTCCAGTTCAGGGCAACCCCCTGTGTGCCAGAGTAGAAGCACACACCCCGGATTTTCAGTGTCTCACCTTGGGCAACTAGATCGCCAGGCTTTTCTTCCTCTGTGTCTCTGGGTGGTCACGAACCCTTAGCCATTCTGTCAGCAGCCGACAAGTGTTGCCCATTCTTCATCGCAGTGAGCTGTGTCTCTGCTTCCTGCCCTGGACTATCTGCTCCCGCAGGGGAAGGACTGTGTCTGGTTCGTGGATGTCCACTGCCTCTCCTCTTCACACCCAGCAGTGTGCCTATCAGACAATAGAGTCCGTGCCCCGCACACGTACGCTACGTACACGCACCCACATGCACGTGCTGCTTATTGAGTAGATCGGTTCTCTAGTTGGTCAAACTCCAAACAGCAAGCTCACGGCTCTTGAGTCAATGCCAGCTCGTAGTGACCCTATAGGACCCTATAGGAAACCCTCCAGCCCCTCCACCCCCACCGTGAGTTTCTGAGACTGAAACTCTTGTAAAAGCCCTTTCTCCTGTGGAGCGGCTGGTGGTTTTGAACTACTGACCTTCTGGTTAACAGCATAACGTCTATCCCAATAGGGCTCCTTCTGCCCAGTTGGTAGATCCCTGTAAGGAATGTTGCGTTCCAAGTCTGACTCTTCTTCGTGCAGACCCACTTCTCCTCACACGGTCCCTTAATAGGTGTTCAGGGAATGCAAACACTGCTTAAAATATTATCTTCCGTAGAACATCATTAGGGGCTACTAAAAATTCATTATCATGCTTTCTAAAGCCCCAAAGAAGCAGTGTTTGCGTTATCTACACCATTGCTCCTCCTCAATGGTGCAGATAACCAAGATGTGAATGTTTTCATCGTAATTGATGATGGGGCCACCTTCAAGGGCAGTTGGATATATTGGGTCCAAGGAGGAAGAAGCTGTGGTCTGTGTCCTGGGTAATTTCGTCTTCTCAGTCGCCAACCGCCCTGGGCTTGCCCAGCACCCTTCAGGTTGGTGGTCCCTTCCTTAGCAGCAACCTAAAAATGGCCAGTGTGGGCCGCTGTCAAGTATCTCAACCCAAACCTCAAAAATTCACAGGCAAAAGATATCGCAGCCAGTCCTCTTTCTAGGGCTGTTTCTTTCTTGGAAGGAAAATACAAAAAATATAAAATTCTCTTTGCTTCTTCTTTAAGCCTTTGTGTCCTTTTGCTATTAGAACCCTGTTTCTTGGAGACCGGGTGGTATCGGGAGGAAGCGAGGCTGGGCGTTCTGCTCTTGTACAGTTACGGTCGTGGAGACCCACAGGGGCACTCTCCCCTGATGGACCTCGTGGCAGTGAGTTTGTGTGTTTGTTGAGGATAGGACTGTTTTAAGCTGCACCCTTGACCGAGAAACGTGGCATCGGGCGTAGTGGAACGCTTGGACGTGGCCAGTTTCATCAGCTGGAGAAAGAACCGTGGTGCTGGGAACTCGGGGCGAGGCCTCACTGCTCTGGCTCTTGTGTTGGGTTTCATTCCTGATTCTGTTCCGAGCAAGCTGTGTGGCTTTGAGCAAGGGACCTGCCCTCACGGGGCCGCCACGGCCCCTCCGTGACATGTGGGGCTAGGTGAAACCAGGCATGCGAGTGCTTTTTTGGTGCGGCTTTTTGCTCAGGTCTATAAACGAGCTTCCCAAACTGTGCGTGTGTATGGGTTTTCCATGGGAGGGCACATGCCTTCAGTAATAGGTTTGAAAACTGTGTGTGCGAGAGAAAGAGAGAGTATAGTTCTTCTTTTTCGCCCTTGCCTGGCCAAGGCTCCCCACCCCCCAGGTTCTTGAGCGTGACAACTGTGGTGGGTTGTATGAGAGGGTGTCACCTCAGCCCCGTCTGTGCAACCGCAAGCTTCAGGAGCAAATGATATGTGTGTATGCCCACATACACATCCCAGATATAGGGGTGTGTGTCTCTGGGA
>NW_022111325.1:4630555-4640297 GCF_000313985.2 Echinops telfairi
TCATACCCTAGATATAGGTGTGTGTGTGTCTCTGGGATGTATGTACATATATAACTGCAGATAAATATAATGATATATGTGGATGCACACATTCACATCCTAGATATAGGTGTGTGTGTATGTGTGTGTGTGTGTCTATGTGTCTGGGATGTATGTCCTTATGTAACTACAGATAAATACAATGCTACATGTGGATGCCCACATTCACATCCTAGATATAGGTGTGTGTGTGTGTTTGTGTGTGTCTGTGTGCGTGTGTCTATGTCTCTGGGATGTATGTACATATATAACTACAGATAATATGATACATGTGGATGCACACATTCACATCCTAGATATAGAGGTGTGTGTGTATCTCTGGGATGTATGTCCTTATGTAACTACAGATAAATATAATGCTACATGTGGATGCCCACATTCACATCCTAGATATAGGGATGTGTGCGTGTGTCTATGTCTCTGGGATGTATGTCCTTATGTAACTACAGATAGATATAATGCTACATGTGGATGCACACATTCACATCCTAGATATAGTGTGTGTGTGTGTGTGTGTGTGTGTGTGTGTGTGTCTATGTCTCTGGGATGTATGTCCTTATGTAACTACAGATAGATATAATGCTACCTGAGGCGTTAAATGCCGAGTAGACGGGAAGTTACAGTGGCTGTAGGCTGGGTGTGGCGGTGGCCGGGGCTGGCTCTAGTTTGGCCAGGCTTCCTTAAAGGGCTAAGTCAGGAGCCAGAGGAGAACAACACCCACTCCAGGTGAGTGAGTGGGTGCCGCAGGGGTGTGAGGCTCGGTGGGCAGCTCGGGTCACCTTATATAACGGGTTCTCAGTAGGCACTTGTTAAGAGTTCATGAGCCGTGGGTCAACATAATGAAATGCGCCAGGCTACCTTCAGGCTTCTGGGCATATGGAAGTTGGGGAGACAAGATGTAAGGAGGGTGCTGAAGGGGAGGAGCAGGGGAGTCCAGAACACTGAACACTATCTGCAGGGAGGGAGTCACAGAATTTAACTTGGGTGCCTCCTGTGTCCTGGGGTGTTGGTGTGGGAAAAGACCGTGGGGATTAGGCAGCTGAGGACCAGAGAGGGGATTTGAGCTTCCCGAGGCCACACAGTCGACCGGACTCCCATTCTAATGCTTTTTCTACCACAGCTAGGTAGCACCCATGTTCCTGGCGTAGTTTCCCTAGAGACTGACTTGGTGCTAAGTGTGCCAGGGGCAGCCCCGCAGACCCAGGGCCTGTGCTATGCTATAGCCGTGCTGCCCCCTGCTGGCAGGAGTCAGGACTTGCCCTACATCCTGTGTCATTTCCTCGCAGGGCGATTCCCTGTGTGGAGTAGGGCGTTCAGGACTGTGTGTCCTTTCAGAAACAGATTGCCAGGCCTCTCCTCTGAGGTGCCTTTTGGGGGTTTTGAACCACCAACCTTTCGACTAGGCCTGGCGGTAGTTGGAACCTGCACCATCTCGGAACCTGAGATCCACTGCCAGCTGCCAAGATCCCAGGCCCCTTGATTTAATTCTACACACAGCTGCACACTGCCCCCGACTCCCCACCCCCTGAACTGACTGCACTTAATTAGAAGGCAAGTAGAGGACTCCAAGCGGCCAGCTCCTCGTGAGCCTGGCCGCGCCAGTGTTCCTTTGGACAATGTAAGGGCATCGGCTGGCTAGAATGCTTGGGCCCCAACCCCTTTGTAGCCTGTCTCCTCTCTCTCGAACTCCTCTCTGCACGTGCCCTGTGTGGGTGCAAATGAGAGAGGCCTTGGACTTGGCCTCAAAGGAGCAGCCAGGAACAAGCCTCTAGAACAGCGGTTCTCAACCTTCCTAATCCCGTGAACCTTTTAGACAGTTCCACATGTTGTGGTGACCCCCAACCATTTTTATTGCTATTTCATCACTGCCATTTTGATACTGTGATGAATTGGGCACCCCTGTGAAAGGGTTGTTCGACACCCCCCTCCCAAAGGGGTCGAGACCCACAGGTTGAGAACCGCTGCTCTAGAATGATGGGAGGGCTCACAGCTGTCTTCTTCGGCTCTCTTTTGAGCCTCACTGCATCTCTGGGTCCCAGTGGCCAAATGGTTCCGGTGCTTGGCTGCAAACTGAAAGTTGTGGCTTGCAGTTCACCTCAGGAGAAAGGCCTGGCAAATCGCTTCTCCCGAAACCACCCAATGGAAAGGGCCTGGGCAGCACAGTTCTCCTCTGACCCACGTGGGCTGCCGGGAGTAGGAATCGGAGCTGGTTTGGCGCTGTCACTGGTTGGGTTGTTTTCTGTTGTTGCCGGGTCCTCCTTGCAGCCATGAAGTGGGCCAAGCAGATGCCAAGTTCCTGGGCCTGGAAGAAGGCTACTCCTGCCATTTCCTCTTGAATTTGGAAAGGGCAAAACGTGCATGTGCTTTCCCAGGGGATCCTTCCACTGCCCAGTAGTCCTTTGTGAGTGGTTTATGGACAGGGCATGCTTTGTCATCTTGGTCTACAGAAACACTCCTTCCCATCTCATTAATGGCCAGGGCTCCGCAGCGTTAGACAGTCAATTGTATGTTTTCATTCCGGTCACTTTCAATCCAACAAGCATGTATTGCGTGCCAGGCCCTGTGAGGTGCTGAGGAAGCACAGGTGAGGACAGTCTGGCCACTTGCCTTCCCGGAGGTCACAGGTAAATGCGTTTTCATCGAAGACCAACGACACCTAACTCAGACACAGTGAAGCGGCTGACTGAAGAGAAAGGTATTAATGAGAGAGATAGGGAAACCCCATGGCCCCCCAGATCGGACCAGCAATGCTCCCTGCTCAGGTACAATGGGCAGAGCATGATGGGAGGAGTTAGGAGTTGGATTTTGTCATTTCATCGTTGCTAAACCGAACCCATCCAGCCAACATTCCTTACCCCTCAGCTGGGAGGAGCCCCGATGCTCCCGGCAGGTGAGATTGCATCCTTTCTTCAGATTCCTCCCGGAAGGCTTCCTGGAAGAGGTTCGATTTCGGAAAATGATCGGTGGAAAGGGAATATTAAGTTATTGTCGAAGACCAATGACACCTAACTCGGACACAGTGAAGCGGTTGAATGAAGAGAAAGGTATTAATGAGAGAGATAGGGCGAAATGTATCCCCGCTGTCAAGGATCATCTGGAGAAATTGTTGGGTGATGGGAAAGGGGAGGTGGAGACACAGGGCGTCCCTCGGACGGGTGCTGTGAACAGCTTGTGCGGGGCTTGCTGGGTCTGGGGGATGCCAGTGGGAAGGGCATGTGACCCAGAAAGCATCACAATTAGGGAGGGAAGCTTGAAAATGAGCTGTGAGAGGGAACTGTATGTATTTCCTCAGGCTAGGATGCCCTGAGCCCCCAGAATCCTCCCTGCCCCCGGGTAACAGACAGCACTCAGCCAGCATTTTTTTTTTTTAAGGAGAAAGGGTGTCGTGCCAAAGCCCAGTTAGTGACTTTTGAAGGGTGGGAACTTCTGCCCCTAGGCTGAGGAAACCAGGCCACAAAACAAGTCCTGAACAATTAATTGGTGCAAAAACTGTCACGCGGCACCTGCCTGACTCTAGAAACTTTCCCCAATAACACAAATACGATAGTGTTTTAGAAGAAGAAGCCCCGCCTTCAGCTTTCCTAATCACAGCTCTGGGCTGGTCACCAGAGTGACCCAGCCCAGACTCAACCTGCACCGAGCAGGCGCCTCTGCGGCGGTCCTGCCTCCGCAGTGCCGGACGGCAGCCGTCGTCATCCTTCTTGGCTCTGACTCCACAGCCTGGTTCCTGTCGCGGAGTTTTTTTTCCTTCACATCAGGGACTTTCTAAAGAGTGGATTTTTTGTTACGTGCAGCAGCCCATTGAGATGAGAAAGTTCAGAAATATCCTCCCAGAAGTCCCTTCCTTCCTTCTGTCCACCTGATCGGGAAGGAATGCCGGGCTATGTGAAAGACTACTCCTAGGGTCCCAGGTCATGCATGCCTGGGTCATGCTAAACAAAGCGTGTTTCAGCGTGCCTCTGGGATCTCGGGGATACGTGTGCTTGTCTTCAGCTGGTTGGGGTGCCTTCCAAGAAAGCGCCAATCAAAACCAAATGGGGCTTCCAAGCCGGGGCGTCAGGTTGCCAGTTGGGCTCAGGCAGAGAGCGCAGTTTCGCCAGGGGATGGTGAGTGTTGTGGGACTCCAAAGGGGAGTGCTCTCGATACCGATTCTCAAAGGACACAGGGCGCTCAGGGGGGTTAGCAGGACCAGTCTGACGCAGATTCAACCCTGCACTGATGAGCAAAAGTCCGGGACAGCTGTCTGAGGACTTTCCCCCCACCGCCCCGCAAGCATGCCCTTGCTCAGCCTCCCGTTCCTCCAGGCCAACCAGGGCTGTCTCCTGAGAATTCCCTGGTCCTACGGCCCTGATCTCGCCCCTTCAGACTTCTTTTTGTTCCCCAAGCTCAAAGCACAATGAAAGGGAACATGATTTGGATTCCTGGAGGACGCCCAGCCTGCCGCTCGGACGCTGAAGCCAAGGGATTCTTTGGGGAAGCGTGAGAGACGTCGCAACGTCACCTTCAGAAGTGTATAAGCTGGACGGACGGACGGATGGAGGACATGTCGGGAAACACTCGCCGATTTATTTCTGTTGAAAAAAAGTGCCTGTGCTTTGTAGCAGTCCTTCTTGACCTAATATTTGTATACACACGTTCATCAAGATGCACATTTCTTTCCGTGTGGGGGCCCCCCTGCAGTGGGAGGCGGGAACAGGGTGACGTCTTCGTTGCCTACTGGTAACAAAAATGCCACAGGGAGGTGGCTTTTATTAAAAACAACAGCCTGGTGTTTCTTTTCCAAAGTTCTAGAAGCTAAAAGTCCAAATCCTGGGTCTCAACCAACTGGGTTCCTTCGGTGAGCCCCTCTCTGGGTTTCTGGCGATGGCCGGCAGTCCTTGGCATTCCTTCGGGCTCTCTGGTATCTGTCGTCCCCCTGTGGCAGGGCCAGATAACCCAGAGTAGTCACTTTGGGATCAGCTCCATACTGGCACATCTTCATTAGCATAACACATCGAAAACCCCGCTTCCCAAACAGGATTACATCCATGAAAAAAGAAAGCCGAATTCACTTCCATGAAGTCAGTTCTGATTCACAGCGAACCTACAGGACAGGGTTTCTGAGACTGTAACTCTTCATGGGAGTAGAAAGCCTCTGTAAGGGTTTTTGCCTAGTAGTGGGGCTGGGCATGAAGGGATAACTATGAAGGCGTGTGAGAATGGAGTTTTGTTAAACGTGCAGAACAGCAGTTGGGTTTGCCTAGGGGTTGAGGGGGACCCATCAATTCCCACTACAGAGATCTGGGAAGGAACAGTAGGGCCCGAGTGAGAGGGGATATCTGGTTCTCAGAACTGGTGATTTTCAGCAAGGGGAGGGGAGGCCGATGTGAGGGAGGCCCATGAGAGGTGAGTTCTGAGAACCAAGAAGGTACCGGATTCAAAATGGAGTCCCTTGTGCCAAGACCAGGCAGCCTCCTCTCTCACGCTTGGAGCAGCTGGTGGTTTTGAACTGCTGACCTCTTGGTTAGCAGACGAGTAACTCACAACACCACCAGGGCTCCATCACATCCCTAACCAAAACCCAAACCCAGACTCACGGACTCCAGTTCACAGTGACCCTTTGTATCTAGGACAGGATCGCTAGAACTGCTCCTGCGGCTTACTGAGATTCTTGACTCTTCACAGGAGTAGAAAACCTGGTCTTTCTCCTACAGAGCAGCTGGTGGTTTCGAACTGCTGACCTTGGGGTTAGCAGCCCGACGTGTAAGCCCTAAGTCACAGGCTCCAGCAATTCAACACCTTCTTTTAAAGGGGATGGTTGGGACACAATTCAATCCTTAATTAACACTAGGAGGAGGAGGAGAATTGGAATGACGCAGCACAGTAAGAAAAGGGGAAGGACAAAAACAAGGGAAACCAAACCGACCAAGAAAAAGCAAAGGTGTGTGTCGGGGGAGGGGGCGGCTAGAGCATGAGCCAGAGGTGGAGCAAAAGAACCGGAGAATTGAGAAGAGACCGGCTCTGAGGGATGGGGCCTAGACAGGCCAAGGTGCAGCCTGGAGGGAACAGAGCCCGGGAAAGGCCGCAGGACAGGGTGCTCGGGACCTGCTGAAAACAGGGGAGGAAAGAAAGCTGGGGAGACTGCCCTGCGGAAGGAAGGAAGGAAGCTGAAGCAAGGTGATGTGGGAGCAGAGACCGCCAAGAGTGGTGCTGGAGAAACAAGCACACGGGGAGGAGAAGCCAGCAGGGTGAGGGGAGAGAGAGGAGAGGGCGGCTGGAAAGGCAGAGAAGCGGGGAGGGAGGCACGCATGGCTGGTTTAATGAGCCACTCTCCCCTCCCACTCCCCAGGAGAAGCAGCTGCTAATTATGCCTCCATCCTCGCGGGCAGGGGGAGGTCAGGAGGTCTGAAGAAATGCCCCTTGCTGCTGGGCAGGATGGGAATCGGGGCAGCAGTGCTGAGCTGGCAGGATGGCAGATGGGGCCCCTGCCCTGGGCCAACCAGGCCCCTCAGATGGGTGGCAGGCACACTGCCAGCCCCGGGTGGCGTGGGTGGGAGGGGGCACACCTATTTTGCTTGGCTCTCAGGCACTGCTGTCCCTTCAGTAAGTCATAAGAAAACCCAGGGCCCGAAGGGTAGGAGGAGAAGGAGCCACAGGCAGGGGAGTCTGCTCCCAGGCACCTCCCTCTGGGAGGGCCCTTCCCCCCCTGAGATTTCTGTTTTTTTACTGATGCTTTGCCTCTCCGTCTCCGAGGTCCCCCAAGCCAGCGAGTCTCCCTGCAAACTAAGGGCAGGTCCAACTCCAGCCACAGGTGGGCCCTGAGTTATAGACAGTAGCACCCCAGACTTCCGGAGCCTCACAGATATTGGAATTGGGGTGCATACCTCCTCTATCTCCCTCCCTTCTCCCCCAAATCTGTTGCCCATACGTGAGTTGATTCCGGCTTGTGGCGACCCCTGGGGGTATAGAGTAGAACTCCACTCTGTAGGGTTTTCAAAGCCATCGACTTTTGGAACCAGATCACCAGGCCTTTCTTCCGAGAGGCCTCTTGGTGGGTTCAGATGGCCAGCCTTGAGTTAGTCGTTGAGTGCTTAACTCTATGTGCTACTCAGGGACCCCTCTCCCATCGCCTACTCCCCTACTAAAGCCTTGTTGGTCCTGCCAGGCTACTATGATCCATGTCAGGCTGATCGCACTGAGCGAGCCCCCCAACGGTGCCATGGAGGACAGAGGCCACCACTGTCCCATGAAGGACTGACACTGACGGGAATGTGTGAGGGAGGGTGGAGAGTGCGCTTTGGGAAACAAGAGGCCCTATGTGGAAGCGCAGAGAGAGCCCAGGCTTTGGGGTCAGAAGTGCTTGAGTTAGAAACACTTCTTAGTTCCTGGGCTAACGTCTTTAGCTTTCTGAGCCTCTATTTCCTTAGGCTGCAGCCACGGCCAGATACCCTTCTAAGCGATAGGAACCTATCTGATCTTCACGATGGCCCTATAAGATACTGTATCATCCCCATTTTACAGACAGGGAATCTGAGGCCTGACAGAGTGCAGGAACTCACCCAGTCTCTAATAGGAGGCAGTAGCTGAGGCTGGAGTCAGAGGAGGGACTGGAGACGGGGTGTGCACCCATCCACCGTGTTGCAAGATCTCTCTCTCTCTGAAATGGGCATGATGGAAGTACATGCAGGAGTGTGGGGAGCCGCCAACCAGCTGAAAACAGCTGGCACATAGTAGGCCCTCAATATGTGTGTGCGGGGGGGAGACCCAACACACTGCCATCTGGTCAATTCAGACTTGTAGTGACACTGTAGGACGGGGTAGAACGACCCCATTTCCAAGGCTGTACATCTTTACCAAAGCAGACTGCCACCTCCTTCTCCCTCGGAGCTGCTGCTGGTGGTTCAAACTGCCCGCCCGCCCACTGAGTTCTTCAGCCACTGCACTCACAGGGCCCCTCAAGCCAGGCAAGCCCGCTGCCACGGAGTCAATTCCAACTCATAGTGACCCTGCATAGGGTTTCCTAGGCTGTACATCTTGACCGAAGCAAACAGCCTTAGCTTTCTCCTCCAAAGCAGCTGGTGGGTTGGAACTGCCCACCTGGCAGTTCACAGCTGAGTGCTTATTTGACTGCTTCCAAGATAGCACCACAAGGGCAGAGCGAGGCTCAAACCTCACTGCCATCCAATTGATGCCCACTCATAGCGACCGTCTAGGACAGGGTAGAACTGCCCGTGTGGGCTTCTGAGACTGTAACTCTGTATGGGGGCTAGAAAGCCCCATCTTTCTCCCGAGGAGTGGCTGGTGGTTTCGAACTGCTGACCCTGTGGTTAGCAGCCCCCCAACCTCCCACCCCGTAACCACTATGCCACCAGGGCTCCTCATGACAAGGCAGGAGGTGCCATATTACCACATGGATACCATAACTAGCAATGTCAGAGCAAGATCACTTATTGGGGGGGGCCCGGAGAAAGGCTTGACCTCATTCCAAGTAGAATTAACAGGAGAGGAGCCCCCATGGTGCATCCGGCAGCTTGAGTTGCTTACTGAAAGGTCGGCAGTTCTAACACACTAGCCCTCCACAGGAGAAAGCTGGCGTGTTCTGCATCTGTAGAGATTTACAGCCCGGGAACCCTGTGGAGCAGTTCTGCTGTGTCCTGTTGGGTTGTCAGCATGCGGCAATGGGTTTCAGTCTTCCGGAGGGAGCAGAGGCATGCCCTGAGAAGGAATGATTATCCAGAGTCCTTTATATATATATGTGTGTGTGTGTGTGTGTGTGTGTGTGTGTATGTATATGTATATAAATAAATCATTTTATTGGGGGCTCATAAAGCTCTTATCACAATCCATACATGCATCTATTGTGTCAAGCATATTTGTACATCTGTTACCATCATCGTTCTCAAAACATTTTCTTTCTACTTGAGCCCTTGGCATCAGCTCCCCATTTTTCCCCTCCCTCCCTTTGGGGAGATAGGGGTAACCAATCACAAGGATCTACATATAACCCCCTCCCAGGGGGATGGACAACAGAAAAGTGGTTGAAGGGAGACAGTTTTGGATGGGTATTCTGAACACAGGAAAGGACCGATACTTCAACTGCCACAGTTTCCCTCTCCTTACACACCCCTGTGCACAGGCCACTCCTGCCCTCCCCAGGCTGCCAGGCCAAACCCAAGACTTACTCACTCTTGTCTTCAGCTTTGGAACATGCCCCTGTCTCTCCCCATGACCCACCGTCTAGACCTTCAGAACCATCCATGGCTCATCTGTGGAAACTGACCTCACCGATCAGCCTCATCTGGCCACTCCGGGTCACCCGGGTCCTGGGTGCTCTGGGGCACCACCGCATTGAAGTCGCAGTGGCTGGTCTGTCAGTTGAACAGCCCGCCCCCTGGTGGTGGGCAGTGTGTGGTTGCGTGGTGTGCCCCATCTAGCTGCAACTTGAATGAAATTTAGGACGACCGTGGGGCCTCATTTCTCCAGCCGCAAAGCTGGTGGCACCTTTGACTTCTTTTCACAGCCACCGGCGTGTGTGAGAATCCCTGGGCTATTCCTTCAGAGCCAGGCCCTGTGCCAGGCACCGGAGGTGTGGGGATTTGGTGAGCAAGACCGGTCCCCGGTGGCAGTTGGCGAGCCTGGGAGGTACGGGAGGCGTTTTCCTGGTGATCAGCCACAGGACATTTCAGAATTTTAGGAGCTTTCACAGTTGTTGTTTTTTTTGTGC
>NW_022111325.1:4640397-4654357 GCF_000313985.2 Echinops telfairi
GTAATGTAGTATAGAGCTATTCGGTTTTTAAAGAACTGCCTGCATGGCGGGGGTGGGGTGGGGGGGTGGTTTAAAAAGAACTGCACGGCTCCTTTGTGGACCTTTACACCAGACTCCCGCCAGGTGGATATTTTAGGTGCGGACAGTGGGTGCTGAGAGATGCCCACACTCTTGCTCTGGCGAGGCCAAGCGGAGCCAGGTGGAGCCAGGAGGCAGCCCACACTCTTTCCCCAGGTATTAGCACATAGTCCACGCCACGGCACTGTCTGGTGCAATTACCTGCCCAGAGGCCTCGTTTCCGTTTAAGCTGGAATAAATGACCTTTATCTTTGTGGTCATCTGCTCAAACCTTTATTAAGCACATAATTGTGTCTAGCTCGTTGTGGACGCAGTATAAAGAGACAGGGAGGGCCCAGCCCAGCCCTCTGGGGGCTGCTGTCTAAGCCAAAGGCATTGACGTGGATAAACCTGTACAGGACATGCAGGCCCCAGGATGAAAACAATAACCTACCATGAATCGACAGCAAAGTATTTACAAGACTGCAAGGCCAAGGCCATGCGCGTTTGAGGGACCGAACCGAATGAGCGACTCTTGCCAAGCTGCCCGGGCAGATCTCCATGACACTAGACCATGGAGGGGAGTGCATTCTCGATAGCCATCTTTTCTCTCTCTCTCTCTCTCTCTCTCTCTTTCTCCCTCAACCCCAAAAGACTACACAGGTATCTGTGTGCGCGCATGCGTGTGTGTTTTATGTTACTCCACCGGCTCCCGTCCAGAGTTGGGCTGGTTGAGAGACAAGTACTTATGGGAGTCCTATATTTAGATACTGATGGGGACACTGTTGGCCTCCTGTAGCAATGTCGTAAATGTTTATTCTCCTCCAATGTGCAGCAAGCTTCTCTCTTAACGTGGAGCTTTAATGAGATGGCAGCAGCACTTGTAATACGGAAGAGGGGAGGACCAAATAATAGCGCGGAAATCAGACAGAGAGAGAGAAGTGTCTCCACCTCCAGGGAGGATACAGGATTTCCCAGAATTCTCAGGAGACGGCCATGCCCACACAGAGCCCTCATTGGCTATGATCCAATGGACAGACTAGACTCCACCCCTTCACCCTTAATCCTCTCAAGTCCCAAATTGACACCCGATGATGTAACTACCACAACACAGAATTCAAAAGACCTGTAAAAAGGGTGGATGCATCTCTAGCCCGTCTTTGTTGCCCATTACTGTTTCCCCGTACGTATTTTGGTCCATTGAGCCTTTGGCAGGATAAAGCTTGTGATCTCTCTGTTTCTGGTGTGGAAACAGGAGCCCCAAGAGGTCACCGTCCCCACTACCCTCTCACCCTTGAGTCATTCTGGCTCCAGGCAATCCCGTGTGTGTCGAAGCACAACTGTGTCCTGTCTTGTTTTAAACAGCTCATTTTCCAAAAACCGGTCTTTCTTTCGGGGAGACTTTAGGCAGGCTCAAACTGCCTACCCTTTGGCTAGCAGCTGGGCCCATCCGTCCTTTGGCTCACCCACAGAGCACGCGCACCTGGGGATGGCAGGACCAGAACCCAGGTCCCCCGCCTCCAATGTAGCATCCCAGCTGGTTGTACTCCACAGGTCACGCTCGAAGATGCCATCAAAGATGGATGGATCCCAGGTGGCTCAAGCTTGCCCCCATTCAAGCCATGGCTTTGAGGCCATCGACTCCTTCAATAATCTTAAGAAACGATGGATACTCCCTCCCTCCCCTCTCACATACACCTGCTCTCTGCACTCCGTGTGTCATGTTAGTTGAAGAGGCCCTGGTGGCTCATGGGTAAGCACTCGGCTGCTGATTGACAGATTGAGGGTGTGAATCCACTCGCAGCTCCACAGGAGAAAGAACTGGCAGTCTGATTCCATAGAGACTGCAGCCAAGAAGCCCTGCAGTAAGGCGGTTCTGCTCTGAGTAGTCACCGTGAGTGAGAAGTGACATGATGCCACCTAGTAGCACAAGGTCAGTAGTTTGAAACCACCTGCCCCTCTGAGGGGAAAAAGATGAGGCTTTCTGCTCCTGGAGACACCCGCATATAAAGAGTTACAGCCCTAGACGCCCGCAAGGGCAGTTCTACCCGGTCCTGTAGGGTTGCCGTGAGTCGGAATCGGCGCGATGGTAGTGAGTGTGCTTTCTGGCTGGCGTAACACCTCTTCCACCCCCAGAGGTACAGCTTCAGCAGGGTCCTGGCTCTGTGGGATGCCTCAGAAGAGCAAGGTGAGCTTGTCCAGTGACCTGCAAACCCAGCGTGCTCTTCCACAAGCTCAGAGCTCCCGGTCGGGATTTGACCCTGGACCTTTGGCGTAGCTTAGGTTGCTGACTGTGGGCAACTTCCTCGGTTTTTCTGAGCCGCCCTTGCCTCATCTCTTGAATGCGTTTGCTATTCTTTGTCCCCCAGCCCCTCAGAAGTTGCAAGTTAAGAGATTTTACATTTTGAAACTTGAAATTGCAGACAAAGGTACTGGGGATTTCTTCCTGAAAGGCCTGGTGGAAATGCGGGACGAAGCAGCCGCCTGCTTGGAATCCCACACAGCGGCTTTGAGAATGACCTTCCGGGTTGGCTGAAGCTGTGCAGCCATGAACCCACTCCCTAGATCTGGCACCCAGAAGTGGGGTCCCCAGGCCTAGGTGCAAGTGTCTCACGTCACACCGAACACCCCATCATCAAATCACAACTCCATATGCTTCCTCGGGTCCAAAGTGAGAGCTAATCCCATCGATAAGACATGTCTCATTAAGACATCTGTAAGACAGAGCCAACAAACAGCCTGGTAGATAGAGTGGCGGCGGTGGCGGCCTGGGAATGCGTCGCATCCCCTCCCCCATTCATGAATGATTATGGGAGGTTTTATACCCCCCCCAACAAAAGTGTTAATTAGACATTGTTCTGAACAGGGATATTACACAAATGAATTAAACTCAAGCCAATCAACAAGCCAGCTCTGTGCTTCAGGTCCCCCGAACGAGAAGGGAATTGAAGGCAGTGATGGCAAACAACGGTAGGACGTCTTCCTTAATATAGAATAATAAGCAGGACGGTTCCCTTCGGTCCTAGCCTCACTTCTTTGATGGCAGCTACCTTTGTCCTTTCTGCTACCTCTTATTGCTTTCTCCTCCTTTTCTCCACACACACACACACACACACACACACACACACACACACACACACACACCTGTCCTGGAGGCTTGGGGAATTATGTCATTCTTGTTATTGAAACAGAAAGAAACTGGCATGGCCAATGGTACTGTGTACGTAGCTTGAGCTTTAGGCTGGAGGTGGGTGGGGATGGAAAGGGATGACGTCTGCTCCAAAGCCCCCAATTCTGATTCCCACTGTCACGAATCACCCCTTGTTTCAGCGAGTCCTGCAACTTTCTAGAGGCAATTAGTTTCCTCGTCAGAAAACCGGGTGTTAACCCTCAAGAGGATAACACTTAGCAGGGCTGTGGATGTGCAGTGGCTGTGGTCAGCTGTAGACAAGTGGTGGGGCCACAGACTCCTGGCAGCCACAGGCACAGCAAGATCAGACTCAGGGTCCGTGGCTGACGTTAGGAAGCAGATCACCAGGATGTTCTTCTTAGCCTGCCCTAAGTCTCTGGAGGTTCTTCAACACCGTAGCAACGTGCAAACCTCATGGGCTGGCTAGTGAACTCAGGTCTCCAGCAGGGAAAGAGAGGTCTCTGCCACCGGACGGCCACTGCCCCCATGTGTGTAGAGTCGCACTGTGTTGCCTAAGATTTTCAAATGATGAATTTTCAGAAGTAGATGCCCAGACATTTCTTTTCAGGTGCTACCTGTTGGACTTCCAAACTTTGGGTTAGCAGCTCAGCACGCTAGGAGACTCGTAGGAGACCCCACCTAGGGTCTCCTAGGTACACCCCCAAAAAACCAAGCTCACTGCCATCAAGTCGATCCCGACTCACAGCAACCCTGGAACTGCCCCCGTGGTTTCCAAGACTATCGGTATGGACAGGAGTAGAAAGCCTCATCTTTTCTCCCTTGGAGCAGCTGGTGGTTTCAAACCACTGACCTTGTGACTAGCAAGCCAGTACGTAATCCACTACGCCACCAGAACTCCTTAGGGCCTTCATGAGTCTGAATGACTGGGCGGCACTGGAAACACTTGGTGGCTTGGCCGTGAATTCCTGCTGCTGAACGTCCCCTGTCGGAGGAGTGGGAAGAGCCAGAGGTAAAGAGGCCTGGCCTTTTGAGAGCACCCAGTTGTTGGGGGCGAGTTTGACCAGTGTGTGGTTTTGCACATGAGGACAAGGCAGAACTAGGTCTTAAACACTTAGCGTGTAGCTAGAGCTGGAAGATCGGGGTTGAAATGGGAAATGGTGGAGCAGAATGGAGACATTGTGGGCAGGGGTTACATTATTCTCACTCTGGGAAAGAAGCCACGTACACAGGCAGCAGCCTGGAGATGCTGGTCAGATTGAGGTGGAGACTGGCCCTGCCTGGCTGAGGCAGGAAGTGTGGGCCTGCGCTGTGCCAAGGTGGCCAGGGGGTGTGGATTCCCAGGGAGTAAGACTGACTTCTCCTGCCTTGTTGCCTGGTACTTAGGAGATGCTCAGATGGATGACTTTGATGCCTTGGGCTGTAGGGGGACTAGGGACACCCTCCCGTGGTCTCAGGGATTCTCTGGAATCAGAAAGGAGTCGAAGGCAGAATTTAAGTTGTTTTCCTTAGGAATGAGATACCTACTTGGGAGATCCCTCCCTTTAACGTTCCTTAACTACAGCCTTTCATTTTGATTACATAAAACAAAAATCCCCACAATGGGACCATTGAGCGGCGTCATGATAAATGGAGACTGTTTAGAAGTTGTCGATGATTGTCTTTTACTTGATCCACCGTCGAGGCCCATGGAAGAAGCAGTCAAGAAATCAAATAAGGCATTGCGTTGGGCAAATCTGTGGCAAAAGAACCTCTTTCACATGTTAAAGACCAAAGATGTCCCTGGAGGTCTCAGGGGCACGGGACCCAAGAAGCCAGGGTAGGTTCCACCCCCTCCTCTGCGTGGGAATGCTGGCAGCAAGGGAGCAAGGAAGCCCACCCGAGAATTGATGCCTTTGATGGATGGTGTTGGTGGAGAATATTGGAAATCCTACGGCTTGCCAGCAGAACAAGCACATCCTTTTGGCAAGGAGGAGTACAGTCAGAATGGCAGGACTTTCCCTTTCTTTGGACACCTTAGCAGGAAGGAACAACTGGATCAGGACAGGCTGATGCTTGGTACAGTGAAAGAGGAAGCCCCCAGGGAGCTGGACTGACACGGTGGCGGCAGCAACAGGCGTGCCAGGAGCACATAGCAACCACTGTGGGGACGGCACAGGACTGGGCAGTGCTCCCTTCTGCTTTCCGTGGGTCACTCCCAATGGGAACCAACCTGATGGTACCTAACAACTCCAGGTCTGTCTGTCTGAGGAGAGAGAAACCTCGCCATCTCCAAACCCCCCTTTCACCACGTGAGCCAGTTGCTGCTGCGTGGCCTCTAACCCGTGGCAGCCCTGTGTGGGCCACTGTAGAGCTGTGATCTACCACGTTTCCATGGCCTGATTTTGCAGACGTAGACCGCCAGGCCCTTTTCCCCTGAAGCCTCTGGGTGGACTTGAACCTCTAATCTTTCAGTTAGCAACTGTGCCGCTTGACCCTCCGTCCCACCTCGGACTCCCTGCATCATGTAGTCAACCCCAGCTTCTTCACAGGTCTAGCTCAGGCCCAGACGAGGATCCCAGTTCCCTTTGAGCGTGCCCCCCACCCCACCACTGTTTCTCTGACTCCCCTTTACAGAAACTAACTGTACAGCTTCCCATGAGCGGCTGCCTTGAACATCTCACAGTTGGGGGGCAGAGGGTGATCCGTGTGGTGTCACCCCCCCCCAGGACCTTCTTCTTGCTGGTGCAGCGCATTTAATTGCTCCTCACTGGCACCACTGCCGATCCTGAAGCCGTTTGATGCTATCCCACAGCCTGCCGCTGCCGAATGAGCCCATCGGCTCCTGTTCCCCCTTGGCACGTGGCCACTGGGCCCCGGGGGGCTAGCCCTTCAGAGATCGAGTAGGATGTTTCTCTTCATCCTTATTTTTTATTTCAGGAGCCTCGGTTTCCCATAGAGGCATTCCCCTTTCCCAATTCCCATTCCGTTTTACTTCTGCCTACATGACAGTTTTCGTATCACTGAAATCCAGGAGCTAATGGTGTCCTCAGCTACGCCCACATTCGTGGCTGTGGGTCACCACTGAGTAGACTTTGGCTCATCGGGACCTTGGAGGGCAGAGTAGAAGTGGCCCCGAGGTGTCCAAGGCTGTAATCCTTATAGAAGCAGGCTGCCACCTCTTTCTCCCTCCCGCTGTGTTCACACACCTGACCTTTTGGTTAGCAGCTGAGCCAGTGTGGTAATCGGGCTTCACCCCCCAAATAAGAAAACAACTCTGCCACCGAGTCGATGCCGACTCCTGGCGAATCCGCAGGACAGAGCAGTGCTGCTCCGGGTTTCCGAGACGAACTCTTCCCAGTTTTTATGGTTGTTTTGAACTGCTGACCTTGGGGTTAGCCACCCAACGTATAACCAATGCACCACGGGCGGTGTTGCCCAGTCTCTGTGAGGTGCTAACACCTGGCCTTGAATTCTAATTTTGCATCTTGTGTAAATGTACACCCAGGCCACAGGCGTGTTCCGTGTTTTTTTGGTTGTGATTCATGGCAAAGAGAGCATGTGTTGTGAATCCAAAGATGTGGGTCAGAGTTCCTATTCTCTTCTTAACCAAATGTGAGATCTTGGGGGGGACTCATTGAACCCCTCTGTGATTGCAGTCTCCTAGGGCTCATTTTTGCGGTTCGAAAATAAAGTGAATATGGAATGTGAGAGGTCAACTGTTTGTCAAGTACCAGGGAGGGGCCCTGTGACTCTCTGGCCATTCCCGTGTTAGATTGCTGATCAGATCTTTGGGATGCCTGGGGTTCCCATCGCTGATTCCTGGGAGCTGGCCCCCCGGCCTGTCTCCCTAGTCTCCCTGAGTCTGGGTGGGCGCTCTGGGAGGTGGGTGCACTGGCCGGGGCAGCGCAGGAGGTGCCATGCTAGGAATCAAACTCCATCTCCTGCGTGCAAGGGGAGGGGTCTAGCCCTGTGGGCGCCACCACTGCCCACGGCATCAAATGTGAGGCTTCCCTGCTGGCTCTGTCCCCGGGAGTGGGAAGACCGAGTGGTGATCCAAAACTGTGACAGCTTTCGGAGATATATTTTTGGATATGTGTGGCTACCCGGTTATGAGGATAAGCCCCACATTTGTTTCTCATCCCGCCAGAAAGAAATGAGGATTCCGTTTTTCATTAAGGAAATAGAGGCATGCTAAAGAGAGGCAACATTTTGATTTCTCTCTACCCCACATTTTCTACCGAAACAGCAAAGCATCTGTATTGAACTGGCTGTGTGTGTGTGTGTGTGTGTGTGTTTATTTTTGCCATTGTTTTGCTACCCATGCTTGCTTCCCCCCACCTCTTTGAGTGTGTATCATCTCTTAAGAGCTCGGCATTGAGGCAGGAGCTGGTAGCAGCCATCCCCAGCCTGCCTCCTGGCGAGACAGCTATTCAGGAGCCCTCCCTGACTCTTTAAGGGATCAATTACCTACCATCCATCAGTTTCTCTTTTCTTCGGAAGGAAACCTGTTCAGAGCAGCTCCCTCGGGACTGGGGCCCTGGGCAGTGAGGACAGACGAGAAGGGAGCCAGCTGCTGCATGGCTGATGTGCAGTTGGAGCTCCATGCGCGGTGCTTGCAGCCAGGACGGCAGAGAGCTCTGCCTACCGGCTCTCACGTCCCCCATCCATCAGGAGAGGACCAGGAGGAAGACAGGAAGACCCTGGCCTGCCCATTAGCAGAAGAGTGCACACTAAGGAAGCAGGGACACCGGGGGCAGAGAATTAATACATACTGAGTGTACCTACTCTGCCCTAGACACTCTGCTAGATGGTCTACTTAATGTTGACCATAGTTAATTCTCATGAGCCCTGTTAGAGAAGAATGACTAGCCCCATTGTGTGGATGAGGTGTTGAGGCCCAAAGGGGTGAAGGCAGAGCTGGGATTTGAAACTTGGACCTGTGTGACCCCTAAGACCCGAGCTAGCCCCTTTGACCAGTCCAGGATCTGACAGGTCTGATCAGGACCTCTGAGCACCGCTCTCATGAAGGAGAAAGCTCCTGCTCCTGCTAGATGGACCGTTGAGCTGATTTTGACTTATGACACCTGGGTCCTGCGGGGTAGAGCCATGCCCACCCCCTCCCACCTCACCCCACCCCACTCCATAGGATCTTAAAAGCTATGAGCTTTTGGAAGCAGATCGCCAGGCTTGTCTTCCAAGGTACCTTTAGTTGGGTTCGAACCACCAGCCTTTCAGTTCATGGTCAGGCATGGAACCATTTGCACCACAAAGGCCTCCTTAGATCAGTGGTTCTCAACCTTCCTGATGCCGCGACCCTTTAATACAGTTCCTCATGGGGTGGTGACCCCCCAACCATAAAATTATTTTTGTTGCTACTTCATAACTGTAATTTTGCTACTGTTATTAATCTGGTGACCCCTGTGAAAGGGTCGTTTGAGCCCCAAAGGGGTCGAGATCCACAGGTTGAGAACTGCTGCCTTAGATAGAGGCCACGTGGCTTAATACCTTGCACCAGAATGATAAGAGTAACCAGACATTTGGGTGAATTCAGCCACATTCTTACTTCCTAACAGCAATAGTGTCTATAACTTTGGAGGAACTCTTTGAAGTACAGTATAGAGGTATTGTATCACCTCAATGTCCCCTAGAGAGCCACCCAAAGCTAAAGAGAGCTGGTCTTCCCAGCCGTGGATTTACACACGGATAGTTTACTAGCAGCCCTCAGTTCTCGGCACCCCCAAAAGGACTGAGTGTGGAGAGATGCTTCCCTAAATTAACCTTCAAAGGGGGTGTGGTTTGTTTGTGTAAATGGGCGGGGCCTTAGCCTTGACCTTGCTGTACTGGGATCTGTCCCCCACACTAGTGTCAGTGACGCCCAGGAGTACAGACTCAGCGTATAGAGTTTGAAAATGTTTCCAGCCCCTCATTCATATTTGCTCCTTTTTATCGCAGCCCTATTTTCTGGTTGTGATTCATTTAGATCAGTGTTTCCCAGAGTGGGCGGTTTGGCACAGGAATGATCCAGGGGCCGCTGCAAAAGCAGGTGCCTACGCTCTGCCCTGGATTGTGGGCTGCAGAGCAGAAGTATCTCGTTGCCAGGTGGGCACCATGTAAATTTTTTTCTGAAAGGGGCACGGTATCCCGAATAAGTTTGGAAACCTACGATTTAGATGGAGTCTGTGGTGAACTGTAGCCCCCAGCATGCGCCTGGGGCAGGGGTGGGCAGTTTAAGGGGTTTAGGGTGAAACGTGTGCAGCTTCTTTACCTAATGGGGCAGGATGGGACCAGAACAAACAAAGATAAAAACCAGTTGCCACTGAGTCAGCTCGGCTCCGTGACCCCATGGGGGTCAGAGCACAACTGTCCTCTGCAGGGTTTTAATGGCTTGGCGATTGCCAGATCTTGCTTAGGAATCACCTGTGCGTAGAGGAGAACCTCCAACCTCTCAGCTCCTAGCCAAGTGTCCTACTTTTTGTACCAGTGCAGGAACCCCAAATGTCCAACACATGGCTATTATTGTAATTATCGTTGCCTATCAAGTCCCTTGAAGGAGCCCTGGCGGTGGAAGCCTTGATTTGCTAACTGGGAGGTTAGCACTTTGAAACCACCTGCTGCTCCGCGGGGGAAAGAGTTGCCATCTCGGAACCCCACACGGGCAGTTCTACCCTGCCCTATCGAGTCACCATGAAATAGAATTGACTCGGGAGCAGTGAATTTGGAATTTGGGATCCAGCCCCTTCTCCAGGTCCACACCCTACTCACAGCGCTGTCCCTCCAGGAAGCATCCTGTGCCTAAGCTCACAGGACTCCACTTGCCCGGACGTGCACTGTCTACTCGGGCTCCTGTGGCCTCACTTTGGGGTTCCCGAGTAGCTGCGGGCTTGTTGTCCCAAGCATCCTAGGAACCAGGCCCCCAGGGTAAGTATCGCTCATCCTCTCCCCAGATTTCTCCTTGGGGCCCAGAGCAGGTGTGTGCCCATAGGGCCCTGCGGCTGAGTCCTGGGATCTGACTCTCCACATCACGTTTTTCCTCATCAGGAAGCAGTTCCAGGCTCCTCGTCAGCTAGACACCAGGCAGGACCAACCCACCAGCTGCTCAGCGGCTCTAGTTGAGTTAGGATCTGGCTCCGTGCCCACCACCTTTCCAGAGACTCTCCTTGGGCCTCTCACCCACCTGCCCCACTGAGGGGTAGGGTGGCCAGCTAGTTCTTCCTCAACAGGTGATGGAGCCTGCGGAGCAGAGGTTTGTGTGGGGACCACACCCACTCTCCCCACGGCTGAGCCGAGTCCTGGCCATCCATCCATTTACTCACTGATTGGTTCCACAACTATTTATCGAGTCTCGACTAAGTGCCAGAGAGGGTGGCAGTAGTGGCTCCGTGGCAGAATTCTTGCCTTCCATGTGGGAGACCCGGGTTCAGTTTCTAGCCAGGGCACCTCATGCACAACCCTCACCACTCCGTGCCCGTTTCCTCTGATGGTGGACAGCTTACCTTGGAGCTTCCAGGCTAAGTCAGACTGGAAAGCAAGTCTGGAGTTGTGCTTTTGAGTCAGGAGCTGACTCGCCAGTAGCTCACAGCAGCAACCATGGGCCAGTCATGGTCTCAGTCCGGCCATTCCAGCCAGGGCTGACGTTGAGGGCCAGGAGGCGGAGGGGGCAGGCTCAGTGGTGGGAGAAGGAGTTAGAGGGCAAAGAGCAAACCAGCAGGAGCACCTGGGCTAGCATGAATGTAGCGTTGACGAGAGCCGAGCGATGTGCAAGAGACTGACAGCTTCTCCTGACGGACTCCTCATCACTCTCTCGTCCTCTTTAATAGAGAGTGCTTCTTGGCTTGCTGTAGGAGACGCTGTGCTTAGACGCGGGGGACTCCCTGTTGGAAGAGGGCTTCAGAAGGCCAGGTTGGGGGCCAGGGGTGAAACATCTTGTTCTTTGGAGGAAACAGATTGCTGTTTAGAATAAAAGCTGTACGAGGGACCATTGACGCTCACTGCCAGAACTTCTGAATCTACAGACAGACTAGAACTGTCCCTGGGGGTTCCCAAAACTGTAAGTCTTTAAGAAAGCCTCATCTTTCTCCCTAGGAGTGGGTGTTGGTTTCGAACTACTGACCTTGTGGTTAGCCGCCCAATGCCTAACCCACTACACCACATTTCTAAACGTTATAGCTGGTCGTAAATCTACAATGGTGATGCGTAGATCTGTAAGGTGGGCGCTAGAGAGCGATTCAGGCCGAATGGCTGTTGAGAGTACAGAGAGGCAGAGCTCCATAAACTCTAAGCCGAACCAAACCTCCAGCCCCCTACCCCGGGGGTCTGGAGAGTAGAGGTGCCTTTTAGGGGGGCTTTCAAGGTAGATCACCAGACCTTTCTTTTTCCCAGGCACCGCTGAGGGGGGTGGAACCACCAGTCTGTGGGTGACCAGTCAGGCGCTTAACCATTGGCGCCACCAGGCATCCCTGGGCTCTCAGGAAACTCACTCCCTTGAGTCGAAGCTGATGCACAGCACCTGTAGGGCAGGGTGGAACTGCCCCCCTGTGAGTTTCTATTTATGGGAGTAGAGAGCTCTGTCTTTCTCCTGAGGAGCAGCTGGTGATTTTGAACTGCTGACCTTGAGGACCACAGCCCAGTGCGTCACTGCTCTAGCCCGAGTTGCCCAGCGCGCCGAAAGGGCAGCTTCATGAGCCCCAGAGCCCAGGAGGCTTCCGTGGGAGTCTGGACGGCCACATGCTGGGTCCGCTGGACGGAGGCCTCCTCTGTGAGAGGGAGGTTGGACAAGGTGACCTCTGCCGCACCTCCCAACACTGATGCCCTGCCATTGTGTCACCCCCTCTCCCGGGCCGCTCCGCCTGCCCTTGCGTCACAAATGGCTGGTCTTTGCTGACAGTGCCCGTGTCTTCTTACAGTAGACCGTCCATGAAGAGGGGCCCAGGCTGCTCGGCAGTAAAAGGGAAAATCTCTGGGAAATAGGCTTCCCTTTCCTGACCCTGCAGCTCTGGACTCGGGGTCTTTCTCTGTATCGCATCGCCAACAGTGAAAT
This sequence comes from Echinops telfairi, assembly GCF_000313985.2. Lineage (NCBI taxonomy): Eukaryota > Metazoa > Chordata > Mammalia > Afrosoricida > Tenrecidae > Echinops > Echinops telfairi. Next base: position 4,652,622 of record NW_022111325.1, read on the forward strand.
CGCTGGGGCTCACCATATGCCATTTGCTTCCTTCGCGGCCTGCGTGCCCACCCGTCGGCCAGGGAGAACGCCATTAGCGGCACTGGCCCGAGACGCCGCCGGCTGGAGGACAGCAGCTCACAAGGGCCAAGCAGGACGTGGGAGCCAGGCAGGCTGGGGTGGCGAGGGCCAGGGTGTGCGTGTGCCCACATCGCCATCTGCCTGGGACCTCCCACCTCGTGCCCCACACCCGCCCTGCAAGCTGGTTTCCCTCCACTCACTCCCAGTGTCCCTGAGCCCACTGCCCTGCAGCGGGGAGCGGGGAGGGGGGAGGGTCCTGCCTGAGCACTGTTGTCCCCCTTTCCTCCCCTCCCCACCTCTCCTGTGTGTGTGCCCTGTGGGCCTCTGATGTACATACGGGCAGGCCAGGCATGGGCTTTCTCAGCCCCGGCTTTCTTTGTAAATGGCCTAGATGTTGCTACCTGTGTGGGTGTGTGGGTCCCAGAGGGAGTTCCCAGAAGGCTGGGGACTTGTCTGTCTTGCTCTTTACAGGGAGCTGCGCTTGTCACCACGGGGTGCTGTCGTTAGGGTGTTTTCGGTTTGTTTTGATGTGTTTGGGTTTTTGTTTTTCGGCAACCATGCCATCTCCTTGAGGTCTGTTGATTTGCTTATAAAGCAGGGCTCCGAAGAGAGGCGACGGATGCACAAGGGGCTCTCCTGCGGAGAGCAGGGGACTGGGTCTCCCCTGGGCTTCTCCTCTCTGGGCAGTCCCTCCAGTCCTGCTTGTACCCCGGGGAGTGATGTAACCCTCAGTTCATTCATTCACTCACTTATTTGTCCAGTTCACCCCATTTACGGAGGACCTTTGACGAGCAAGTTCCTGGGCTCAGCCCCTCGTCTCAGTAAGAAGTAGCCTTTGATCCCCATAGCCAAATAAGGAAAACAGGCGCGTGGATTGAAAAATGACGAAACGTAGCAAGCAAAGCCCAATAATAGAGGGATGAAGATGGCCAGGTGGAGGAGGAAGAACAGGGTAGTATCGTTGGACAGACCCTTGGTCTTGACTCCAGCGCTTCCTAGTCTTGTAATCTAGTTGAGCCCGTGTTCCTCGGTTACTGGTTGCCATCAAGAGGCCCGGTGGCATAGTGGTTTCCCGTTGGACTCCAACTGCAAGGGGAGCAGTTTGAAAGCATCAGCTACTCTTCGGGAGAAAGACTGGGCTTTGCGCTCCCAGAAATCGTTATGGTCTCGGAAACCCACAGGGGCAGTTCTGCCCTGTCATACAGGGCGCTAATGAACTGGCATGACTCGATGATGGCAGTGAGTTTTCATTTGTTGAGTGAGTTGCCATCAGGAGCCCAGGTGGGTACAGTGTTTGAAGTACACGACTGTTAACCAGTACTTTGGGGTTCAAGCCCACCCGCCAACCCCTAGAAAAGAGGTGGCAGTTGGCTTCCATAGGGAGCTCTGGCTTGGGAACTCTCCTGTGGGACTGCTGTGAGTCAGCCTCCCTTGGCAGCAGTGGGGTCCGTTTGGTAAGTTTGATCTGTCATCCGGTCAGCCTGGGTGTTGGAGGAGGACTGCGGCCCATCAGATTTCAAGGCTGCAGCCTCAGAAGCAGGTCACCAGGATGCTCTGCCAGGGGCCTGTGGGTAGGCTGGAACCACCAACCTTTCGGTTAGCAGTCAGTAGAGTACCACACAGGCCTCTGTGAGCCCCTGTTTCGTGGAATGATAATGTCCATCTTCTACCTTTTT
>NW_022111325.1:4654457-4657404 GCF_000313985.2 Echinops telfairi
CTCTTCCCAAACAATTCCCCCCCCGCCCCCCTCCAGGCCTCCCCAGGCCTCCACCAGCCCATGTTTGGTGGGATGATAATGTCTAACTTCTAAGAATGCTACCAGGGAGAATTGAATGAGTTAAGTATAGTCAGCACTCTATAAATATGAATTCCCTTCTCTCCATTGTCTGCCAGGACATAAAAGGCGTGACTCACCTTGCCTGGGGAAATGCAGAAGGCTTCATAATGAAGGTGGTTTTGAGCCTGACCCAGCATGGAGAACCGTCTTCCAGATGGAGGGATAGAACATTCCAGAAAATGAGAATAGACATTCCTTTAGCACCAACCCTAGTCATGAAGGGGGTGGGGGCGGGGAGGACCCCACATTGTCTTGGAGTTGTTTCCTAGTCACAGCGCCCCCGTGCGGTTAAGAATAGAACTGTGCTCCATTCGGTTTTCAGAGACTGTCATCTTTCTGATTATCAGTTGGGCTGCTAACCTCAAGGTCAGCAGTTCAAAACCACCAGCTGCTCCTCAGGAGAAAAACGAGACCTTTTCTACTCCTATCAAGAGTTATAGTCTCAGGAAACCCACTGGGGCAGTGAGTTTAAAAAAACCCCAAATCTTATGGGAGTAGCTCCTCGGGCGCAGCTGGGTGGATTTAAACCACCAGCCTTTCAGCTAGTGGCCTGACCCACGCTGTTGGCCACAACAAAAGGCCTCACCTATTCAGAGAAGTAGGGCTGGGTGAGCATGTTGGGAGACAGGTAGCAGGAGGTTGGGTGAAGAGGAAGTCAGGGGCCTGGTTTCGAAGGGCCTTAGGTGCCTCACTAAGGACTTTTAATGTCTCCAACAGCAGGGTCATGGTTGGAGACTTTTGAGCGGTGAATGCTGTGAATCCGTTTTGTGTGTAGGATGCTCACCCTGTGGGGGGCAGTGTGGCGGGGGGGGGGGGCAGGGGGGGCGAGTGGATCCAGGGAGAGACAGTGGATGGGCGGGAGCAGAGCAGGGAGAGACAACAGGCAGCCATTTGGCCAATGTTTATTGAGCAGCTATTCTGTGCCGGGCACTCCACTGCGTGCTGTGGACACAAAGATGAAGGAAATGGGACCCCTGGAGCAGACAGATGCGTAGAGACACAATGGCTGTGGTAAGGGATGTGCTGGCAGGAAGCACGGTGCTACGGAAGCCGAAAGGCTGGACCGCAGACAAAAGAAGCTTCGGACCAGGATGCCGTGTCTGTCATCCAGCCTCGCAGGTGTGCGGTCACGGCACAGCTCCCCAGGGCGGTGTAAGGTGGTCGTGGTGCTAACAAGGTCCAGCAGAGAGAGGGGAAACCTTTCATTGAAACTCAGCACCTGGAGTTGATGGAATAAAGGGAGGGGTCCAGGCGCCCCCCATCAACGGTCCCTGAGTACGGTTCTGGGGCTTCGGAGTGTATTGCTGGCAAAAGCCATTTGAAGGCCGAGGGGCGAGATTTGGTCTCGCCCATTAGCTTGCAGAGCCTTACTCCTCAACCCACAGGTTGGTGGTTTGAACCCAGCCAGCAGCTCCATGGGGGAAAACGGGAGCAATCTGCTTTTATAAAGAGGAAACCCGACTCCCTGCCCTCCAGCCAGTTGTGACGCACAGGGACCCTGTCGGACAGAGCAGAACGGCCCCTGTGGGTTTCCGAGGTGTGCTCTTTACAGGGGGAGAAAGCCCAGTCTTCCTCCCTTAAGAAGCTCACAGCCCGGGAAACCCACAGGGGCCGTTCTAGCCTCTGCCGTATGAGGCTGCCAGGCGTTCTAGCCTCTGCCGTATGAGGCTGCCAGGCGTTCTAGCCTCTGCCGTATGAGGCTGCCAGGCGTTCTAGCCTCTGCCGTATGGGCTGCCAGGCGTCGCAAATAACTCAGGGGCACTTAATCACACAACAGCATCCTTCTCTTCAGATCTCTTTGGTTAATAATCCTTGTCTAGAAGAGCCAGAGCCAGTTCTCAGGCACGACGACCTCGTAACGTGTGTGTGTGTGTGTGTGTGTGTGTGTGTGTGTGTGTGTTTCTTTGAGCAAGTCTGCCCTCCTGTTTGTGAAATGAGACATCGTGAAGCTCAGGCTAACTTTAACTCCCATGGAGTCACCAGATTATGGTGTGCATGGAGCGCAGGAGAATTGGTTGGGGAACAGAAAAGGGGGGAGGCATGTTGGGGAGCTGGTCTATGCCAGAGCGGTTTTCTGAGGAGGAGGGAAGAAAAACAAAGTGGACCTCAACGTTCAAAGGGCCTTTTTAGAAGCTCAGAGGACTTGCTGTGCTTCCAGAGCCCAAGATGCAAGCAGAGGCCGGAGTGAGGGCCCGAGAGATGTCTTCAAACACTGGAGACTTGACTGCCCAGGGATGAGGCTCTCTGCATGTAGGGAGGTGGTGATCTGATGACGCTTCCTCTGTGTGTGTGTGTGTGTGTGTGTGTGTGTGTGTGTGTTTGGGTGAGAGAGTTGGTAACCTAACAATGTTTGCAGGTGACCATGCAGGTAAGGGGCCTCTGTCTGGATGTGACCTCTATGCTGTCCAAACACTTCCTGTTTCGTTAGGAAGCAGCTATGCTACTTGGAAGGAATCTTCGATATGAAGCTAGGGGCGCTGTAGTTATGTCCTTGGGTATGCTTTGGCATCGTTTCCCGTTACCTGAGAGCCCTGATGGCAGAGTGAGTTGCACTAACTTTGAGGTCAGCAGTTCCCCTCCACCAGCCACTCTGAGGGAGCAAGATGAGGCTGGCTGCTCTTAGGAAGCTTTATAGTCTTTGAAACCCTAAGGAGCAGCTCTACTGTGTCCTGTAGGGTCTCTGCAAGTCGTAATTGACTCGATGGCCTTTGCCCTTGTTTGTTTTCGCCTCGGTCTACCTGGTTTACGTGTGTGTAGTATGGGAGACTCATGGTTTACGTGTGTGTAGTATGGGAGGCTCGTGGTTTACGTGTGTGTAGTATGGGAG
>NW_022111325.1:4657504-4693558 GCF_000313985.2 Echinops telfairi
AGGCTCGTGGTTTACGTGTGTGTAGTATGGGAGGCTCGTGATTTATGTGTGTGTAGTATGGGAGGCTCGTGGTTTACGTGTGTGTAGTATGGGAGGCTCGTCGCTCTCTCACAGGGCTATTGGGAGGGTAGGAGAGACTATGGAGACTAAGGCACTTGATAATTTGCAAAGCACCACACCGGCTGTAATGATAACTAATGTTTATTGAGTGTTTACTAAGTACCAGGCATTCATCTGTGTGCTTTGCATATGCATATTACCTCATTAAATCTTCACAACAACCCGAGGTGGATGCAATTATCCCGTTTGGTAGCAGAACAAATACATGCACAGAAGGGTGGTGCAACCTGCCCATGCCCTCTGGTCCTGCCTGTGCTTTTAATCTCCTGCCCTGTGGCCCTCTTGGCCGTGTATTGTTATGCACTGTGGAAGGATGATTGTTCGTGGGGGGGCTCTCCCACACCTGCCATAAGGAAGAGTCCTCAGCATTGGGGCTGGGGGGATGAGGGAGACATGGGTGGTCCAGTGGAGGAATTCTCCGCTCACGGAAGGCTTGCATGCTGTTGGTGTGGTGCTTAGCAGATTCACGCACCAGTTTCCAGACAAAGATGACCAGGAAGAAAGGCCTGGTGATCTACTTTAGAAAAACCACCCAGTGAAACCCCTTTGGATCCCAATGATCCAGTCTGCAGTCAATCATAAGGATGGGGCAGGGCAGAGCAGCAGTTTGTATCCCCATGAGCTGGGGCCCACCAGACAGCAGCTGGCATCCACGGCCGGGAAGTTCGCAGCAGAGACGGAGGGAGAAGCTGCGGGCAGAGTGGGCTGGGAGATCGACCTTGGGAGAAACGGCAGTGAAGGGGACCCAAGCCAACCAAACCCACCGCCACAGAACCCATTTCAACTCCTAGCGGCCCTGTAGGACAGAGTGGAACTGCTCTCCAGGCCTTCCAAGCCCGTCAGGTCACCTTTATGGGAAAAGGCAGCCTCCTCTTTCTCCTATAGCGTGGCTGGTGGCTTTGAACTGCCTGTCTTGCTGTCAGCCACCCAACTAAAAAGGCGACACAACTGTAAGCTATCATTAGGTTTGGCCGACAGCCCATCCTTCTCCGTGGAGTAAAACAAGGACTCCACACCACCCGTCCCCATTCCTGCGCATACATACTTCAGCCCTCTGCACTCCTCCCTTCCCCCAAGCGGTGGCCTCCGCCCCAGCCAGGATCCGATGTGGCCTTTGTCTTTCTGCCTGGCTGCTCCCTTTCAGGGGATAAAGGTTTCTGTGTCTGCGAACACTGACAGTTCAGGGGAGCCTGAGGGCAGCCCTGGGAAGCCTGACTGGCATTCCAGTGCCATGGAAGAGGCCATGGAAGAGCTCCTGCCTTCCTGGGCCTCTACCTAACAGGCAGAAAGGGGAGAAACAGAACAGAAAATGTATCTCCTGGAGAGGTGCCGGGAGGGTGGGGGGAGGTGGAGAGTGGTAGCTGTGAGCAGTGGACCCAGTGGACCGTAGCCTCAGGGCTGAGGGCCCCCCAGCTCTCTCTGCACACCCAGACCAGCTACCAAGGAGGGAGCTGGGGTGACAGCAGCTCCTCCAGGGGAGGGGCGCCACCCCCCCTAACCAGCACCAGGTGAACTGAGAAGCATGCTTGATGTGGGTGACAAAAGGCTAATGCAATTTAAATGTCACTTTCAAGTCGTAATTATTACTAAGAGTTTCCATTTACATAGTATTTACGGAGCCAAGCACTTTACATACCTGCAGCCGTTGCCTATGGAGTGGTGACGGCCCTTGCATCTTACAGGTGAAGGAACGGAGGCATGGAGGGCTTGCGTAACGTGTCTGTGGTTTGCACGCCACTGAGGCAGCACAGCGACAGCATGGACTGGCCACCGTGGGCTTCCGACACCAAATAGTCCAGTGTGCTCATCCTGGTTCTGCAGGTGACCGGCTCTGTGACCTTAGGCAGATTCCTTCGCTTCTCATTGCTGCCGTGTGTCCATCTCTACAAGGGGACTGATCCTAAGTACTTTAGGGTGTTTGGGTTAGGAGTCCATGAGGCCATGCAAATAAAGAGCCGACCTTGATATCTGAAATATTCACTCATCCATTCCATACGCACCGGGTACCAGCTCTATGCCAGGGTCTTTCCTGCCCCTTCGCTACCAGGGAGCTTCAAAAACGGAATTCAAGGAGAGCGGCGTTTTCCCCATGAACTTTCTGATGCCCCCTTAGATACGGAAAATGGCAAAGCCAAGTGGACTCGACTCCTGCCTCTGGGGCCGGGCAAGGCCTGCCCGTGGGATAGATGCCAGGTGGAGGTAGCACTGTGGACAAGCAGCTCCAAACAAAGGTGCAGAGCTGGAGGTGAGACACTTATCCCTGCCCCTAAGCCAGGGGGCTTAATGCCCCACCCACCCCTTCACTGCAGAGCTTAAATGTGAAGATGCACCGTAGTGCCTTAGGGTCGGGGGTCGGGGAGTATACGGAGGCTCCTCCCCTTCCAGACTCCCACCTTCATGGGGAAGTGGCAAGCAAGACTTTCTGGAAGGAAGGCAGTGGGAAAGCTTCTCGGAATCCTAACAGATGGATTGAATCCGTCCCATATTTCGGGGTGCCAGGCCTATTTTAAGAGTGCGGAGAATATCACACATTTGTAAACTGAGGCTCGCGTAACAGAAAGGAGGTCAGGAGGAAGAGGAAGTCGGCGTTGGTGTGTGCTGCCGGGAATTTGGGAGTCCCCTGGGTGGTGTACATGCCTCGGGGCTCGGTTCCTGGTCTGGGGTCCGCTGAGCTATCTTGGCCTCAGGAGCTATTCTAGGGTGCCTGTGCCCGAGTGGGGCCACCAGGGGTGGGAAGGGACTCCGGGGCAGCGAGCAGCACTGCAGAGCAGCAAAGGAGGGGAGTCTGGGGTGTGCTGAGGCAGTGGTGCGATTTTAAACAGTGTGTCTCGGGGGAAGGTGACAAATGCGCTGGAAATCGAAAGTGGGGGGTGAGTAAGGGAGGGGACCTAGCAGGGCACAGAGCATCCCAGGCTGAGGGGAAGGCCCTGGGCCCTCCCTCAGGTGGGGTGTGCCTGGTGCGCTGGAGGACAGGTGACTGCCCTGACCAGAGCGTCTCTCCTCTTGGGACTTGAGGATGGCAGGAACAAGAACGCGAACTGCCCACGGGGTCATAGCACGCACAGATGCTGGACTAGCCTGACGGCTAGGGGTGACAGGGAAGGTGGGCCCAGAGGCCTGTCTCACCCACTTTTGACATCACAGTGGCCACGCAGGGTCAGAGCACGGGTGGTTGGACAGCGTGCCAGCTGACGGGAAGGATCATCTGGATGGTGCTCTCAGAGGGTCTGCGGCCCACCCCATCTTATAACAAAGCTCCAAGTCATCACTGGGAGCGAAGGCGCCGTGGGGGGTGTTCACTCTGTGGGTGGGGGTCCTGTGCTCCACCAGGCACATAGCTGCTCACACCTGCCTGTTAAGTTGTGTGTGTGACATGCATCCATGCCCGGGTTGGCACTCTTGAAGGTGGGCCATGTCATCTGCTTTGGACACCACACTGCAAAGGCAAAAAAAAAGTAGTAGAAATAAGATGTGTGCGCACGTGTGTGTGTGTGCGTGTGCACACGTGTGCATGCAGATGATGAAAAGATGTGGGACTTTTTCCTTTGAATGAGATGGGAAGGCCGAGGAGGGACACGCTGTGGTTTCTATTCCGCCAGGACCACCCTGGCGGCTGTTGGGAAGAGACGGTGCGAGCTCAGGGTGGGCACAGTGAGGCCATTAGGCGGCGCTGTTGTGATTCGGGCCCAGCCTGGTGGCGGCTGGAGCCCCAGGGGCTCAGTGGAGGCAAGGTGAAGTGGCCGGGCTGGCAAGGTCTACTGATGCAGGGCGAGAGAGGGAGAGGAGCGCTGGGGCTGCCGGTGACATCGGCCTGAGCCCTTGAATGGGCTGAGTGACCAAGAGGAGCAGGTGTGGATCTGGGCGACCAGGAGCCCAGCTTTGGACACGTTAGGCATGCGATGCCAGCTAGACACTGAAGTCGAGATGTTAAATGAGCAGCTTGACCATCGTGCCTGGCGCTTGAGGGAAAGATCGGGCTGGGCTGGAATACCAATGTGGAGGTGGTGCTGACAGCCGGGGACTGGCGAGTTCACCAGGCGGGAGTGAGTGGAGGGAGACACGGGCCAAGATGAGCAGGGAGTTTGTTGCAAAGGAAGCGGCAAAGGGGGGGAGGCGGGGAGCAGGAGGACAGCCATCACCTGTGACCTCTGCTGCCGTGTGTCAGATGGCCAGGCAGGATAAGAGTTTTACAGCTTGGAGGTCACTGGAAGCTTGGGTAGGACTCGTTCTGCTGTAAGTTCTTAAGGAAACAGGAGGGGGGATTAGATGGCCAATCTAACACTGGAGCAGTGTTGCCATACAGAAGCGCAGGAAAATGGGGCAGTGGCTGGCGCTGGGGGCAACAGCAGCCGCTGTGCGTGTGGACGGGAAGGATCGTGAGGAGCAGAAAGAGACGTTGAAGAAACTGGAGACGACTGGCCCCGAGAAGAAGAGACTCCAGGGGGATGTCATAGCTCTTTTCCCATGCTTAAAGGACTGTCATGTGGAAGAGAATTAGATTCATTTTATGTGACTCCAGAGAGAAGATCCAGGCCCAGTGGTTAGCCACGACAAGGAGCGGGCTATTGTGCAGCATAAATAAGAATGCCAGGCATCCATTTATGTATTCATTCAAGAAACAAAGGTTATATGCCTACGATACGATGCAGCCAGCGCTGGCCCGGACACGGAGAAGAACCAGGACGAGGACCCAGCCCTCCTGGCCAGCGGAGGAGAACAACGCAGGCCGTTATAATAGCTCGTGGAAAGTGCTGACGAGAGGCCCCATGTCGGATTAAGGAATGGGGTGGGTAATGGGGTTCAGGGAAAGGTCAGGCTGATCTGGGGCTCAGGGGGGCGGCATAAATGGTCACTGAGGATATTCCACTTTCTGATAACTGAGAACCTATTTGGCCTAAATGAATGCGGCTTTAAAAGGCCCTCGAACCTCAGTTACCTGGTACATTTCTTGGATGACTGGGCCATGTAGACACAGCCTTCATAAAAACGATGTGTGATGGATGGGTGTGCTTTGTCATGTACAGAGCGCGTTTAGTCCTCCCAACAGTCCTACCACCGTGGTTCTATCACCCTCTGGGATACTGAGTTGGGATGACTGAGGCGCACAGCTGGGAGCATGTCAAGATGAAGCAAGGTCATGAGACCAGCTTGCGCTTCCCAGAGCCACCAAGTGCTTGGCTACGCTGATCATCGTCTATCTCGGCCCTGCACTGGTCCATTCACAAACTGCCGTGAGGCGGGATTTGGGTCTCCTATAAAACGTTTCGTACTCTATGCCCCCTTTGCCGATTTCTTGATGTTGCCCCAGTCTGATCCCTGCAAAGGAATCTGTTCCCATGAAGCCAGGCAGTTTCCTGACTGGGGCTCTCCCTTCTGTATTCCACCTCTGGCCGGAACCCTCCTCTTCCTCCGGATCTTACATCCCGTTCTCTTATTTCAAGACGTTCTCTGGAACTCGAACGCCCTAAAGCTGTGGGATTCCCCAAGAGTGCCCTAAAGCTGTGGGATTCCCCATCCTTCCCAGGCCAGCAGCCTTCGAGTGCCTCTGTTGTTCCTGATACCCCGGAGATTTTAAAAACAGAACAAAAATCTGTTGCCATGAGTTGATTCTGACTCCTAGCCACCCTACAGGACAGAATAGAACTTCCCCAAAGGGTTTCCGAGGCTATAACTGTTTACAGAAGCAGACCGACACGTCTCTCTCATTGGGAGCAGCTAGAAGCCTCGAACTGCCCACCTTGTGGTTAGTAACTGGGCTCTTAACCACCCTACCAGCAGGACTCCTTCCCCAGAGAGAGATTAAAGAGGGTTAAATATCTAAAAACCTTAAGTAAGAAGGCTAGGGTCAGAATCATCCTCATCATTAAAACTTATCTAGGGTTTCTAGTCCCTCGGTGGTGCAGTTCACATGCTTGGCTGCTAACTGAAAGGCTGGAGGTTCAAGCCTGCCCAAAGGTGCCTTGGAAGAAAGGCCTGGCACTCCCCTTCCTGAAAAGCGGCCATTGGAGCCAGTTCTTCTCTGACAGGAGAGGGAGCTTTCAAAATGTCTGTGGAAAACGGAATGAAAAGAGAATGGACTCCCCCCCCCCAAATGTTTGGCACCCCCTTCATACCCAGGGTTGCACGAGTCAGAAATGGCCACGCGTTTTTTTCCTACCACCTGTGAGGGCGTACTAATATGACGCCCATTTTGCAAACAAGGAAACCGAGGCACGCCGCTCCTGCCCACCTTGAGTAGCAGAGCCAACGTGGAGGCTGTGGTGCCCACGTGCCTGCCGCAAGAGCGAAAGAGGGAGAAGGAATAAAGACCGAGGGTGAAACCTTCGTCAACATGATTGCTGTTTATTTATTTTTAGCCTCCCATGGGCTGGTGCTCTGGGGAAAGAAACAGATTCGGTCCCAGTGAGCTCACACCTACAGAATTGGAATCCAGAACATCAAAGTGGGAGGAGGCCGGGAGGTACAGTCCCCAGGGGGCACAGAGGTGAAGCAAAACGAACACCTGCGAAGGAAAGGGGAGCAGATCTCCCCTGCCCACGCCCCGGAACAGGATGAAACGTTACCTCAGCAGCTCAGCGCGGGCCCTTAACCATCGCTGGTGGGCACCTGCTACCCTAAATACAGGTGCTGAGCGCTGCTACCTGAGTGAAGTCCTGGCCCTCCACCTGGCGGCGGAATCCTATGACTCCGAGTGGGAGAGAGCGCGAAGTGTTGAACCCAGTTGAGAAGCATTTGAGAACTAACGAGTCGGGCTCGTTATAATATGATAGGAGTCGGCTCGTTTTTCAGAGCGAAGGGGAGAGGTGCAGAGGGCGGGCAGAGACTGAGGCTGGGGTTTCAAGGAAAGCCATCTGGGGAGGCTGATGAGGAAGAGGGAGCATTCGGGTTGCGTTTGGGAGGAAGAAAAGCTGGGATTAACACGCGATGGGTGAATGAAGAAGGTGTTTGTAGGAGAAGGTGATGTGCGGAGTGGAACAGGAGGAGAGCGTGGACTCCGGTTCAGTTGCCTCAACCAAGGTGAATTACAAGCCTACCAATAACCAGACAGTCTAAGTAGAAGGGGGAATTTAAAGCATACAGTTGAGTACTTCACAGAGCTGTGGGACACACAGGTGCAGTGGGAGCTCAGGGTTGGTGCCATTCGGCATGCTGGAGGCTGAAGGAAGGGTCCTGGGATGGGGACCCTGAACGGAGTCCTGAAGGAGGAAGAAGACTGAGGCAGGGGCTAGCTGGGGTGTGCAGACACCGCTGACAGTGCAGGATTTCTGGAAGTAAAGCATGCGCTGATCAGACAGGAGATGATGCCAAGGAGACAAACCGCGAGGCTGGGCAGGGCCTAACCTAATTTAAACTTCATCCCAAGCCGATGGGGAGCCATTGAAGGGTTTCTCATAGGATGGTGATAGCGTGAGATTTGTGTCTTAGGAAACTCATTGTGGCAACTGCGTGGAGAATGGATTTAAGGGGGGCAAGCTAGAGGCAGAGGGACCAATTGGGTTATTTCAGTAGTATAGAGGAGTGGCGAAGAAGGTGTCAAGCATTGTGGTAGTGGGACAGAGAGGAAGTGTGCTAGTCGGGTAGATTAGAGAATCATCATAGACACTCGTATGTGTATGAGAAAGAGCTTTATGTAAAGAGTAATTGTATATTGAGAAAACATCCCAGTCCAGTCCAGATTAAGTCCACAAATCCAATATTAGCCCATATGCCTGATACCAGTCTATAAATTCCTCTTCAGACTCACACAACACATGCAATGACACCAAATGCAGGAAGATCACAGGCCACGGGGTGGTAAGTCTTGTGGCTCCAGTGGTGGTGGAAGCATCTTATCTCAATGCTGACACGGTTCTCCATGTGGCTCCAGGGCTCTGGCTCCATCAGCGTGTCTCCATGAGTCTTGCAGCAGGAATGTGAAGCAGAGTGTGGGTCTGGCCTCCAGTGAGCTATTTCTCTCCTTAGCGCCTCCAAATGAGGTCATCAAGCTGCAACCTGATTGACAGGCTAAACTCCACCACTTCACCCTTAATAGTCTCAAGTTGACACCAGATTATGTAACTACCACAGGACGGGACAGAAGTAAGACCTAGTTGGGGTCTGTGTTCCATGGTACCCAGTACCTGGCAGGGCAGAGTTGAGGTGGAATCCCCGGTGTGCTGACTAAGGATATGAAGCTGAATATGCCCAGACTGTCGCAGCCATTGCACCTGTGAGCGAGGGATAATTCTTATGGGTTGAATTGATCATTGAGTCCTGGAAATCTCTGAATGAAGACCAAGGGCTTAGTTCTTTTTCAAGTTTAACACCAAAAACCAGAGTTCACAGGTGGAAGATGGCTGGTGGGGTGGGGTGTGAGGGGAGATAATATCTAGGAACAGTTGGCCAGGAATTTCTGTATTCCAAGGACTGTTGGCCTACTGATGTCCCACCATGCAGACTGCCCCGCACCCAAGCCAACAGGGGCAATCCCAGGTAGCCAGAATGGTCCTGGGAGGAAAGGATGGCGAGGCTTCTCTTGTCAGGAGAGACCAGTCCCTGGTGAAAGGACATCATGCTTGGGGAAGTGGAGGCGCAGGGACCCACAACAAGATGGGTTGACACAGTGGCCGCAACCCTGGGCTCCAACATGACCGTTGTGTGGCTGGCGAGGGCCGGGCAGTGTTTCGTTCTGTGGCACACAGGGTTGCTATGAGCCAGGGCCGACCCCTGACAGCAACAATGACAGCAGAGTGGTGGACGAGGTCAGGAAATCGGAGAGAGGAGTTGGAGGTTGACAGAAATGCGGGAGAATATTGCCCATTAAAGCGAGGAGTCCCTTCATCAGACCGTTCATCAGCACAGCAGGACAGTGCACTCTGCCCGCTCACTGTACTCCAGGGTCCTCTGTGGTGACAGGCAGCTGGGGGGAGGGCTCAGAAGACACTGGATCAGGAATCCAGAGAGACCAGGGGTATGCTTTTGCCTCTGCTGTTGACTGGCGCTGCGACCTCAGGGAGATGCGCTTCACCTTTCTGGGACTCGGGTTTTTCATCTGTGAAATCAGAGGATTGGATTCAATCATCTCCTGAGGTTTCTTCCAGCTCTAAAATGCTATAATTCTGCAGAGTGTGGTCAGTTATCTCCTCTGCAGTGAGTCCATTCAATTCTTCTCTGATTTCACTAACCTACTCTTTTCCAAAAGCTTACCTTCTCTAGATTTTTGAACACCTGAGAGATAGGAAGTCCTCCTTTATGTCTAACCCTCCTTTCTCCTGCTTCAACATGGACCGCTGTGAGAGCCAAGAACATGTGCTCCCCCTTGCCCGGAGGAAAGGCATCGCTCCTGGGTTGTAGGGTTACCTGAAGAATGCCCTCTCCTGTCCTGCTGTGATGGTGGATGTGGGTGGTCCCTGGCCAGGGGAGGAGGGGAGGTGGAGGTGCACGCCAGCCCAGTGCAGGTGAACATGCCTGTCCTCCTGCTTCCGTGCCGGGGCTTTTGCTGCCCCTCTACCTGGAAGGGCTTCTGCCTTCACTCCTTCTTCCCTGAAGCAACAGGAGAGACAGTGGCTTGGACGACCAGCTCCTGCGCCCAGCGTGTGTCAGCTACAATCGCAGACGACGCGTTGTCAACACGCGTTCTCCATGTTCTTGCTGAAAAGTATTTGCTACGTGTGTCCCTCACGTAACTCTCCCAGCTGTCGACACCGCTAACAACATACACAACCACAACAAACGCAACACTTGGCTTCTTGTTGTCTCCTCTCCGGAGGGACACCGAGAATGGGGCTCCTTTTCTGGGGTGGGTACCGAGGTTTGCTGTTTCTGCCAGCGAGTCGATTCCCTGGCGTAGGAAGCCTACAGGACCCCGTGGGTTTCCAAGTCTGTAGCTGTTTGTGGGAGTAGACAGCCTCATCGGTCTTGAACTGCAGACCTTCAGGATGTGTTACAACCCATCTCTCAGTGCCTTCCCCATCAGGTAGGTATAGGACGAAGAATGGCTGGGGATGGCCACCAGGCCACTCGACATTGACCTCTGCCTCCTACCTTTGTGTCCTCCCTCCCGGAGCTTCCTATCAATGCCTTACCAGCTCTCTGGTGATGCGCGTGGACAATGGCTCCCCTTTTTCAGCTTCTGCTCTCCTCCAGCCACTAAATCCTGTTGATTCCTGCCTATAGCTCATATTTGTTCCACGTCGCTTTATACAATGTCTTAGTTTTACAGACCTATATTGTGTATGGAGGACAGCTGCAGGGTCCTGGGACCCTTCTCTTAGCCACTGTGACAAAATCCAGACTCCTGGCCCAGCCTATAAAATGCTTACGATGTGGCTCCACTCTACCTCTCTTGCCCCGTCTCTGTTCTTTTTGCCTCTCTCAAACTCTAACGAATTAGAACCACTTGCCGTGATCCATCAAACACCCGTGCCCAAAGCTTGCTTCATGTTTGCCCACCTCGGTCTGGAGAACACCTTCGCTTCATCCCACCCTAAGGCCTCCCAGCTTGGTGAGCACCTTCCTATTTTCCAGGCCTTTGTCTCCGCATTCAATGCGTCAAATCTGTGCCTGAAATGCTCTTGACATTCAGGTGGGAGGGACTCAAGGTTGCATTTTGGCTCTTGTGGATTTGCTTTCGTTTTCAGCTTTAACCTAAACTTGCCCATGAGCAAGTCAGCCCCGGGCCTGGTGTTAGCTGCTGACATTGAACTTCCCCATTGCCTCTTCACAGAGATGTCATCAGTTTGATTCCTTTGAGGGCTAAGGTGCACCTGACCCAAACCATGGTGTTTTCAAGCACCTCCTGTGCCTGTGAGGGGCAGACATTGAATAAGGGAGACCGAAGAAGACGAATCTGAGCATCTGAAGGATGGTGTGGCGAAGAGCATGGAGAGTGTGGCCGAGAGAGCAGACACTCTGTCCTGGAAGTCCAGCAGGAGTGTTCCTCAGAGGCAAGGATGGGAGACTTGGTCGTACACACTTGGGGGCATGTTGTCGGGAGAAAGCAGTCGCAGGTAAAGGAGCCAGGCAGCGAGAAAGAGGAAGACCTTCGGCCAGATGGATTGACACCGAGGCTGCATCGACGGGCTCAAACACAGAAACCGTTGTGGGGATGGCACCGGACCGGGCGGTGCTTCCTGTTGTGCGCGGGTTGCAGTGGGCGGTGGCACCTAACCGCAGCGCTCCCAGGGAGTCTTCCTCTTAAGCTCCTTTTAAGTTCTGCTGGCCACCAACCCATCTCTTAACCTAGGCCGCACCGACCACGTCTCTGTCTGTGCCTCAGTTTCATCGCCTGCATGCTGCCAGCCCTGCGCCTCTGGTCCCCTGCTGCGGTCCCGTGTCAAAGTCTCCTCTCACCTCTAAACTGTGGCTTGGCCTGTGCCTTATGTTGGATTCAACCTACTTATTCTAAGGAGCTCCTAGACGGCACTCAGAGAAAGGGGTGCCTCGGAAGGAAGCCCTGGCTATCTACTTTATAAGGTCACAGCTCTACCTGCAACACACTCGGCGGGCTGGGGTAACCACGGCCACTGGGGGGTGTGCGTGTGCGTGCACATGCGTACGTTTAGTTCAGTTACTATGCAGGCTTCACGGGTATGTCGTCAGGGGTCATTGAGTGGGCTCCAACTCATAGCGACCCTCTGTTCAATAGACGTAAACCCTGCCCCGTCCTGCGCCACCCTCACAATTGCTCTTACGGTTGCGCCCATTGTCGCAGCCATTGTGCCACTCCAGCTTATCAAGGGCCTCCCTCCTTTTTTTCCGCTGCCCCTCTACCTTCCTAAGCATGATGCCCTCCTCCAGGGACGGGTCTCTCCTGCCGACGCGTGCATCTAAAGCATATAGGACGACAACGTCTTGCCAACCTCGCTGCAAAGGACCCTTCGTGCTGAGCGTTCTGGCTGTACTTCTTCCAGGACAGATTTGCTCGTTCTTTCGGCGGTCTGTGTGTTTTCAATCTTCTTCTCCAGGACCGTAAGTCGTATGCATTGATTCTTCTTCTTCCTCACCTCTCCCATCATAGGAGGTGATGGGAAATGCCTTGTTGGGTCAGCTGCGGCTTAGTCCTCAAAATCGCAGCCTTGCTTTTCAGGAATATGGTTTTGTCTTATGAACCCTCTTGCCGTCATGGAGCTCAGCATGGACTCTGGCGCGTAGTAGGGCCCCAGTCTGCTGACCAGCATAGACTCGAATCCCGTGGGGTAGGTAGGAACTTTCTCCGAGTGTTTGCCAACAGAGTTCCGAGAGCCGTGAGAAGGGGTGTGGAGGTGAGGGTGAGTGAGGTTGCGACCAGAGGGACGCGGTGCTAAAAATGGCGAGTGCCCCTGCACAGAGGGCCATACGAGAGATCTTGCCAATAACGTGCCTGTGGGGCATCTTTGGAAGCATCATCGCGACTGTCGGTTAATTTTTGATGATCCCCAACAGCCTGCTGACTCCTGAGTAGTATGTGGGTAGCCAGCTCCAGCCAGTGCCAAGAGCGCAAGACATTTTCTACAAATTGGTTCCCAGAGCATCCTATGTGTCCTCAAAGCCCTCCCGCCATCCCCAGGCTGGAAGAGGTCTTGGCTTGCACCTCTCTAATACCCTAGGCCCCCACAGATCCCTAGAGAGGGCAGGCTGTGGGCTCGCCACCGTCTCCCTGGGTGGATGTGGCAAAGCTGGAGTTCAAACCCTGCCCTCCCGATTTCCAGCCAATGTGTTGGTTGTCTACCCTCTCTGCTAAAATCTGCCGCCACCAGATTGCCGCGACGGCTCCTCATCTTTCACTCTCAATTTTGTTCAATTCAGCAAATAGGCGTCTTCTGGAGTCCTGCTCCCGCAGAGTGGCCTGTGTTTCGGGCACTGAAACCATCGAGAGATGGGGGTGATGCACCTCCTGACCTTGGCAAACTGTGGGTGGAGGTGAAGGTGTGATGGGGGAGCGTAATCCATAAGACATCTCACAGTGTTTTAGAACACTTTCACACGCACCTCTGCGGGCCTTCTGACCGTCCTTACTCAGCAGCGATGAAACTGAGGCCCAGAGAAGGTTTCACCTTGGCTCCAAGGACTTGCCACTCTGCAGTCCACCACCCTTTTGGACCGAATCAGAATGAAGGCCCCGTAGGGCCTAGCCCATCACTGGCCCTGACTTTTAAAGAGCTAGGAGATTAGAAGGTGGGAGCGGGGAGAAGGGGTAAGGCCTGAGGTGCGAGAAGCCCCCCCTGAGCCCTTAGAGCCTGGCATTTGCTGTCCTCACCGGGAGCTGTTTTGCAAATCAGCAACGGCTCTGGCTTCCATCCTCCATGGCCCTCCTCCACTCCCTTCTGGAAGAAACAACAGCGTGGGTCCTTTACCACTGTGGCTCTAACAGAGCTGGGGGTGTCATGGGAGAGAAGCTGGCAGATCTGGGGCTTGAACTTGGAACCTCTTGGCTGAGCCCTCCACATCAGTAACTTGGGCTCCTCCAACCTTGTCCATCGTCTGTCGGCAGGGTGGCAGCCCCCCTCCCTGTGCCCCGGCCATCCAAGCGCTGTCTCGGGAATGCCAACACACCATTAATTTGTGTGCCTTGCAAATACTTTATTGGCATCTCATGGTGTTGAAAGTCATGTAATTATGAGCAGAATTTATATGTCGCCAGGGCTGCTTGGGCGCCCCCCCTGCATCTCCTGCCAGGCACTGCAAATATTGGAGGCTGGTTTAGCAAAGAATCCAACGTGCCTGCCTTTATATCTATGCACCCTGTAGATAAGGTTTTAATTGAAAATTGGTTCATCTGTTCCTTGTGCCTAATTACAAGCCGCCTGCACTGCCAAGGGAGCCTGTGGACAGGAGTCCAGCACCCTCCAGAAAGACCTGGGGCTGGGTCCCTGATGGGGATGGCCATGTCTTTGGCAGTGTCCCCCACTCCTGCTTTCTTACAGAGGAGCAGGCACTGGTGTGTGCAGGGGGTTCTCCCCTCTCTTCCCTCCTCCTTCCTCCCTGGCTGCTGATTCTCCCAGGAGGACAGGATGCAGCCAGGATCTCCTTCCCCCTTCTGTCCTGCTGACTCCTTTCTTCCAGCCCAATTGGGCAAAATTCAGTCCTCTTTGTCAACACCATTCCCTTTGCTGCCTCAGGGCCTGCCCCGGAGGCCACTGGCCCTTCCAGGGCATCTCCTTCCTGCCACTCCCCCTCCTCCTCACACTCCCTCCCCAGCCAACTCCAGACTCTTCCCTCCTAAGAAGAGGAGCTTGTCTGTGTCCTGAGGACTTGCCTCACCATTTGCTGGAGCCTCCTCCACCAGGGCAGGCAGGGCGGCAGGTCCACACCTGGGGAAATGCTCGGCGGTGGCCTGAGATGAGATTGAGCATCATGATGAGGGAGAGGCAGGGTCAAGTTGGCCATCTTGTCTGGGCTGACCAAAGTATTTGCTTCAAAGCCTTAGGCAGAAGAGGTGCACCCAGGACCTGCCCTGGTGGTGCTCACAACCTCCACGCTCAGCCACCTCTCCTGCCCCCCAGTCACATGCCACTGCCGCTGCATTTGGCTCCAACAATAATTCCCTTACCAGAGAGCTGGAGGAAGAATTCATTTTCCAGCTCCAGTCGGGCGGCTGTGAAATATGATTTCTAAAGTGTTAATAATGCATCACGTGTAGATAGCACTTTACATCTTCTAGAGCGGCTGGCTGGGCAGGGGGCCTGGCGGCCTGGGCCTGGGACGCGGGGCTGACTGCTGCTTTCATTTCTGGACCTCTCATCTGGAACACGGAGCCTGCCCGTCGTGCCTCAGTTTCTTTCTCTCAAACAGGAACGGAACCACCTAATCTTGGCCTTCTGCTCGAGTGTGGAGGTGCCTCCCCTTACACCCCGTCTCCTCCTCCAAACCTGACTTGTTCCTTCACTTAAAGGAGCCTGGGTGGGTTTTAAGCGTTGAGCTGTTAACCACAAGGCCAGAGGTTCAAATCCACCAGCCGTTCCTCTAGAGAAAGATGAGGTTGTCTGCTCCTGGAAATGATTTGTTGTCCCGGAAACCCACCGGGGCAGCTCTCCTCTGCCCTACAGGGTCCCTTGAAGTCAGAATGGACAGCATTGGGTTGGATTAGGATTTACTCCTGCGTTCATTGTCCACCCTGCATCCCCCTCTGGGGGAGCGAGTGGTTGGGATAGCAACGTGGTGGCACCCCTTGCCTCCAGCACTGTGTGAAGGGGGCTGAAGGACGACCCCCTTTTGTCTCTGCTTTTTTTTAGGGGGAGGGAGGTATGAGGTGTAGGATGCTCTCTGCAGGCCACCAGGGTCTCTGTGTGACCCATTCAGCTCACTTCTCTGGACCCAGTGCCCGCCCTCTGCCTGGTGTTTGGTGGCCTGCTCAGAGCCACTAAACCCGATAGGGCCTCGCCCTCCTGAGACCCGAGCCTCTCCTGCCTTTCACACACATCGATGTACAGAGGACCAAGCTTGCCACACCTGGACCGGTAGGTAACATCAGGATCAGTGGAGAAAAGGTTGACATTGTCAAGGATTTGGTCTTCCCGGGATCCACACTCAATGCTCGCGGAAGCAGCAGTCAAGAGCTCACAGCTGTATTCCATTAGGTCAATCTGCTGCACAAGCCCTCTGTAGAGCTACTGAGCCTCGGTGCAGCTGACCCAAGCTCCGGCCTTTTCAGTTGCCTCGTAGGCATTGAACGTTGGACATTGAATAAAGACGACGACGGGAGAGGAATCGACGTTCGAGTCGTGGTGCTGACGGAGACTGTTGGACGGACCGTGGACTGGTCTGTCTCGGAAGAAGGAGGGTCAGAGTGCTTCTTAGAAGCACGGTGCCAAAGACTGCGCTTTACATACGTTTGACATGTCGCCAGCAGAGACGAGTCCCTGGAGAAGGACTCCGTGCGTGGTAAAGCGGAGGGGCAGCGGAAAAGAGGAAGGCCCTCAACAAGAGGGATTGACATCGTGGCTGCAGCCATGGGTTCAGGCATATGAAGAAGTGTGAGGAGGGCACAGGACTGGGCAGCGTTTCCCTCTGTTAGGCACAGCACTGCTGTGAGTCAGGACGGCACCTAACACTTAACATGATAAACACCTTCCTCTTGGCGCTCGGCTCCAGGGCTTTTCCTAGACTTAGAATAGGCCCCTTTATCCTAGCACCTGGGAGCCCTGGTGACTCTGGTGAAGCTGCTAACCAAAGGTCTGCAGTTTAAACCCACCAGCCAGCTGCTCTGTGGGAGACGGGGGTCTACTTCTGGGAAATAGACACCACTCCACTCTGCCCTCCAGGGTGGCTGGGAGTCGGAACCCAATGGACGGCCACACGGTTTTAACTTGCCACCTAGCCTTTCCCACCGGTCAACCCACACCCATGACTGCTTCCAGCAAGTGCCCCCCCCACCCCCACTCCAAGCTAAGAAAAAAACAAGACCTGTCATGGAGACAAAGCCTGACCTCAGGCTCCCCACTGACCACAGTGTTAGCGGCTGTCCAGTAGCCCCAACCCAATTCATGGCAATGGAAGGAGCCACTGCCCAGCCCAGCACCATCCCCATGACGGGCGGGAGCATCACACCCATTCAAGACTGTCCCCCTTGACACACTGGACTGCAGGGGTGTTCCCCCTCTTTGCAACCTTGTGTCCTGGGAAAGCCCACAGAAGTGATGTTTTCACCAATAAGATCAAATTCCCGCCCTGGATTTCTGGGTTCAGGGAGCCATGGCTCCGCCAGACTGCTCCTGTGATGTCTGTGGCCCTCGGCGTCCCCTGCTGAAAAAACGAGGCAGTTGAAAAGGTAGCCACCAGGGGCTTCCTCCAACGTTCTCTGATGAGACTGCTACTTCAAACAAGTCCTCGGTGGATTATTAGGTAAAGAGAAGAACCCCTTTGATAAGCATATAATTACCCTCCCATGGACTCATTCCATCAGCCGGTGGGGAGTGGGTGGGTGGTGGGCTTTGTGTTTCTGGAAAGAACGACCTGCCCTGTCTCTGGAATGTCTTCATCCACTGCTTGTGTCTGGGGCCTGCGGGCCAGGCCCTGAGTGGAAGCTCCCGGTGGGCCGGGCCTGGGGCTGTGTTGGGCTGTTCCTTTGCACTCTGTCCTGCGCCACTGGCTGCAGGCTGGCACAAAGCTTAGGCGATGGAGAGGGTGGATGCTGCCTCCCTGCCCTCGGCCCCTCTGACTCCTCTTACTTCCTAGGAAGACAATTCCTCACCAAGTTTTCCCAGCGGGTTGCGCTGCGGCTGCTGTTCGGCTGACACCGTAGCTGACGAGTTATTAAAAATCCTTCATTATTATTCTGTACCGTCTCTCGCCCGCCCCTCTCCCTGCCCTGCCCCAGGCTTCCAAGGCCCCTGGCTGTCACTGAGAAGTGCCTGGAGGCCCCAACCCAGGCAGAGACAGGCGCTTCACCACCCCCACCCCCACCCCACCCCTACCCCTGCTCTCAAAGAGGCCCCAGCAGACAGCAGCAGCTGGCCAGAGGCCATGGGCCTCATCTCAGGCTGGGAGATCTGGCCCCTGGGTTCCCCATCCCACCTCCTACAGGACTTGGGGGGTCTTATGCAGGCTCCCCAGTTGCCCAAAGATTTTTCTCTCAGGAGATGGTGGAAAACCCGACTGGGGTTTTCAGAGTCCTCCGGATCCCAGTAGGGAAGGCATCTCTGAGGTGTGTGTTCCTGGAGACATCTGGGACCCAATGCTTCATCCCCTGGGGAAAGAGTGACAGGCTAACTCCATCATCCCACTCCGGAGCTGGGGATCCAAACCCAGCTCATCCGTCACACGTCCGATAATCAGATTTGGCTGCCGCAAGGACAGAACCAAACACGCAGTTCCTCCCCCCCACCCCCACCCCCCACCCCAAGTCCTGGGAGATGCAGAGTCTCGCTGCTGGGAGAGGGGTGGGGGTGGGGAGGCTAGGCCAGAGGGAGAAGCCCCTGCTGCTCCAGTCAAGGGACAAATGGGGACAGCAGGTCAGCACCCTTCGCTGCTCCCTCCGCACCACAGAGCTTCCCAAGGGCACCCTGTAAAAGGGCTCCTGACCTCTTGCCTGGGCAGGGACCTGGGTCAACACTCTCTCCTGACCCCATCCACTTGTTCACTGACAGCTCTTACCCTGCTCAAAACGTGACATACTTTGTCCTGCACCATAACAAACAAATAACCCAAACAAAACCAGCTCACTGCCATAGAGTTGATTTAGACTCATAGTGAACCTACAGAGCAGTGGTTCTCAACCTTCCTAATGCCACGACCCTTTCAGACAGTTCCTCACGTGGTGACCCCCCCTCCCCCCACCCAACCATAAAATTATTTTCATTGCCACTTCATCACTGTCATTTTGCTACTGTTATGAATCGGGTGACCCCTGTGAAAGGGTCGTTCAACCCCCAAAGGGGTCGCGGCCCACAGGTTGAGAACCACTGCTCTAGAGGGTTTCCAAGATGTAGTCTTGATGGGTTCAGACTGCCTGGTCAAGCTCCCTCAGAGCAGCAGTGGGTTTGGATCCACTGACCCGTGGTTAGCCCAACACCCAACCTGCAACCCCAGCAGGGTCTCAGATGCCAAGCTCCTTCTGGGCCAAAGCTCTTAGAGCCTCAGACAGCCCCCAAGCCCAGGTGCAGCCCCAGTTTCCAGAACCCCAACTGGAGCAGAAAGAGAAAGAGGGCATAAGGCTTTGGAGAGTCGGGATGGAGACAAGAGAACATCGGTTGCTGTTGAAGCCACTCAGACTCGTGCTGACCCACGAGTGTCGTGGTAGAACTTGAACGCCCTAGGGTTTCCAGTGGCTGATTTGGGGGGACGTAGGTCACCAGGCCTTTCTTCCAAGGTGCCTGTGGACGGTGAACTGGAACCTCCAACTTGTTCAGTTTACAGCCACGCCGCTCAACCCTTGTATCATGCAGGGACTCTAGGGACATAAAGAACAAACAGAAACAAACTCGGGGTCATCGAGTCCATTCTGATGCTTAGCAACCCTGTAGAGAAGGGTAGAACCGTCCTGCGCGTTTCTGAGACTGTAACTCTTATTCATTTACATCGACTTATAGAAGTGCCCTTGTGGATTCCCAAGACTGCAACTCTTTACAGGAGTAGAAAGCCTGGTCTTCCACCTGAGCAGTAGCTGGTGGTTTCAAACTGCTGACCTTGTGGTTAACAGCCGGATTCATAACCACTACGCTACCAGGGTTTCTTCTATCTATATAAAGAATAAGCATCTATATTTGGCTAGAAAATTCAAGGACCTCAGTTTTCACCATGATTTGGCTTCCTAACTGAACCCTTTTTTGGACCTCTACTCTTTGATTGCTTACATGAATTCTGGGACCCCATCTAGCCGGAGTCATGGGGCAGAAAATAAAATCTAGGATTCGAATTAGGTGAGCTGAAAGCTGCAACTGGTCATAGTGGCCTTTGGGGTTACATAGAAGATAAAAGGTATAGTCAATACAGGGTATTGATATAGGCATGAAGGTTCAGGCCAGAACAGGCGTTCCTGCTAAGGGGAGACGTCAAGGTTTGGTGGACCACTTGGTGCTCCGTTCCAGCTCATGGCAACCCCACGTGCGTCTGAGCCGCACGGTGCTCCGTGAGATTATCCAAGGACGATTTTTCAGAAATCTGTCTCCAGGGCTCTTCTTCTCAGGGGAGTGCGTGGACTTGAACCTTTAGTCCTCTGGGTGGAGACCCCTTTTTTTGTCGAACGACCCTTTCACAGGGGTCGCCCGATTCATAACAGTAGCAAAATGACAATGACGAAGTAGCAACAAAAATAATGTTATGGTTGGGGGGCCACCACTGAGGGACTATGTGAAAAGGTGGCTGCATGAGGAAGGTTGAGGACCACTGCCCTAGTCGGTGACTAGCTGAACACTTAGCTGTGTCTACCATTCAGGATTCCAGGCTTTGGCTTACGTTCCATTTTATTTCATAAACATTTGTTGGCCACTTATGTCGGGGGGTGAGGGGGAAGTGGTGGATTTAAGATGCCCTCTCACGAAACTCAAGTTCTCCTTAGAATTTGGCCCCAGCGTGATTTTTAGGATGAGGTTTGGATCCCAGTTCATGTGGGGCTGGGCTGGGGCTAGGGGTTGTTGCTTGGGATTAAGGGTGAGTTGGAAGACGCGATTAGACTGTGTGTAGCCGCGCGGGTTGGTGTGCGGTTTCTGTGGAAGTTGCTCCCCCAAGCTCAGCTCCTTCATTCTCTCCACCCACTGCTGACTCTATGTCCTCTCTGCGGTCTAAGGCTTCCTGGACTTACTGGAATCCGGTTAATGACAGCCACCATCTGCCGCCCTCCTAGGGAGCAGGCCTTCTTTCCCCTTCCCTCCTGGCTCCTTCTTCCCCCGCCCAGCCGGCATTCCTGGGGCTGGGGCCTGGGGGGACCCCAGGCTTCCTCTCACACCTCGGAATTCATTTGGGGATTCTTGGACCCTTGCCCTTCCTTCTCTCGCTCCCTGTCTGTAATCTTTTCTGATGAACCATTTGTATCAACCCCTGCTGGCCTTCCTCGCCATCCCGGCCTCCCCACAGCCCCCAGCCAGCCTAGGGCTCTTTCTCACGCCTCCGTGCCAGGCACACGGTTCATCTGGGGAGCCGGCCCCTGTGCAGCCCCCAGCTTTATCACTCCCTCCTGCCCCTCGGGGGAAAGACTGGGGCCCAGGCTGTCTACTTGCACCAAGCATTGTGGTCTCAGAACCTCAGGGGCAGTCCTACCCAGTCCTATGGGGTCGCTATGAGTAGGCATTGACCCCAAGGCGTGATTGAGTTTGCTTTTTCTCTCCTTGAATCCTCCTAGCTCCTCCCATGAACTCTATTCAGGGACCACCCTCTCTTAACTGAGACCCTCACCCCACTCCACCCACACACTTCTCATACTGATTTCACACAAGCTCCCCCCCCCCCCCCCCCCCCCCCACCCCCCCCACCCTTATCTCCCCCCCCCCCCCCCCCCCCCCCCCACACACACACACTCAAAAACTCACTGCCATCACAGCATACGGGACAGGGTAGAACTGCCCCCCATGGGTTTCAGAGACTCCAGGGGAGAGGAAAGTCTCATCTTTCTTGAGAAGAGCTGCTGGTGGTTTTGAACAGCTGACCTTGCGCTTAGCAGCTGCGTGGGTAGCCACTACACCACCAGAGCAGCCTAGCCAGGAGCCCATGCCTTCCTGAGGTTAACAAGGTGTCAAGGATGCTGGCATCTGGTCACAGGAAGGGTGGTGTGTCCCCCGCGCCCCCTTCCTTCCACCCAGGGTTCTCCCTCCATGGGCCCCAAGCTGGAACATAGCGGGTGTGGATGAACCACCAGGAGTTTAGGACTGGTTTGGGAAGGAAGTCCCAGAATTCTCCGAGCAAAGGCCAGACTGCGCCTTCCCATCCCACTTCCATTTCAGAAAATTTTACACAGAAACCAACTGCCCCCTACCGGTCTCCCTTCCCACCTGCCTGCTGTGCCGGGCACCCTGCCCCCTCTGCAGCCCTTTTCATCACTCCCAGCCCCCCTGGGCTCCCAGGAGACAGCCCGCCCCACCACTCCATCCCCAGGACTGTGAGCTTGATTGACTCCGATATCCAGGGAAGACAGCACCACTCGTTGGAATGCGCGGCGCCCTGTCCCCTTGCCGGGAGATAATCGAGGGGGAATATTGGCTCATCCAGGAAACGAGGTGCTAAATTTGTTGTGAGATTAGTGTCACAAGCAATCAAAGGGAGCCTCCGCGCACCGAGGGCTGGGCAGCTAAATGAGAAATCATTAGGTTATTGCAGAGACCGGGGCACAACTAAGGTGGAGGAAGGAGACCCCTCCCGGCTCCCCTGGGAGCTCCGCACAGGGAGCTCCAAACGGGAAGGGAGAGACTGGGAGGGAGAGGCAGGCTGTTTTTCCCAGATCTGAACGTCCCTGTCCCCTGCGCCGGGCCCATCAGGCTGCCCTTCATGAAGCTTCAATGAGCATCTTCCTCTGACCCCTTGCTCTGACATCTGGTGGTGCTATTGTTTTAGGGACCATCAAGTCATTCTGACTTCGTGGTGACCCCATGTGACAGAGAACTTCCCCCATTGGGTTTTCTAGGCTGCCATCTTTATGGGAGCCGATGGGCAAGTCTTTTCCCAGTGAAGCCAGTAACCCCAAACCCCAACCCACCGCCACCGAGTAGCTCTGATTCACAGCAACGCTGTTGGACAGAGTGGAACTGCCCCTGTGGCTTTCGGGGCTGTAAATCTTTATCGAAGCAGAAAGCCTCATCTTCCTCCCTGTGGAGTGGCTGGTGGGTTCGAATTGCTGCTCTTGCTGTTAGCAGTCCCACATATCATCCCCCAGGGCTCTAAGGGCTGGTTTAAACTGCTAGCCTATCCTTTACCAGCCCAGGACTTAACCACTGTGCCACCAGAGTTCCTTGTTGTATTGGCAAGGGAGGAAGGGATGGTGGACTAGCACGGGTGAGTGACCCCACATCAGCTCCATGTTGGGTGAGTAGAAACATTGAAAGGGGCACACGGGGGAGACCGATGGGGCAGAATGGCTGGTTTGGATGGGATGGGTAAGGAAAGTGAACACCTTTCTTTTCCAGCTTCTCTGAGAAGGGGGATTGGGAAGCAGATGGCCAGGTGGCCAGCAAGTGTGTTGGTAGGCGACTCTCCCCTTTCCCCGCATCCTTGCTGCCTTCAAGCCAACACAGCCGCAGGGCGTCCCTGGCCTTCCCGTGCTGTGGGGTCCCAGGAACAGTCACCAATACACACCGCCTTGCAGAGGCCGTCTCTCCATTTGCCCTGGCTGTGGGATTGGCAGTTGGTGGCCACCACCATGTCCCCCGTCATGGCTGTGTGAACTTTGAGAATGGTGTGGTGCATGGATTTGGCCTCCTGGGACCTCCTCGGCTCCTGGGGCCTGTGCGTTCAACCTGAGCAGACCCGCAGAGACCAGGGTTGCCAGCCTCCAGCCCACCGTCACCAATCCGGGAGGCATTGCTCAGGGTCTGCCCTCCCCTTTGCACGGCTGCTGCCTGATGAGTAACGCCATCTTGAGAGCCTGCTCCTACCCCTGTTAATGATGGACCCCCGGTTCCAGGGTCCCTTGGCTCCCTGCAGCAAATTACCATTCTGTGCCCTGTGCACATGTGGAATGAACCGAGTTAGATGGATTGATTCAGCCGCCGGTTGGAGCTGCTTTTACTTTACGCAGGATTGGTCCAGATGACCCAACCTCCAGAAGTGCCTTTGGGGTTGGGGTGGGGGGAATCTTTTTAATGGAGATTAATTGGAAATCCCTAGGAAGGACTGGCTATAGATAGAAGGTACCCATTTGGGGGCAACATGCTGGCATTCTTAGGCAGACATGCAGGACACACACAAGTGACCTAGACACATGAATGCAATGAAGGACCCTTACCTGCCTCAGCACTGTATGACACGCACGCTCGCACCACTGCACAACGTCCTAGTCCTTAGAGTTAAACCCAACCCTACGCTCAAAGCCTTACCAAATTAATAAGCCACGCCCCTGCAACTTGGACCAGCCACATCTTGACATCTCTCTATAATAATCTAGAAGTTTCCGGAGGGCAGAGTCTGAAGAATACCCAGAACACGTTTAATATTTAGGGCGGTCTGACCTTGGCTCCAAGGTCTTTATGCATTCCAGCCACATCCAACTGCTTACTGGACTTTTATACCTCTGTGCTCGGGCTCATGCTGTTCCCTCTGTCGGCAATACCCTCCCCCCAGTTCTCTGACTGTTGAAATCCTTCTCATCTTCAAGGTTGAATGCCAGTTTAGTTAGTGAACATTTACTTCTTGGATAGCTACTCTACCCAGCAAGGCCACCAAAGTACTCTATGGGTATATGAAGGGCCTAGGATTCACAAAGCCTAAGAAGGTATGATGACTCTTAGTATAAAAGACCAGTATGGAAGTCAGATATGTAAAAAAAATACCCTGCAATTATGTTAATCCTTCCTTTAGGCGGTAAGTGCTTCAGTGCACCAAGGTCACAGTATACCCGGACTTCCGAGGGGTGTTCAGGCTGCTCACACTCCCACATTCTTGTCTCCGGGAAGTAACCCGCCCTGATCACACCTCACCATTGGCTTTGCGTGTCTTTAGCACCTAATTCATACTGGCAGAGAGGGAGGGCAGCTACAGTGCTTCCGCTGCATCCGGCATACTCCACCTACCACCACCGTGCCTGACTGGGGAAGCCATACTCGCCATCCCAGCCAGGGCGAACCCTTTCAAGGGTCCTGCGCCAGACCATCCTTTCGCAGCGTGTCCCTGTGGCCCACCCTTCCCTCGTGTTCACGTGGAGACTCCGTCTCTGCTCTCCTCTCCCCACTTACCTGCTGAACTACTCATCCTTCAGAGCCCAGCAGACATCGTTGCTCTGGGACCCCTACTGGTGGTTCTGTCCGGGCACTCACACGAATTACCTGGATGACCAGGTGAGCTGAGTGGTGGCAGGAGCTCATTGTGGCTTGTCCACCTTTGCCCAGGACAGTACCTGTTGTGTAGTGGCACTCAATAAATATTAGTTATATGAATGAACAACTAATTGAAAGAATAGTGAATTGACTTGACTTTCCCTAGGGGGCGGGTGGGGTCCTTTATCCCTTAATCATGAACTCCGACAATCTAATGATGAGTGTCTATCATGTCTGTGCGAGGCCCTTTTGTACCGGTCGTCTGGAAGCATGTGTGACTAACAGAGTTTATGCCTATTGCCTCAAGGAGTTTACAATCTATTCACCAAAAAAGGAGTCAGGATAAAACAATGCAGCTAGAGGGCTAAATCTATTTGATTATGTTCAGGCCTCATCTCTTGGGAAGCATCTTGTTGAAGTTTCATGGTGAATTACCTGGACACAAAGGTTTTCCTTATACCCTGGACTTCCATCCTAGGCTGTCTTTTGAATTGTCCTTTCTCCTGCAGATGGCTCTGGACAGAATTCTCCCCTTAAAACGCCATTATTGCAGACCATTTCCGTCCACCATGATCGAACTGTTACAAATGGATTATTTGATGAGTGTTGTCCAGAGTTAAGAAGAAAATGCATTTGGTGTGTGGACAGAATCAGAAACCACTAGTGTTTAAAGAACTTGCAAGGTTGACCAGAGCCCTGGGGCGCATGTCTGCCAGCTGGTCACTCTAGGGATGGGGAATGCACTGCCATGCCTTTCAGAAAGTTGTTAGAAATAAAGAAGGCTGCTTCTCAGATGTTTTGGCCCCTTGTTCCCTGTCTGGAAGCCACCGGGGACGCTGATGTGTGGCCTGGGGCTAGAAGCCAAGCGGCAGTACTGGCTGGAGGCTGGGGATACACCTGTGTGATGAAAAAGCCCAGGTGCTTACCAATCAGCCTTAGAGATGCTCGTGGAGAATCAGCACTAATCGGAGCTCCACACTTTCCTGCATTGGCTCCTGAATAGAAGAGCTCACAGAGTCGGGCATTCCATGCAGAAGTGCTGGAGGAATCTGTGATGGTGGATTCTAGACCCTGGAAGGAAGAGGCTGCTATTGGGTGCTGTCAAATTGAACCGAAGTGCAACAGAGTGAAACACAGCTGGGGCCTGCACCATCCTCACAATTGTTATGTTTGAACCCATCGTTGCAGTCAGAAGTTCAGTTCTCTCCCCAAGGGTCTCCCTCCTTTTCACTGTACCAAGCATGACCGTCCTTTCCCAGGGACTTGTCTGTCCTAAGTAAGTGAGACAAAGACGCACCATCTTTGCCTCTAAGGAATGTTTTAGCTCTACTTCTTCCAAGACAGATTTGCTCAGGGGTTTTTTGTTTTTTATTGGAAGCCCATGGGATTTTCAGTATTCTTCGTGGGCACCATAATTGTGTTAGTCTAGGTGGACTAGAGAAACAAATTCATAGACACTCAGATGTATATAAGAAAGAGGTTTGAATATAAGAGCAATTGAATATTGAGAAAACATCCCAGCCCAGTCAACATCAAGTCCATAAGTCTGATATTAGCCCATATGTCTGATACCAATCTATAAAATCCTCTTCAGACTCACGAAACACATGCAATGACACCAAATGCAGGAAGATCACAGGCCAGTGGGTGCAAAGTTTTGTGGATCCAATGGTGGTAGAATCATCTCAGCACTGGCAGGGGTCTCCACTTGGCTCCTTCAGGTACCAGGGCACAGGCTGTATCAGCACCATGTGTCTTGTCAGTAGAGTGTCTCTCAGGGAGTGAGCAGAGAGAGAGAGAGAGAGAGAGAGAGAAAGAAACTCTTGCCTCCAATGAGGAATACAGGAGTTCCCAGAATCCTCAGGAGAAGGCTATGCCCACACAGAGGCCTCATTGGCTATGACCTGATTGACAGGCTAGACTCCACCCTTTTACTCTTAATCCTCTCAAATTGACAAATGAATATATAACTACCACAGGAACCAAGGCCTGACACCTGGATGTGGTGGGTCTGGGGTTTTTCATGTTGAGGAGGTGAGAGTGGAGAGTGGGTTGTGAGGATGTAATAAAGCTCATTAGACTTGGGAACCGAGAAATGTACGTCATCACACCTATCTAGTAGCAGAAGGAAGAGGTCCTGGGCTCTCAAACTCACCAGCCACTCCACAGGAGCAAGACGAGGCTCTCTGCCCCTGGAGTGAGTTCCCATCTCAGAGACCCTCTACAGGGCTCCGGTGAGCCAGCACTGACTTGACGGTAGGGGTTTGGCTGGTTCTGCTTACTCTCAGGAGGAGTCCCGGTGGTACCTGAAAGGTGGGCTGCTGCTAGCTGAAAGGTGGGCACTTTGAACCCACCCACTCTGTGGGAGAAAGGTGTGAAAGTCTGCTTCCATAGAGATTTCCAGCTTTGGAAACGCAGAGGCAGTTCTACTCCGTCCCGTAGAGCGGCTAGGAGTTGGGATTCCACTGGAAGGCAGTGGGTTTCTTGGTTTGGGAAGGTGATGTGCACAGTGGGGCATGCGGAGGCAGTGAAAGCTCCCAGAGCTTAGAGACATTGTGCCTACCTAGTGTCAGAGGATGGAGCCCTGGTGGTACAATGGGCAAGAGCTTGGCTTCGAACGGAAAGGTCAGAGGTTTGAACACACCAGCACTCCATGAGAGAAGAGTCCCAGTGATCTGTTCCCATAAACAGTACAGTCTCAGGAAACCCCTAAGCAGGACGGCTCAACTCTGTCCTGCGGGGTCACTGTCATCCGAAATGGGCCCAACAGCACACAACAACAAGGACAACAACAACAGTATGAGAAGACCTGGATGCTCCCCTGGGCCTTGGGGGTTCATGGTAAAGAACACCCTTCTTACTGCTGCCCGCGCCCATCACCTTTCTGGTTTCCTCTGGGGCAAGGCTGTTTAGTCAGAAGACGGTTGCTGAAATTGCCAGAACACTTCTGTGGCGAGGGGTCTGGGGACCAGTTTGCATTTCTTCCTGGGCTTGGAGCCTGCTGGCGAACTGAGGTGCCATTCTGGCTACTCTCAGCGAGTGCTTTGAAGTTAAATCAGAATGGTGGTAACTAAGAATGTGAACACCCTCCGAGGGAGGCATCAGAGCAGAGCTTAGGGAGCCTCTGGTGACATAGTGGTTGCCCGTCAACCGCATGGTCAGCACGTTGAAGCCACCTGCCGCGGCTCCTCGGGAGAAAGGCGAGGTCTTCTACTCGTCCAGGGTTACTGGCTCAGGACACACAGGGGCAGCTCGACCCTGTCCATCAGGGTGGCTGGGATCTCCATGGACTCGATGGCAGTGAGTGAGTGGGTGGGTGAAGGGAGACCCGTGCCCATCAGAGCGAAGGAGGGCCCTCAAGGCAGTAGAATTCCTTTCCCTTTCTGGCTACCCCACATATGCAGAGCAGAGCTGCACCAGAGGACCGGACCTTTCAGAAGCCAATCATCACGCCTTTTTACCAGAGCAGTTCTGGGTGCTATCCAGCTGCCAACGGTCCAGCTCAAATGGTCTGCCCCACCCATCGGGGGATGGGACTGAGCCCCAGGAAAAGTGACCTCTGCCCCAGGAAAAGTGAAGGAATGGGGTGGTGGAGCCGGCCTCTGAGCAGGGAGGCCACCTGGGGCACAGATTAGCTGCCCCCAGAATTCAATCGTGGGAAGAAGGTGATTGCTGCAGTTACTTGAGCCAGTCCTGGTTTGTGGGGTGAGAGGAGGCCCTGCCCTCAGCTCCCTTCTAAATTACCAACAACCCAGCTTCACCCCATTCTCTCTTCTCCCTTCCTGGGCTAATCCTTACAGAAATCCATCCCACCTCGCAGGGATTTCACTCCTTTTCTTTCACCCAAATGCTCAGGACCTTCAGATGAGGCCAGAGGGTGCTAATCCGCCTGTCCTTCTGCCCTGCAGCCTTCCTCTCCACCCCTCACCCCGCCTCCCAGGCACCCCCTGCTGCCTCGACCTCCCATTTCTTCTCTCTTGCTCCCTTGTCCAGCTGGCCCTCCTCATTTTCCTCTCCCAGAAGGCCGCCTCGCTCCTTTTTACCTCCTTGCTACTCGCTCCTCATTTTGTATCCATCCTTCCATCTTTCTCCTCCCCCCTTCCTCTCTCACTACCTCCTTCGCCCTCTCTTCTCCAATGAAGGAAGGCTGCCACCCAGAGACCTCTGTGGTTTCCCCACCCCCACCCCGGATCCAGGCAGGGCGAGCAGGATGTACCCTGCCTCGGGAAAGGGGGCCCTCAGTACCCAGGGTGGCCGTGGGGGGACTCCAAAATATACCCCTCCCTTTCTTCCAAACAGAAGGTTGATGAGAGCCAGGGCCTGCCCCAGCTGGGACCCTTCAGGTCCTCTGTCTGATGAAGCGTTCCTCTTCTCCTGCCGTGGTGAGGCCGGTCCCACCTGCATGCCTGCCCTTCCTCCTTCTAGGAAGTCTTGTGCAGCCTCTCTGTCGTCTCTGCCTTTGTCTCTATCTGATCTCCCTTTACCCTCTGCTTGTCCATGGCTCTCCTCCCTCCTTAAGCCTCCTTTGCTCTTGGCGTAGCGGACTCCCCTTCAGTGGTCTGTGGGTTCTCTTTCCCTGCCTTCTCCTCTGGACTCCAGGACTGATGCAGACCCAGGCACTTGGGCCCCTCCCTCTGTCAGGCCTGTAGGGTCAGGGGACCCTGGTGTGGCCTGCGGGGGGGCTGGGGGCGGCGGTGAGGGGAAGTGGTGGTGGCAAAGGACCACCTTCCTTTCTCGACTCCCCACCCCAGCTCCTTGTGCCAGACTCCATCTCTGGATTCCAGCCTTTTCTGGCTCAGTCGGGGACCGGCCTAGCTTCTGGCTCTGCCCCCTCTTTCCTTCTCTGTCATTCTCTCTCTTTCTTCTTAGCCCGCGGTCTCCTCTCTCAGCTACATCCTTGCTCGCCACCTGCCTCCTCTCTCCTCCACCTTCTTCCCTTTGCCCACAGAAGCCACATTGAAATGCAGTTTTTTTCCCCCCTTAACAAAACCATTCATGAGCCCTATCACACCACCACCACCCCTTCCTCCTCCTGTCTGGCAAACCTATTAAAGCCAACCCCACTCACCGTGGCTTGATTGTCCCCATAAAGCATTCCTGGGGGTGCCTGCCAGGGCACATTTGCATAGAGCTGTCAGACCGTGCTGGCCCAGGTGTCTCTGGGCTGGCGAGGCAGAGGGAGCTGGCCATCCAAATGGGACAGGCTGGGCCTGCTTCCAGCCACACCTGCTAGTCTTTTTCAGATTAAGAGTCCAAAGTCCAGGTGAGTGGCCTTGGGCTGGCAGGTCATTTCAGGGACACAGGCATGGCTGCCCGCTACTGCCTAGTCTCCCCACTGTGAACCTATTGGAAAGGGGTATAAGGAACCGGGTGGCATAGTGGTTATGCATTGGGCTGCTAACCATGTCAGCAGTTCGAAACCACCAGCCGCCTCTCAAGAGAAAGATGAGGCTTTCCGCTCCCAAAAAGCATTACAGTCTCAGAAACCCACAGGGGCAGCTCTACCCTGCCTGTAGGGACACTGAGTGGGCATGGCCTGGCTGGCAGTGAATTTGGTTTTTGGTTTGGCATTCGGGGCACACAAAGACTGGCTCTTGACTCTGTGTTGGACGTGCCATCTGGGTAGCCCCCCTACCATCGCCATGCCACAAACCCACACACTGGCCTTGGTGCTTGTGGACGTGAGTTCATTTTTGGGGTCCCCTCATTGGGGTTTTGCTGCAAAGGGTTTTTAAGGCTGTAACTGGTAGAAGCAAGATTCCCAGGAGAACTGTCTCCCATTGCCTGGGTTCAAATGGCCAGTGTGCCAGCCAAGAGTTGAGGGTTTCCATAGTTGTTGCCACCCAGCTTTTCTCCCCAGCCCAAGAGGGACTGCGGCCTTGTGAATGTGCACAGGCCTTGGCCCGGGCGCCAAGACAGCAGGCAGTGGGGAAGAGAACCTTAGAAGCTCAGAACTGGAAAGGCTCTTAGGTGTCAAGTTCTGCAGCTCTCGCTACACAGCTGGTGGAAGCTGGGGCCCCGAGAAGGGAAGTGACTTCCCCAAAGTCACACACAGCTGGCTGGTGGCAGAGCCAGAGCCACAGCAGGCCTCATGGCCTGACCCCTGGCCCAGAGTGCTTCTGTCTCTCATTGGGAAGGGGCTGGGCAAACTGCTCCCAGTCAGAGTTCCCTTCCTGCCTCTATCAGGGATGAATCCATAGCCCCAGACCCAAAACTCAGCTCGCCAGGTCACTGTGAACACCGCTGCCGGGGCGCTGTAGCCAGCCCTCGGGCGGCTCCATTGCAAGGAAACCAAGCCAGACTCCTACTGCTTGTAAAGCCCCACCTGGTCCCTGGAAAGACTCCCTGTCAGCTGCCCCTTCCATCATCCATCCGCGTGGCTGTGGCCAGGCAGGCTGGAGTGGGGATGGGGCCAGAAGCAGAAGCCCGTGCTTCTCCCCCAGGCTTTCTGGGGAAAGAGGGGAGTGGGGGGTGGTTGAGTCAGAGAACGGGGGCTCCTCGTTTCATTGTGTCTTTATCAAGGGATCCTGAACGCTGGAGGACCAGCAGAGTGGGGGCTGAATGGCTAAAATCTTCTCCTAGGGGTTTGGGGCTCTTCACCTGAACACTAATCATTGCCACACGGGAGGGGACTGGCTGTGCGCCAGACAGAGACCGCTCCACTGGTCCTTCCTCTGCCGGAGAGGGTGGGTGAGGAGCTTTAAAGTCCCACCAGATTTTGATGGGGGAGGATTTGGGGCAGAGCGAGGGGCAGGTTCGGGGGGCACAGTGCTTGCCTTCCACGAAGAGGGCCCCATGTTCAGGGCCCCGTGTCCAGGCCCCAGCTGCCGCGCCTCGGGTGTGGACACCGCTCACCTGTCACGGAGGGTTGCATGTTGCTGTGAGGTTGCACAGGGGTCTGTGGAGCTGCCAGACTAAGACTAGGAAGAAAGACCTGGTGATCCACTTACCAAAAAACCCAGTCAACCATCTGATTCACAGCACAGGTTTGGTCCTCTGACTCAGAAGGCTAACGGCAGCGAGGATTCTGGCCTGGGCTCTGGTCTGCAGGCTCTCTGGGGGCAGGTTCTAGCATCTGCCTCTCGCCCCTCTCTCCTTCTTTATCTGTTCTTTCTTCTTAGCCTGTTCCTCTCAGCTGCGTCCTTGCCTGCCAGCTGCTTCTGTTCTTTGGTCTTTATCACCGCCTCCTCATGTGCCCTCTCTCTGCCCAGCACCAGGTCAGCCTTCTCCCTTCTCCCTGTCTACCACAAGTGCAAATCTCCCTTTCTCCTCTCCTCTCCTCTCCCCATCGCTGCCCCAGCCCAGAAGATTAGGAGCCTCCTCTTTTCCCTGTGAGAGCATCCATGCAAAGGGGCCTTGTTGGTGACTGCTGTGTTTTTCATGGTGCAGGAAGGGCATGGCCGAGGTGGGGGTGAGAAAGATTTGGGAGCGGGGAGTGGGGATGTGAGAGCAGAGGGAGGGAAGGGGAGGGAGAGCAGCAGGAGAAGAGTTGAGTGTGGAGAGATTTAGTTCCATCTGAAAGCTGTCTGTGCGAATCAAAGGCTTCCCTTTGAACCAGGAGCATAATCTGGAGTGGAGAGCGTGGAGACTGGCTCCTCGGCCCAGGGGGTTCATTACTGCTTGTTTGATAAATCCGGGGAGACAGGGCCGCGGCCCCCCCCTCCCCCCGTCCCCTCCTGCTGCCTGGCTCCTGGCTTCCCCTGTGTTGAACCCACTCCCGGCTTCCCCTGTGTTGAACCCACTCCCTCACTAGTTCAGGGCTGGCCCAGCAGGCAGGGTTTCCTGCTAGATTTAGAGATCCACTTCCAGATCTCCATCAAGCATAAGATTCAACCACTCCTTCCTCCCAGGCCTCTGTGTGGGAGTCTGGTCCCCAGCCTTGGGGACAGGCCCGGCAGGGACAGGAGGTATGTCCCTATAGCAACTGGGCAGATGGTTTCCACTGGCCTCTCTCCAGACCCCGTGTTGCCCCCAGGAAGGTCAGGATCAAAGAGATGTGGGTGGTGCTTAGAGGGAAGAGTGGCCTGGGTGAGGGGTGAACCCCCACCACCACCACCGTGTGTGGCAGGAGCGTGGGAGGTGGTGAGGCCCCTGGGAGCGGGTTTTCCCAGTGGACATACTCTGAGCTAGAAAGGCCAAGGAGACCGAGTGGTGGGAAGACCACAGGGGCAAGCTGTTGGCTGGGCGTCCCAGGGGGACCCTGGTATCTCGTTCCCTTCTTTTGCTTACTGGCTGCGATATTAGCTGTGTGACTGATGGCAAATTGGTTCCTCTCTCTGACCTGAGTTCTCTACCAGGGATAATGACTGGACCTACCTCATTGTCCTTAAGTGTCAGAAGATCCGTGACATGCTCAGCCCAGGGCCTGGAGCTCTATGGAGGGTTATGATGCTGGCGGCACCGGAGAGGCAGTGAGAGAATCTGCCCTCTTCATGGAGGGGCCGGGGGTTAGATTCCCAGCACCCCATGCATAATAATCGCCTGTCTGTCAGCTGCTGGGAGCACTGAGCAGGTCCCAGCAGAGATTCCTGAAGGAAACAGACGAGGAACAAAGGTCAGGCAATCCGCTCGGAACAGCATGAACCACAATGGTCTGATCCCCTTGTGTATGGGATCACCATGCGTCCGGGTGTGATTTGGCGGCGGCAGCTCATGACAGCAAGCATTGATGATGGCTGCTCCTTCCACTAGCAGGCAGTGGCAGTCTAAAGACTGGCATTTGGTGACCCCTAAATTGACCAGGAGCTCTGGTGGCATCATGGCTATGTGTTATGTCCTTGGCTCCTTGGGAGAAACATGGGGCTTTCTACGCCCATAAACAGTTATAGTCTCGGAAACTCGGGGGGCAGTTCTCCCCTGTCCTATGGGGTCTCCATGAATCGGCGTCGCCTCGATGGCAGGGAGGGAGTTTGAGTAAATCCCTCTGGGCAGCAGTTCCAGCCTGGAGTATCCCTCTTCCTTTCATGCCCACAAGTGACTGAATAGACCTGGCACCCTCCCCCTATAGGGCTTCCTAAGCTATAATCTTGCCAGGAGAAGATCGCCACGTCTTTCTTCTGCTCGGTGGGTTCGAACCGCCAACCTTTGGGTCAGCAGCTGTGTGCTCAGCCACTGTGCCACCCAGGCTCCTTGTGTACACACGCTGGGGCAGAAGGGTTAAGGCAAGGCTTCTCCTAGGGTTGGTGGCCGTTGGCAGGGCACTGACCAGTCCCAGCTCTACGAGCAATGCCCTCCCAGGAAGCAAACAAGGCGAAGAGAGACGTTTGAGGTATAAAGTGGGAAGAGCTGCACAGTGCAGGGCCACCCACACTGCTCTTTGGGGTGGGACCATGGATCCCTTCATGTTGCATGTGCTTCCGGACTATCCAGTGGCCTGGCACAGTACCCAGAGCAAGCAATACCCTGGTTTAAGCCCCACCGGTGCCCCTCGATGGCTGTCACCTAAGCACCTGAGCCTTCTTTCCCATGGAGTGAGTGAAGGTCCTCGGGTGGCCCCCAAAGGTCAGTGGTTCAAATCCGCCCAGAGGCACAGTGGGAAAAAGGCCTGGCCACCTGCTTCCATAAATAGACCAGGCACGGAATCCACTGGGGCCGCTCCACCCTGTAAGACCTGGGAGTCCCTGGTGGGTCAGGATCCGCCGGACCGCCTCAGGGTTGATGTGGG
Organism: Echinops telfairi; assembly: GCF_000313985.2. Lineage (NCBI taxonomy): Eukaryota > Metazoa > Chordata > Mammalia > Afrosoricida > Tenrecidae > Echinops > Echinops telfairi. The sequence goes on from NW_022111325.1 coordinate 4,691,642, forward strand.
ATCTGGGTGGTGGCTCGAGACGCTTGGAACAAGGTTCAGAGAGCGCCTGGCAGGCATGTTGTCACCGGAAGTCACTCATGTACCAAGGAACATTGTTGGAATTGAAGGAACAAGAAAGGTAAATCAAAGTGTCTCTGTTCTCCTGGGGCTCCCAGGAGAGTGGGGGAGGCAGAAACACGCACACACATGAGTAACTTTTAATACAAGGCAGGCAGTGATGAGAGCGACAACCGGAAGCCCAAACAGTGCATTGGAAGAACGGGGGAGGGAGTGCTTCTAAGCCTGAGCACAGGGGAACTCAGAGAGATGGGCTGGGGGTTAACCTGGGAGGGAGGGAGGTAGACGAAGTTCCTGGTAGCACTGACCTCTCCCCCTGCATTCAGCACAGAGCTCCCCACAGCACACCCTAGCGTGCCCCCAAGTCCTCCCCAGGGCCCTTCCGTGCTCCCCTCACCCTTGCAATGGTGCTTCCTAATCTGTTCCACCACATATGCACCTTGTCACCTTTCCAGACTGGTGGGAAAGGCAGTGCTCATCACTGGGGGTCTGAGGCACCCCAAGTCTCACAGTCAGCACGCCATAACATGCTCTACAGCACAGAGCCGAGTGGGAGAGGGGAGAGGGGCCAGAGTAGCCAAGGTCCCATCCCGGCCCCCACCTTATCCACACTCACTCCCGCCCAGGTCCGGGTGCCTTCCCCTGCACCCCATCTCTCTGTGCATGTCAGCCTCTGCCTTTTATCTTCTGCCCTAGCTCTCCGGGACTCCCTGGTATCTGTCCCGCCAGCTCTGTCTTGGTGGCCTCTCTGGATCTGTCTGCCTGAGGCCCTGCGCTCTCTTGTCTTGGCCGCTTCCCCTCCAGTCTCAGTCTTGCTCTGCAGTGCCCTCTGCCTCTGTGTGGGCTGTCTGTCTTTGTCTCCATTTCTCCTTGTCATTCGCGCCTCGGTTAGTCTTACCTCGTGTGTGTGTGTGTGTGTGTGTGTGTGTGTGTGTGTGTGTGTGCAGCTCAGTTTTTCTCTGCCTGTCTTCACAATGGCTGTTTAAGAGTTCACCACATCTGTGATGGTGTCTGAAGGCAGGGAGGGAGAGAGATCAAAGCAGGTGGGAATTCATTTAAAAACATGCGCGGCTGAACCAAGCTCACCCCAGACCGGAGCCGCTGGGGGCCAGCCCGCTTGTCTGACGTCTGCGATGATGGGGAGCTGGCCTGCTTTCACTTTCTGCCCGTGGTCAGGCTCTTCCTGACTCTGCCCCCACCCCCAGAGCTGGTTCCCCAGCCCCACCCTGTGGGAGCCGTTTCCTTGCATTTCTGGTCGCTGGTTTTGTCTCCTGAACATGGCCTCAGGGACTGGGATGGAACAGAAATCTCCCTTCTGGTTCTAGTGCAGGCTCTGCTTTGCACCATGGTCTGTGGGAGGCTCGGTGGCCAGCGGGGCCTTGGGCAGCCTGTGCTCCGATGTGTGTGTCCCGTTAGCCTCCTGTTACTGGGTTTACGTGGGGCAGGGATGGTTGGCTGGTAGAACTGTTACCTTCCACACCAGAGACCGGGGTTCGATTCTCAGCACAGGTACCTCATGCGTCATCACCACCCAGCAGTCAGAGAAGGCATGGGCACTGGTAGGATACTGAACTGGTTTCAGAGGACCTTCTAGATCAGTGGTTCTCAACCTTCCTAATGCCACAACCCATTAATAGTTTCTCATGTTGTGGTGACAGCACCCCCCCCCCATACAATTATTTTCATTGCTACTTCATAACTGTCATTTTGCTACTGTTATGAATCAGGCAATCCTGTGAAAGGGTCGTTCAACCCTCAAAGGGGCGGGTCCTCAAACTTTTTAAACAGAGAGTCAGTTCACTGTCCCTCAGACCCATTGAAGGGCCGGGCTATAATTAAAAAAACTATGAACAAATTCCT
>NW_022111325.1:4693658-4723571 GCF_000313985.2 Echinops telfairi
CTGCAGTGCGCAGTCTCCAGCTCCTGGCCTGGGTCCCTTTCTCGCCCTGGCTGGCTGACCACCACAGGGTGCAGCCCTCCTCCACCTGCTGGTGTTCGAAGGTTCAGGATGGAAGCGAGTCATTTCACGGAAGGTGGAGTTACTGGCTTTCAGGAGTCTCCGGGGGGTTTTAATGAACATTTCCTTTTTTCCTGTTTTCACGAGTCATTTGGTGTGGGGTCTCCTCGATGCTGCCTACCTTGTAAACTGCGAACATGTTCCTAACTGATGTCTGTCTGTCTCTTGCTGATGTGCAAGAGCTCTTTAGATGAAGGAGATTAGCCTTTTGGATGAGTTGCAAATATTTCTCCCAGTTGATCATTTGTTATCTGAACCTTGTTTACAGTAGATATTAAAGGGCCTCATGGCACAGTGGGCAGCTAACGGAAAAGTCTGAAAGACGAGTCTTCCATAAAGACTGACAACCTCAGAAACCTACAGGGGCAGCTCTACTTTGTCCTCTAGGGCAGAGGTTCTCAACCTTCCTCAGGCCACAACCCTTTCATACAATTCCTCAGGTGGTGGTGACCCCCCACCCATAAAATTATTTTCATTGCTAATTCATCACTGTCATTTTGCTACTGTTATGAATCGGGTGACCCCTGTGAAAGGGTCATTTGACCCCTAAAGGGGTCAAGACCCACAGATTGAGAACCGCCGTTCTAGACTGACACCAGGAAGAAAGGCCTGGTGAAAGGCATGTGGATAGCACGGCAGGGCCAGGCATTGTTTGTTTCCCTCGTGTACTGGGTCGTCATGAATCAGGAACCGGCTTGCTGTGAACGCAAGGCAGCCTCGGGGCTCTTGGCACCTCTGTAGCACTCGAGGGCAAGCTGCATGTCCGCTCTGCGCCCTCCCCAGTTGTCCACCATGCCACAGGACTGCTCCGCCCGCCTGCCCTGCTGCCTATACACCTTGCTCAGCAACCCTCACCTGCCTGGCCCGAGTCCTCGTCCTCCTCGCCTTTATGGGGCCTTCCAGGACGGCCCTGCACTGCACCCTTCTCCTCCGAGAGGAGAGCGCAGTCAGGGCTTGCTGTGCTGGCGCTTCTGAGCCGCCCGACCTGGAATGAGCCATGGGCTTGGCCTTCTTTTCTTTTCTTAACCGGAAGTGAGGGCAGGGTGACTCTCCCCAGAGACCAGGCTCCAGCAAGCGGGAGAAGGAGCAGAGGGCCCTGAGGCGTGGATGCAGCCAAGGAAGGCTTCTCAGAGGAGGTGGCTGAATGCTGCGGGCTGTGGACTAGCTTGTGACCACGCCTCCTCCTCCGCTCCAGGCCTGTGCAGAGGCTTCGAGGTGTGGGGAGTCAGAAAGAACAGGCTTGGCTAGCGGCACGGAGGGGCAGACTCCGGCTGGATGACCTTTCCACTGAGCTAGCTTCCTAAGACAGTCTCTGCGCTCGGTTCTTGGGAGGGGCCGTTGTCTCCACCCCGCTTCCACATCGCTCCTTCCAAGCAGGTCCCAAAACCCCGCAGGGATGTAGAAGGCCCCTTGTTCCTTATATGTCTGCTCAGCTTTCGGTGCAGTGCGGTGCGGGTGGGCGGTGGCATTCACTATCCTGTGCGCAGGGCCAGGAATGTGGCAGCCCCCCAGTAGAGGACACCTGCCTCATTATAGCCAGCGCGAAGCCAGCTGCATTGGAGCGCAGTCCGAGTGGCACAGTGGGGAGGTGTCCCGCCGCTAACCATGGAGGTCAGTTGTTCGAACCCACCATGGGAGAACCCCCTGGAGATCTACTTAAGATCACTGTGCTGGAAATTAGAGAGGGGGAGAGGGGTTCTACTCTCTCATCTCAAAGTAAAGGACACATGACGACAACCTCATTTAACTCGCATAACCATCCGCTGTTCGCCGCATAACCATCCGCTGTTAGCCGGGAGCGAGTCAGATCCTTTAGCTGCAGTAGCAGCAGCATCACCGTGTCAGCCTGGGTCTGACGTCCAAACGCGCAGCCAGAGTGCGTTTGCAGCCCTCTGTCCGGGCTCCTCCCTGCACCGGTGAACGAACGTGGGCCTGAGGGGGGAAATGACATGCCCAAGGTCACACGGCTCCTTCCGACAAGCTCCCCAGCGCCTGATTCAGACTCCAAGGTGCTTTCCTCCTGTCTCAGGGTCAGCCTCCTCCTCCCGCGCAGAACAACTGGAGCCAAAAGGCTCGCTGTCCCCTGGAGACTTCAACCAGAGACGGGCTCCAGGTCCAGCTATGCATATAAATGGCCTCTCTGAGCCAGGGCCCACTGACCACCCCACTCCTGAGCCCTTGACGGGGGCTCCAGGGGCCGAGGGAAGGCGAGCCATGAGTGTGGAGAGTTTGAAGCACGGAGCTGCGCTGGGGAAATGTGCAAGGATATGAATAAATTTGAATAATAATGAGGGCAATGCCGGAATTAATAATGCCGGCTGCTCACCTGACCCACCCCCGCCCCCAGGATCGCAGGCACCCCAGGCACCTGCCACCCTAATCCTTGGGAATGTAGGTCTCCTGCAGACCTCAAGGGCTGGATTTGCCTGTTTCCCAAAGAGTGAGGGAGAGGCTGCCTCCTGGTGCTGACTCAGACCCTGCCCTTCTGTCTGCTCCCGCCTGCTCCCCATCCCCACCAGGCCCACCCTGGCCCGCCCCCCTCACTTTCTCAGTTCTCCCTGGTGGAGGTTGCGGGAGATTCAGCTAAAGGCGGCAGTCGACAGGACAAGCAGCCCTGGAGAAGAGGGCGCTCCTTCTGCCCCCGCCCTCCGCTGCCCTCCATCCCGTGACAAATAAAACCATGGATGCTGACGCCTGGGGCTGAAGACTGGGAAACGCAGTGGTTAAGACCGCACTGCTGAGGGAGGGCATGAGCTGCCTTTGCCCCCAGGAGCTAAGGGATCCGCCTAGGAGGACTTCCTGGGGGCGAGTATGGGCAGGCTCAGGAAGAAGGGAAGAAATCAGTCTGAGGAGAGGAGCGGTGAAGGGGTGGAATGAGAGTAGGGCCCTGTTCTGTGGTGGCTAAGAGGGTCAGGAGGTAGGTGTTGGAGTGGAGAGGGATGCGTTTGTATTTACTTACCCAGAGGAGTGACAGCAGATGAGAGAAATTACGGAAAGTTGGGTTTGGAAAAGGATTGGATTTGGGGATTATGGGCTCCGCATGAAACGTGGGAGCCCGGGAGGAGCAGGAGAGGGAGGAATCCCCTGAGTTCTGGGGAAAGCTCATTTTGGTTACTGTGATGTGACAAATTGGGGGCACAGTGAGGAAGCTCCTGACCTCTCCCACTGCGGTCCCCAACTGCTCCACTTCCTCTCCCCTCACCCAACAGCCCAGTAAAGGAAGCTGTCGCTCACAGCTCAGGAAGCTGCTGGGTGCCCTGCCCAAGGCCCAGGCCTGCCCCACACCAGAGCCCACCAGTGCTGGGCGAGCGGGTGGGTGGGAGCGGTGGGGGAGAAGGAACCCGGAATCCAATTCCCTGCTCCATTTAGGCTCCACAATTAAAGGCAATTACTCTGCAGTTCTCTAATCAAATGCTCCCGGCCGAGCTGCCAGCCGGGCAGCCATGTGTAGCTCCCGCAGCCAGAGGGAGAGTGGAACAGAAGTGGAACCATCGGCCCGCAGCTCCCAGGGTGTGGGGGGCTGAGCATAGGCAGGGGTGCCTGTGTGTACACACCCATGCCCAGGGGCTTGGGAGCAAGGGGTAGGCACATGGAGGTTGCCAGGAAATGTGTTCAGAACTGCTGGCTTGGGGGCACCACCTGGACCAGGGAAACTTACCTACCTGTGTGTGCATGTGTGGGCACACAGATCATGACGTGCTTGCCCACAGGGGCCACCCTGATGCCCTCACTGGGGGCATTCACAGGGCATCGTGCCTGGGCCACCCTGCATGTGTGTCAGCACATGGTGACATGTACGACATACGTCCTGCTAGGGGTCAGCTGGTATAATCATTTGTATGGGCCAAAATTACAAGCCTTGAGGGAGACTGTGACATCACCAGCAGCCTTTGGGGCAGTTGTCTTCCTCGACTGTGTATGTGCCCTCATGCAGTGACACGGGGGAGGGGGGAGGCAGCTGGCCATAGTGGCACCCCAGTTCTGCTCTGTCGTTAGCTTGCTGGGTGCCTGGTCAGCTTCTCTTGTCCCTGGGCATCCCCTCAGCATTCCCATCTGGAAAATGAGGGGGCTGAAGTGGACTCACCTCCAGGGCCCTTCTATAACATGCCCCACTTTCTATGCTTTCTAAGCCCTCCGTCCCAAGGGCCACAGAGGGAGAAGGAATCCAGGACGAGCCCCCAACCCTCCAGAGCGTAGTGGCTGGAGCTGACGTGGGACAGTGACCAGAGAGCTCACCTGGCCACCCTCAGCTCCCTCCCTCCGGCCTGTTGCAGCAGGGGAGACTGGGACTGGGGGCGGGGGAGCCCCTCTCCTCAACCAGTGCTTTTCCCCTTCTGCCAGGGACTCAGACTCGCTTCAGCCAGGAGCCAGCTGACCAGACTGTGGTGGCTGGACAGCGGGCCATACTTCCCTGCGTGCTGCTCAACTACTCGGGGATTGTGCAATGGACCAAGGATGGGCTGGCCCTGGGCATGGGCCAGGGCCTCAAAGGTGAGTGGGGTGCCCAGCCATCCCACCTGCAATAGAGACCCACCGTCACTCCATCATCTCCCCCACCTCGCTCCTTCTCTATGCGCTTGCCTTCAGGGTGCTGCCCTGCCCCGCTTCTGCCTGTGTGTGTGCCCTCTACTCCTGCACTCCACACTCCACACTCCACACACGGCCTTCCCTCCTACTGCAGACGAGCTCAAGAAAGGCCAGCAGAGCCTGAGGGACCAAGAAAGCCAGGAGACCTCTACATAACAGAGATGGAGATGGAGAGACAGAGGCCCAAAGAGGTGCTGGGAGACAGCGTCCTCTTCTCCTGCGGGAGGTGGGGCACAGGCCCCTTCTGATGAGGTTCTCAAAGCCCTGCTGGTCTGCCTGGCTCTGCTCCAGCCTCTCCCTTCCCCCTGCCCAGGCAGTGTCTGCTCAGAGGCCAAAAACTCATTTTAATATCAGCCTGAACACTTATTTATTTATTCATTCAACAAGCCTTTATTAAGAACTGGCTGTGTCGTCTGTGCTGAGGCAAACATAATGAGTCAGTAACAAAATAAATAAAACACCAACCTCCTCGATTCCAAAGCAAGTGATGATTCCCTGGGGCAAGGCCATCCGGCACAGCAGAGTCGTCAAGGGCTGGGTGCCACTCCCGCCTCGGCCACTTCCCCACTGGGAGACGACCTTTGGGCAGCCGAGTCCCCTCTCTGGGCCACGGTTTACTCCTGTGTAAAACAGGCAGGAGAGTCCCCGGGATGCCTGCCTTTGTGTGCGCTGGTGAGCTTTGGACCCGATGAGAATGTGCTTCCTGAAAGCATATGGTTAGCCGCCAAGCAGGGGGACCCATAGGATGGGAGGGGAGGTGCGTTGGGAGGACTTGCTGTGGGTTGTGGGTGCCGGTGCCGGCGCAGGTGCAGGTGGAAGGGACCTGTCTGTAGAGCAGTCTGCATAAGGGAAAGAGATGGGTCTGCAGGGTCTATTGACGGCAGAAGGAGAAGGGAGCAGAGTAGAGAGAGATCAATAGATATGGAGTGAGAAGAATCAATAGCCTCTGGACAGAGGAAGCTAATGGGAGGGAGCTGGTGGTGGGGCTGAGAGAGGAGGGCAAGGGAGTGGGAGGGTGAGTGTGGAGAGCCTGGAGGAAGGGGGAGGGAGAGGAGAGCTGGGACTGCCGAAGGCCAGAGGTCCTCCACCCAGCCTCTCTCGGTGGGAACCCAGACTCTAAGCTCAGGGGCTCCCCCAGGGAGCAGGAGGGCCCTTGTGGCATCCAGTCCCCCGCTGGCGGCTAGGGAACAGGGTGAGACGTGTCCACTGGGAGTGCCTGGCTCTTCTTGGTGCCCACACATTCCCCCTCTCCCCTCCCCACCCCCTGCCTCTCCACACCCCCTTTCTTCCCTGTTATTATGAGAGACATTTGTCTGCAAACAGCCTCACAGATTTCATCTGCTCCTGCTCATCTCCCCCTGCCTCGCAGCTCCTCCTGCTTCATGGCGTCCAGCCTCACAGTGTGCAGTGTGTGAGGGGTGACGTCACAGTGTCTGGGTCTGGGACCAGCTCCCCTGCCCTGGGTGTCCCAAGAGAGGTTAAAGGGACAAGGGCAGGCAAGGAACTCGGAGTGGACCCTGGTGGGGGTGAGGGGTGCCGTGTGGGGAGGGATGGCCAAGGCTGGTGTGGATGCTGGCTGAGCTTAACCCTGGCCTTACTATCTGCCCCTGCAGCCTGGCCACGGTACCGGGTCGTGGGCTCCGCGGACGCCGGACAGTACAACCTGGAGATCACAGACGCCGAGCTCTCGGACGACGCCTCCTATGAGTGCCAGGCCACGGAGGCTGCCCTGCGGTCCAGGCGGGCCAAGCTCACCGTGCTCAGTAATTACCCCAGGACCCCATCCTCCACCCCTCTGCCTCTCCCTCCACTGCCACCGAGCCTGGCCCAACTCATAGCCGCCCTATATAGGGCTTTGAATCACCCCATGTAGGCTGTCAGCCTCCTCTGTCTCCCAAGCAGTGACTAATGGGTTTGAACCGCTGACCTTGCAATTAGCAGCCCAATGATTAACCCACAGTGCTCTCCCTGCCTGCTCCAGTTCCCTCCCTCTGTAACTCCCCAGTCCTCCCCTCCATGTTCCTGGCTTCATCCTGGTCCCCACTGTCCCCTCCCAACTTCCCGAGAGGGGGTCTGGGGCGGGCAAGCTGTTTGGGGCTCACCTTTGCTCCCACCCACCCCCAGGCAGCTCACAGACAGGACTGCAGTCTAGTGAGAGAGAAGACGTGCCGGTCCCTGCTTTGCCCAAAGATGTAAAGACCGGGCCCCTCCCTTCCCCAGCCTCTCCTGGCAGGCACAGCTTGTGGGTCTAGGGGTCTCTCCCATATTCCCTCCCTCTTCTCTGCCTCCCCCCACCCCGACTCTCCCAGTCCTTCTTCCTCTCCTCCCTCCCTGCTCCCCTCCTTCACACTCACCTCGCGAGCCCCCTCAGGGAACAGGGGCACAGAACCAGAAGGAATGAGCCGTGCAGGCTGAGCACCGAGTGTCTGAGACTCTAGCGACCGTCTGTGCCGGGATGGGCCCTGTCTCTTGGAGGCTTTGCTTCAGGCAGCAACCCCCCCACAAAGAGTGGGGGTGGGGGAGGGGGCCGAGCATGTCCCTCCATGGTAACACCCGAGGCTGTCTGCAATGAGGAGACTCTCTGGGACACCCTGCAAGAATGAGGCCCGCTCCGAGGTGCCCCTGCCGCACTCTGCCCCTTCCGCTCCCTCTGCCTGCGGCTCTCGCTCTGTGGCCTCTGCTCTCTGGTGTTTTCTGTTCGGACTGGTCTCTTGACGCCTTTGTCATGGACCCGGTCCCTGACTTCTTTCCTGCCCCTACGTGATCTGACCAGCTCCCTCTGCTTCCCCTCCCTCTAACCTGACAGCAGGAACACCGGTGGCTTGGTGCTTAGTGGTTACACATTGGGCTGCTAATGCAAGTTCAGCGGTTCGAAACCGCCAGCCACTCTTCAGGAGAAAGATGGGGCTTTCTACTCCTATAAAGAGTTATGGCGTCTGAAACCCACAGGGGCAGTTAAACCCTGTCCTACAGGGTCACTGCATGGACTCGATGGCAGGGTGTTGAACCTGACATCCCTGAGCAGGGAGGCTCCTGGGACAGATGGCAGAGAGAGAGGAGCTGAGAAGACAGAACGTACAGACCAGAAAGTCTGGGAGGGAGCTGCGACGGACAAGACGTCCAGCAAAGTGTGGCGGGAATGGTGCTGGCCCGGACATCGGGGTGCACCCAGGCTCCAGATGGACCTTTAGAAGATCACACCCCAGGACATCAGTTTCCTTCTTGGGGAAAACGGCTCAGCTGGGAGCAGTGAACTAGGAGGGTCCAGGCCCCTGTGCCTTGTGTAGATGCTGAGCTCTGGAGGGCCCGCCCAGGAGGGTGGGGCTCCCGGGCTGGTGCAGGGCTTGCTTTCCCCTCTAGTGAGGATCCACAGGCAAGAATAGCCAGCGGGACTGAGGTCAGGGAACAGGAATCGGTGACCACCAGGGCAGGCACGAGGAGGTCTGGTGGCGCAGAGGGTTAAGCAGCCAGCTGCTACCCACAGGGGTCGTGGTTCGAGCCTACCAGCCACTCCGCAGGAGGAGGAGGAGGAGACTATCTGCTTCCGTAGAGACCCATGATCTTGGCGACTCAGCAGCGTAGAGCTGGGACGCCATGCATGTGGAGCAGTTCCGAGCAGCCCTGCCGGGACGCCCTGTGCAGAAACAACTCAAAGGCAGGGGCTTGGTTTTAGGGCTCGAGTGGGCGGCACCTTCCATTCCTCATGGGCGGGGGTAGCTCCCACCCCGGGCCAGAATTCCAAGGGAGAAAAGGGCTTCTTAGGAAGCCTTCTCCCTACTTTAGCCCTCCATAACTGCCTCTGTGCGGGGTCTTGGAAGGGGGCTGCCCCTGATAGGACCCCCACCCCCACCCCCTGATCCCTGACCCCAGCACAGTTAGAAGCAGGCAGACAGAGTGAAAGAATGACCCTGGGTTTTGAAGGGACCAGGGCCTGGTGAAGCGTGTAGGTCAGTGGGGGAGTTGCACGACAGGAGGTGCTGACAGGTGGGGGCTGTCCCACCTGGGGTGGGGGATGGGGATCTGATGGAGTAAGGGCTTGGAGAGGAAGCAGGGGTGGCTTGTCCTAGTCCAGCTGCCCCTGGTCCTCTCTCTACAGTCACATGGGACAAGGGGGCAGGGCATTCCCTTCTCCCTCCTGCCTCCCTGCTCACCCACAGCCTGTAGATAGTGCAGAAATGAGGAGTGGGCGATGCCCAGCACCTGGTGCCAGCCTGTCTGCATGCTGTCAGCCCTGGCCATGCCCCTCCATCATTCCTCACCTCCCTGGGCCAGCCTTCTTCACAGAAGGGCCTCTTTCCTCCTTTCTTATGGCAGGGCTCTGAGAAGAAGCCCCCCAACAGTACAGATCTGTATTCTCCCACACACCTCCTCATTCACAGCGGTCACCACCACTCGAGGGCAGCCACGATGAGAAGGAGCCGTGGGTCAGGCAGGCCTGGTCCAGTTCCCAGCCCGGCCATCTCATGCCCTCTGTGTGTCTGGGCCCATGGGCTCGGCGTCTTCCAGCCTCCACTCCTTATCCGTAGAGTGGGGTCCATGATATTTACTGTGGCAGGATTAATGCGTTACAGTTTGCAGTAAGGCTTCGGTGACATCACACCTGTGGCGTGCCAGGGCCCACACACGATAAGCTGGCAGTGTTTCTCCCTCACCTACCAGGTTTCAGAAGCTCCCTAGCACAGCCACAAGCCTGGGGAGTAGGTCCCGATGTTATTCTTGCAGTTTTCCAAACATGAAAACTGAAGCTGTAGACACACGGACACAACCAAATAAACGTTCGCTCATCGACACACAAAGAGCCCTGGTTGCCTAGTGACACGAAGGCTTACAAGTTGGGCTGTGATCCACAAGGTCACCAGTTCAAAATCACCAGCCACTCTGCCGGAGAAAGATGAGGCTTTCTACTCCTGTAAAGAGTTACAGTCTTAGAAATCTACCCTGTCCTATATGGCCACTGTGAGTTGGCATCAACTCGATGGCAGTGAGTTTTCTACCGCCACAGGAGGGTCCCTCACTGTCTGGGCCTGGTGTCTCTCCTGTGCCCACCTGGACCCGCCTGATGACGTGGGCTATCAGAGCCTAGACAGACCCTGGAGACTTCTCAAGCTATCTTCAAGCCTCCACCTCACTGGTCCAGTGAGCCAGGTAGTCACAAGATGGCTAGGCAGCTAGGAGTCTGAGCTCTTGCCAGGTCCCCCCAATGTGTGGGAGAAAGTGGAGGTGGGAAGTCCCCATGGGAGGTCGCCCGAATAGGCCAGCTCCTCTGGCTGCCTGAGGGCAGAGGAGCAGACAGGAGGGGAGAGGAGGGAAGCAGCTCTGTGTGACAGGCCCCCTCTTGGTGCCAGGCCCTCCGGGAATGAGCTATACTTAAACCTGGAGACAGCCCAGCACCTTCCTCCTTCTGAGAGCCCCTCTCCCATGCGCGACACATGGCAAGCGCCAAGGAGAACGGTAGCAGACTACGGCACTTGCTCAGAAACCTAACTGGTAGGGACCAGAGAGCTGCGGGCCCTGGAGGCCATGGATGGAGCTGGTGTGGGTGCAGTGGACAGCGTGGTTGTGTCAGGTGTTAGGGGTTGGGTAATCAACGTAGGCTGCCCCGTGGGCTGACTGTACTCTGCTCTGCCCCACAGTCCCCCCAGAGGACACGAAGATCGACGGCGGCCCTGTGCTTCTGCTGCAGGCAGACATCCCCCACAACCTCACATGCCGAGCCTTCAATGCCAAGCCAGCCGCCACCATCATCTGGTTCCGGGACGGCACGCAGCAGGAGGGCGCCGTGGCCAGCACGGTGAGACCCGCCGGCGCCTAGCTTCTCGTCACGGTTCCTTTCACACGTGGCCTCACCACATACCCGGGGACCCCGAAGGGGCCTTAGAAACCATCCGGCCCAACCCTCTCGTGGACGCCTCAAGTGGAAGTGTTCATGTTACTAGTCAGTCAACGACAACAAAAGTCCCACTGCTAGTTTGTGAATGCTGACTCCTAGCGACCCGATGGGGCAGAGTGGACCTGCCCCTGTGGGTTCCCAAGGCTGTAACTCTTTACAGGAGTAGAAAGCCTCGTCTTTCTCCCTAGGCGCGACTGGTGGTTTTGAGTTGCTGCCCTTGGGGTTAGCAGCCCAACGTGCAACCAGGGCTCAGGAGCTATGACGTTACGGAGCTGTTGTTAGGGATCATCACAGTGGTTCCAACCCGCAGGGACACGGGGTGGGACAGAAGGAAACTCGGCTCCGTCCTGCGCCATTGCCATCATTGCCCCTGTGCTTGAGCCCACGGTTGCAGCCACAGTGTCCGTCCATCTCATTGGGGGGCGTCCTCTTTCCACTGCCCCTCTACTTTACTAAGCCTGATGTCCTGGTTTCCCTGACAAGGTGTCCAAAGTGTGTCAGATGAAGTCTCGTCATCTTTGCCTCTAAGGAGCACTCTGGTTGTACTTCTTCCGACACAGAATTCTTATCATCATAACTAACATTTACTCCATGCCGTCTGAATGCTTAGCCCTGGGAGGAGCACCTTCCGAACAGCATCTCTCCAGGCTCACAGCAGGTCTGCAGGACAGGCATTCTTTCTGTGTCACCAGAGAAGAACCTGAGCGTCAGAGAGGCTGAGTCACCAGCCCCAGGTCATACGGGTGGCACCTGGCAGGGCTGCAATCTGAACCTGGGATGACCTGTGGCTGACACTCTCTCCCAGGTCCTCACAATTGAGAGGGTGACCGCATCCGTTTTTATATACAGGAAGCTCTGGCACAGAAATACCAAGTCACGTTCCCAGGATCACAGGGCAAAGCTATCGATGGGGCCCAAACTCTTCTCCAGGGCTGCATGAAGGCAGCTGATGGTGGAGTGGGTTAAGCATCGGGGTGCCTCACTGCAGGTTTGGTCGTTCGAACCCACAGGTAGTCCTTGATAGGAACAGAGATGGTCTGCTTTACACTGCCAGATTGACAGGACCCGAACCCCTTACGGAGCCTTGCCACTGTCCTGTCGGGTCCCTGTAAGTCAGAATGGACTTAAGAGCAGTGGTTTAGGGATGATGCCTGTTTTCAAATTTGGCAGCTGCACCAGGTGACCTGTCAATGACCATTGGTAGTATCCCTTCCTCGGGATCTTTATGTTAAATCAGAGCCATCCTGGAGCTTCGGGGCTCCTGTGGCCTGGGCTGCACCTAGTCAGACTAAGCAAAGGCAGGACATAGCTGTGGGAATCTGTAGGTCTCGCTGGAGTGAATAAAGGGTTTCCCTGGGCAGTTTGCAGTCTAGGAAACAGCTGGGGGGGAAGGGGGAGGCGGCACCTGTGACCATATTTGGAGGCCTCAGGCCAACTGCCACTGATCCAGTGTGACTGAGCTTCTGAACCCCCTCCCTGCCTCCAGGTGTCAGACACGCAAGCCCACGGGAGGCGCCTAGAGCAGTGTGCGGGCCAGACCAACTGCGAATGGCACGTGTTCAAACAGGGAGACAGTCTTGAGGAATAGGTTGGCCAGAGGACATTCTAGAAGAGGAGGACCTTGGCCTGTACTCAGATGACTCCCCCAGTGAGCCCCCGAGCCACAGGGAGGAGATTGTGGGTAGAGAGGCGGGGCTAAGCGCCAGGTTAAAGTGTCCCAAGGCCCCCTCTGAGCCCAATCTCCCCTTGAGAGCACTCGAGGTGAGGGTTTGGCTTGATCACGGCTCCCACCCCGTTCTCCCCCAGGAACTGCTGAAGGACGGGAAGAGGGAGACCACTATTAGCCAGCTGCTCATTAACCCCACGGACCTGGACATCGGGCGTGTCTTCACCTGCCGCAGCATGAACGAGGCCATCCCGAATGGCAAGGAGACCTCCATTGAACTCGACGTGCACCGTGAGCAGGGTTCCAGGGAGGGGAGAGGGGGCCGGGCAACTATCTGAGGCTCTGAGAAGTCTGAGAATCCCCCAGAGACATCAGGGCAAAGCCCCCTCTTGAGCCTGGGCTGGAATGTGGGGTGGTCCCTGTGTTCAAACCAGGATGCAACTTGGAAGGTACACTTCCACTCTCTGGGCCTTTGCTTCCAGCGCAGCCCCTTTCTGTTCTTGCAGAGGAAGGCTGATTTAGTGGCAAAGCCTGAAACGTGTACTCTGTGTGTGATTGTGGGTCTCCTCCGGACCCGGGGGGGGGGAGAGGGGAGGCTCGCACACAGGATGGTCTGTGCTTGGAAGTTTCAACGTTCTGAACCCCATCTGGCTCCCCAAGGTTTCTGGGGTAGGAATGTGGGCCCTTTCCTTCTTCCCCGGGTTAAGAAATGATAGCGTGTCAGTGCATCAAGCTTGGAGCATGCTACCTGGCAGGTAGATGTTCAATAAATCCGCCCTGCCTAGGGAATGGTAGGGGTGTGGATAGCAATTGAGGGATCCACCCCTGAGGTTCCCCCTCCTCCCACCTCCAACCATCTTTCAGGGAGTCGAATGAGTCCACACTGACGCCTAGTGGTCTCAGTGGGTAATTGCAGCCATCAAGTACCTTCAGGTAGAATCCTTAGTAGGTAGACACCCTAGCAGGCCTCCTGGGAGCCTCCAGTGGGGAAGAGGGGAGGAAGGCCCTGGAGCTGGTACTGAAAACTCAGAATTCCTGATCAGCCAAGCGTGGTGCCTTCCCAGTGTAAATGCTAGGGAAGGGCAGAGAAACCCAAGGCGGTTAAGACCCTGCCTCCGTCTCCCCCCTTGCAGACCCTCCAACGGTGACCCTGTCCACTGAGCCGCAGACTGTGCAGGAGGGCGAGCGTGTGGTCTTCACGTGCCAGGCCACGGCCAACCCTGAGATCCTGGGATACAGGTGAGAGGCGTGGGGGCGGGGCAGCGGCCGCAGTGGAGTTTGGGTAAGGTCCAAGTGTTGCTCCTACCTTTGCATTATCTCCTGCAGGTGGGCCAAGGGGGGGTTCTTGATTGAAGACGCCCACGAGAGTCGCTATGAGACCAATGTGGACTATTCCTTCTTCACGGAGCCTGTGTCCTGTGAGGTCCACAACAAAGTGGGGAGCACCAATGTCAGCACTCTAGTGAATGTCCACTGTGAGTGACCAGATGATGGGGGGGGGCGAAGAAGAGGAGGGGAGAGGGGACTGATTGGGACTGACCCCAATGAGACTCAGACCCTCACGAGCTGCCTCTTGCTTTCTCAGTTGCCCCCCGGATTGTGGTTGACCCCAAACCTACGACCACAGACATAGGCTCTGACGTGACCCTCACCTGTGTCTGGGTGGGGAACCCTCCGCTCACCCTCACTTGGACCAAAAAGGATTCCAACATGGTAGGACTTTTGCCTGCCTATTCTGAACACTGGGGGGTGAGGGAGGGTTGGAGGGTGGTTCGCAACCTTCTTTTCCTCCTTGAACCTGGGCTATCTAGGATGATCCAGAGACCCGGGAGGAGAACAGCCAGCCTGTTCAGAAGCAGGGGAGGGACGCAATGCCCAGGGGTGGGAGGAGGGGCACCAGCACTGTGGCCGAAGCTGGGTAGGAGTGATGCTTCGGAAGGTAGAGGGGGCTAGGTTGATTCCCTAGAGAAAGCTTAATTCCACAGAGACCCACAGCAAATTCTTAGAAACCATTACAATCCTCCCACCTTCCCAGGGCCCCTCCTCCCCATGCCTGCCAGCTCTCTATCTCGCAGAGACAGGCTGTTGTCAGAGTCAGGGGCTGGGCCGGGTGCTTTCGGGGACCTGGGTTCCCTTCTGGGTATTCACTTGTGGCCCTTCCTGCTTTCTTTCCAATGCTTTCGGTGTGGGGCCCACACGGACCTAGGGGCCCAGGCCTCCTGGCTCCCCACCCGAGGCTGCTCTCTCTGCCCAGGTTCTGAGCAACAGTAACCAGCTGCTGTTGAAGTCCGTGACCCAGGCAGATGCCGGCACGTACACCTGCCGCGCCATCGTGCCTCGGATCGGAGTGGCAGAGCGCGAGGTCCCGCTGTACGTGAACGGTGAGTGGGTGGGGCGGGGCAGGACGGGGTGGCCCAGCCGTGCGGGCGCTGCCTGGCCCTGACTCCATCCTTTGGCTTGCAGGCCCCCCGATCATCTCCAGTGAGGCTGTGCAGTATGCAGTTCGGGGGGACGGCGGCAAGGTGGAGTGTTTCATCGGGAGCACGCCGCCCCCAGATCGGATTGTGAGTGCCGGGGACAGCCCCACAGCCGTGCTGCAGGGCTCCGCCGCCTCCGGTTTCCTCCGCCTTTGCTCTTTCCACCGCTCCTCTCTGCCCCGCACGTCTGACCCTCCACCCTCTGCCCCTCTCTTCCGTGACCTGCAATCCCTGGGGGATGCGTAGTTACACGCTTGGCTACTGACCAAAAGGTGGGCAGTTCAAACCTACCCAGAGGTGGCTCAGAAGAGAGGACCGGCACTGTTTACAATCACAGCCTTGAACATCACACGCAGCCCAAACCCATTTGCACTCACGAGGCCCCCCCGTTGAGTCGGAACCGACTCGATAGCATTTGGAATCCATTTCTCTCCTGGGGTCTCTGTAACCCCAACCATGAAATGGGAGCTAATGGCTAACGTGCTCCCGCTGTTAACCGAAAGGTTAGAGGTTCGAATCCACCCAGAGGGGTGCCTCCGGAGACAGGCCTGGTGATCCACTTCTGGAAAATCAGGCACCAAACTGCACCCAGTGGAGTGCAATTCTGCTCTCAGGGAGATGGGGTGGTCCCAAGCCCCCACAATTGACCTGGTGGCTGATTTTTTTAAAAGAAGCTTGCTGTGATAAGTGGTTATTAACAGCAACTGCCCCTGGGCCAGCACTCTGGCTCTCTCTCTCCTCCATCACCTTCTCTTGTTCGGCCTCCTGAGCCTCCCCTAGCCCCTTCCTCTGCCCTTTGCCCTCCCGCTTCCTCTCAGCCACCGGCTCCACTTTCCCCACAGCCCCGGCCTCCCTCTCTCCTCCAGCTCTCCTCCCTCCACCAGTCCACTGGGCTCCTTCCTTCCTACTCCCCCCGCGCCCCCACCATGAGCCATTAATCCCTTCCATGGCCATTAACCGTCAAACCCCTCATCACATTTAATGACCATTTGGCTAACTCCAGGGTTGCCCAGGGACACTTCATTACCATGGCCGCCCGGATGGCGGGAGGCCGGGCTCCCAAGAGCCTTTTCTCAGAGATCCAGGAGGATGGATCGCTGGACAGGAGCCAGGCCTCGCTGCTCCCCCTCCCTGGGCCTCCACTCTGAGGGAAGGGGCAGGCAGGGTGGGACGCCCTGGCAGGGCACTGGGGAAAATTGCTCGCCAGCCCTGCTGAGTTAGTGACAGGGCCAGCTGCAGGTTGGTTAACGGTAAAGTTAGAGTGGAGACTGAATTGGGTTTAGTTTGACTCTTGCAGGTTGTCCACGCTGGAGGAATCCTTGAGCCTTATCTAGCTCGGGTCAGGACACGTTTGAGACAAAAGAGCCAAGCCTGTCCCTCAGAGCAATTTAAAAATGATTGAAGATCCATACATCTATTCTCACAAAAACAAAATAGCTGCGGCCTACTGAAAGTAAGACACCTGTGTGTGTTAATAAGACTTCATCAAAAGAGTACTGTAGATATATATTCACACGTAAGTGAAATCACCATTATCGGAATGATAGCTTCCGTCTAAATGAAACTACGATGGTTTTATTTTCATTTCTAGTTTGACTCCAGAGCCACATGTACGTCCCCAGAGAGCCAGACGTGGCTCATGAGCCACCGTTTGCTGACCCTGGATCTAGTTCTAGGCTGGTCTTCCCAGTTTTCAGGGAGTGAAACTGAGTCGCAGCGAGGGGAAGGAAGGCCACGAGGGGACTCCGAGGCAGAGCGGTGCTCTTAGCTCCCAGCCCAGGACTCTCTCGGAGGCATCAGGGGTCCCCCGAAGTTGGATGGGCTGCATCTGCTTCACATAGGCATCTCTATAAAAACAGACTCCTGGGCCTCTCCCCCAGAGATTCAGATGTAGGAGTGAGGCCCCAAAACTGGCCTTTTCAAGACTCTCCCCAGAGAAATCCCAGGCTCTGCCATGCGTGGAGATTGAGTACCACAGGTCTGAGGCCGTGGGCGTGGCATGCCTTCACGTTTGTTAGAGGGCCCATGCTGGACTGGGCTCAGGACCACCGCTGCTCACGGGCTGAGGATGCCTGGAGGAGGGACCAGGTGACACCTGGCTGTGCATTTCTGCCACCTGCCCCTTCCCGACTCCCTTTGGGCTCTCCCCCACCACAGGCCTGGGCATGGAAGGAGAACTTCCTGGAGGTGGGGACCCTGGAACGTTACACGGTGGAGAGGACCAACTCGGGCAGTGGGGTGCTGTCCACGCTCACCATCAACAACGTCATGGAGGCCGACTTCCAGACCCACTACAACTGCACGGCCTGGAACAGCTTCGGGCCGGGCACTGCCATCATCCAGCTCGAAGAACGAGGTGACTGGCAGCACTGGCTCCAGGACGGAGGGCAGGGCAGCCTGGGCATCTACCCCCCTTTCTCCCCTGGGGGCAGGGCGTAGGCTTTGGAGGGTACTACTGTCTGGTTCTGACCCAGTTGAAGAATCTGCAGTTCCAGTTCCAGAGCTAGCCAGAGGGGTGGTTGGAGCTCAGAGAGAGGGAATGATCTCCTGGGCCTCTCCACCGGAAGCTGGCCTCAGTGTTCGACTGGGGGATGGGCTCCCATTTTTCATAGTGAGCATCTGCTGTGTGCTGGGCACTGAGCTAGGGACCCAGTGCCTGCCCTCAAGGACCAGTCAGGCTAGCAGAGGCACTTACAGAGTGGTGGCAGATTAACTCGGGTGGAGGAAAATCAGGTGAGCCGTACAATAGAGCAAGACGAAAATCAGGTGAGCCGTACAATAGAGCAAGACGACCTATCTGGTTGGATTGTTGGAGGGCTAAATGGAGCAATGTGTCTGAAATGCCCGGCTCATCCCCCAAAACCACACTCCCTGCCATCGGGTTGATTCTGACTCACGGTAACCTTACAGGACAGGGGAGAACTGCTCCTGTGGGTTTCCGAGACTAACTCTTATGGGGTAGGAAGCCCGGTCTTTCTCCCGCCTGGCTCCTGGGAGCTCAGTGGACATTGATCCCCTGCCCCCAAAGCCTCCACAGTCAGGCAACAGAGACGCAAAGGAAGCACCTCGAGCCATAGGAAGGAGGCATTGCCTTTGGCTTTCCATACTCCCGAGTCCGATGAGAGGAAGGCAGCCCTCTGACATGGGAGATGGAAATGACCGATGGGAACCCCTCAATCCCGTCATAGCTGGGGTAGGAAAGCCCAGAGCAGCTGGGGAAGGTGGGGCAGAGCCTGGAGCAGGATCTGAAGGATACCGGAGCCGCCGAGGACATTGTTCTCAGCTCTGGGGGCCAAGGGAGCTGCGGTGAGCCCTAGGTGGAGAGCTGTGGATGGGTGGTCACAGACTTCCAGAGGAAGATGGCAAAAGAGCTGAGAGAACAGATTAGCAAGTCTGGAGATCGCTGACCTCACACAAGAGCCCAGCCCAGAAAAGGAGAAGAATCTGGCGTCTGTGGCAGATGGTCTGGCGTAGGCTAGGCAGATGGACAACCAAAGCCAGAGTGCTGTTGGCGCGAGGATGAGACATGCATGGGGCCGCAGCTGCTGATGGCCCCTGGTGATCAAGCCCAGGCTCAGGCCGAAGTCCAACCTCAATCCCAACCTTCTTTTCTAATTTGGCCTTGCTGGGAGTCCAATACTGTCCATCAATAAGCTTGGTTGGAAGGGAACCGTCCAGCACTATAAACCCAGTACTGCCCATACCGCCTATGACCTAGCCCCCAGCCACCACTGAGCTCAGGCCCCCATGCAGCCCTAGCAGGACACCAGCCATAACTCTGTTCCTTTCCATCCCCTGTGAAGAGGTGCTGCCCGTGGGCATCATCGCAGGGGCCACTATCGGCGCGGGCATCCTCCTCATCTTCTCCTTCATCGCCCTGCTGCTCTTCCTCTACCGGCGCCGCAAAGGCAGTGAGTACGGGTGGGCCCTGCTCCCTCCCGCTGCCGCCCTTCTGCCCCGCCCCTGCCCAGTGGACCCCTCCCCAGGCACCCTGCAGGCGGAGGGCAGACAAGATGGGGGCATGGCAGTGGAGCTCCCCGCCCAGACTGGTAGAGACTCTGTGGTCCAGGCAGCCTTTCCCTGTTCCAGGTCGCAAGGACGTGACCCTCCGGAAACTGGACATCAAGGTGGAGACAGTGAACCGTGAGCCACTCACGATGCACTCTGACCGGGAAGACGATACCGCCAGCGTCTCCACTGCCACCCGGGTCATGAAGGCCATCTACTCGGTGAGGGCCTTGCCCCCGGGGCCCACTCCCCTCTACACACAGCTACACCCAAGACCTCACTCAACCACTTTCCTAGTCTCCTTCCTGCCTCCCCTGGTCCTGGCACATAGGTACACATACATACATGCATGCATAGACGTAGATGCACACACATGCCCCCAACAGGCCACCCCCCGGGCTAAATGCCCTTCAGCACAGGAAGGACAGCTGGCCTTCTCCTCAGGCTCCTTCAGCCTGTTCTTCCCCCACTGAGTGTCAGAACTGGGAAGTCTTGTATTCTGGGCCAGGTGCCTCCTTGCCCAGATGAGGAAGCAGTCCCAGGCAGGAACAGGGAGTGATATGCTCGCAGCCACACTGCAGCTTAGCCAGTGCACTTGGTGCTAGAACACGGGGTATCTGCTGAAAAGGGACCAAGTTTGCCCGTGTCTCCAGCCCCTCCACTGGAAGTGGGTGGGTGACAAAGGGGGCCGTGTAGGGCCTCCACTTTGACACCCACCCACCCCCACCCCCCTGCTGCTGTCCTCAGTCCTTTAAGGATGACGTGGATCTGAAACAGGACCTGCGCTGTGACACCATTGACACCCGGGAGGAATATGAGATGAAGGTGAGAGGAGAAGGCCCCAGGGCAAGAGGCTGGGTGGGGATGTGGGGGTCAGGGTCGGTGGGTAGAGGTGAGAGCAGGCTGGGAAGGAAGTTGTCGGCTAGGGGGCTTCCTGAATAAATGGAGGAGGTCCTATGGTTCTGCCTGGCTGGAGCCAGACCACAGCAAAGACCCTCCTCCATCCTCCTCTCTCATTGCTCTAGGACCCCACCAATGGGTACTACAACGTGCGTGCCCATGAGGACCGCCCTTCTTCCAGGGCTGTGCTGTACCCAGACTTCCGGGCCGCTGGCCCCACTACCCGCTTTGATGGCCGCCCCTCCTCGCGGCTGTCGCACTCGAGCGGCTATGCCCAGCTCAACACCTACAGCCGAGCCCCGGCCTCCGACTACGTCGCTGAGTCCACTCCCTCGGGCCCCGCTGCCCCGGCTGGCACAGACACCACCAGCCAGCTGTCCTACGACAACTATGAGAAGTTCAACTCCCATCCCTTCCCTGGGGCAGCCGGCTACCCCACCTACCGACTGGGCTACCCCCAGGCGCCCCCCACCGGCCTGGAGAGGACCCCATATGAGGCATATGATCCCATTGGCAAGTACGCCACAGCCACACGCTTCTCCTACACCTCCCAGCACTCGGACTATGGCCAGCGCTTCCAGCAGCGCATGCAGACTCACGTGTAGAGCCTGCGCGGGCCGGGCGTCTCTGCGGGGCAGAGGAGAAGGCTCCCACGGCAGTTCCCTGATATTCAGGGGCATTGCTCACTCGTTGCTCCCGCCTTGGGTCAGCCTTCCGCCTCCCGCTGTGGCAGGTGGGGAGCAGGTCTCCCAGAAACACCCCGTCCCGAGGATGGTGCTCTGCGCATGACCCGCCTCCTGGGCCTGCCCACCCCTCTTCTTCGGGCGCACATATCTCTCCTGTCCCGCCCGCTTGCCTGGCCCCACCACGGGGACAGGAAATGTGGAGCTTGAGGAGAGCAGAGGGGGGCCCTTTTTACAACCCCTTTCTGTCCCACCCCCCCTGGTCTTCCATTATGGAGTGGGATTAGGCCCAAGGGACAAGAAGTATGGGGTAGGTGACTGTGACCCAGATAGTGGACAACAGGCTAGTCCAGCCAGCCCCTCGCGTGTCTTGTGTTCTTGCTTGGGGTGCATCTCTCCCACGTCGGGAGATTGCAGATGAGACTTGTTTTCGCTCTGTCTACAAATCAGCCCTGGGACTGAGTTCAAATGCAGCCTTCATTCCAGTGGGATCAAAATGCCAGCCATGCTGGCTGCCCAGTGGACATCGGCCTGCCATCCTGCAGAGGGATTCTAGTGTCCCCTAGAGCAGGAACCACACTGCCCTCCTCCTCCGGGCTGAGCCAGGCAGATCAGCGAGGGGTTGGGGTGGAGAGAGGGAAAGGTCAAGAACCCAATTCTGATTCACCAGCAAAACTGCTGTGCGCCACAGAGCAGTTCCCAAAACGAACAGCAGGGGGAGCCCACCCAGGCAGGCCCCCTGCCTGTCCACCTGCCCCACTTCTGGCTTTCACCTGAGCCAGCTGTCGGGGAGCTATATGCCATTTTTCAAAGATCGCTCCTGCGCGCGCTCTCAATCACACACACTCACACAACAAACAATGAAAACCTCATTAGGAAAGAAAAGCTGTAGGGATTTTCCCACCCAAATCCAAGTCCCGGGACAGGAAAGGGGCAGCGCCTGTTCTTCTCCATTCCTTTCAGTCTCCAAGCACTTTGAATCCATTGGTGTTTGTCCAGGCGGTGAGACCTGTCTTGAGGGAGGGAGCCCGGCGATCTGCCGTCCTGCTCTCCAGAGTCCAGAGAACTCTCTTTCAACAGGTTCTGTTCATGTGACATGTCTCCCCCTCCCTCTTCCCTTCTTGGACCAATCAGATTTCTTCTTCCACTTTCAGTGCCTTGAGTGTCCAGCTTTGGCTGACTGGCCAGAGCATTGTTGACCTGCGTAGGGAGCGGGGACTTGCGAGCCCCAGCCGCACTGTCTGGTTTCCTGGTGTTGGGTGAGGGGCCTGGAACTGGGCCCTGCTAGAGAGCTTGTGACTTCGAGACACGGTGGCTCAGAATGGCACTGCAGGCATCCCACCACCCATGCTTTCTCCCCGCTCCATCCCATGTGCACTTCTGCCACCCCCATGCCCCCTCCCAACACATGCACGTACACATTCCACGGGGCTGTTGCTCAGCCTCCACCTCTGACCAAAGAGAACAGGTGCCCCAAAGAGAATCTCCCCCACCCCAGCCTCCTCCCCGCAAGAATAAGTGTGTGGAGTCGTCAGCTTCTCCCGCTACACTGCTGCAAAGCCTAGGGGGGAGGTGGAGCCTGTTGTGCAACTCCCAGAATGCACCTTGCCCCCTTCTCGGTGGTCACCATTCATTAGTCATGTTCGCTTTAATGAGTTACATGCTCATCAGCCACGGGCCATCAACACCCTTACAGATGGGTCTGTGGGGTGACATTCCCGGGCAGCCACTCCCTGCCATGGACTAGATAATACCCAGGGAGAGACTGGCTCCAGTTCCCGCCACAAAAGCTGGCTTCTTCGTCCTCCGTTTCTTTGGGGAGGGATTCCCAGGCTGGGGGCCCTTCCTGGGGACTGATAACAAGTCCCCAGCCAGTCCCCATCCCTGCAAGCAGGCACCTTCCCGCAGAGCCCTTGTATGTGAGCTCTGTGGGATGTACGTAGGTTGGTGTGCAGACAAATCCATGCACATTTGTTTATTATTTTCACAGAAACCAGGAGCTGTGGATAATCCCAACAGTTAAAGTTGAAAGATAGTGGCTTTTTAAGCAGGACGGTTTGAAAAGCCACCATTTTTGTTTGGAGTCTTCAGGCTAGACTCTTGACTTGCCCCCTTTGGGGGTTAAGTCTTGGGCCCCTTCTGTTAGAATGACCCAGGAGTGGGGCCAAAGATCGCCACGAGGGAGTGCAACCAGTTCAGCAGGGAGGCTGGTGGAGAAAGGTAGCTCAGTAAGCTGAGGTCTGAACCACAGCTAGTTCACTGGTCTCTGCCCGGGGAGGCCCTGTGCAGAGGCGTCGTCTGCCCTCCTGCCATTGGCATACTGGTCTGGTTGGCATCTGACCTGGGACCAGCATGTTCAGCGAAGTGGAACAGTTTTTCTGAGCAACGGGCAATGTGCCTTCGATGACGGAGCTTTGTTAAGGCTGGAGAGTCCTCCCGCATGGACCTCGGTCAGTACTTGTCAACACAGTGACCTTGGTGGTTCAGAGCTCCTTTGACCTTGAGTGGAAAGAGCTAGTAGCACCTAGTTGAGAAGCTGCCATTAACTGAGTGACCTTGAATCACTGTAAACGTTCCTTGACCCCCACCTTTCTGGCCTACAAAATGAGGGCAAAAGGTTGGGGACAAAAAACAAACCGACAATTCTGCGTTGGCTGTATTCACCTGGGAGCAGAGTGGCTCTCTCCCCGACTGGGAATGGGGGACAGTGAAGGATGAGCTGGGCGGGCCACCTCGCTTACGAAGGAGCACGCGCCACGTGCTTCCCCATCATGTCTGAACGAATGTTCACCTGAAACCTGATCGGCCACTGACCAAAAACCGTACCCTGAGCCTCAGAGTGAAACCAATTGGGGGGTTATCCATTGGCCTTTGGGGTGTCTGGGCTGCCCTCCAATCAGAGTTCTGCTGGTTTGGTGTGCAAAGGTGTCCTTGCACATGGGTTTCTTGGCTACATGCTGAGATTTGGGGCAATTTGCCCCGTGGGTGTACCGTCCAGCCCGCTCCTCCGGGTCATTGCCCTAGGCTAGGGACAGCTTAGCACACTCACGGCACAAGGCGAGGGCTGGAGTCTAAGGTGTCAGGCAAGGAGTGAGCGAGCACGGCTGCCCCCTCAGCCAAGGAGCAGCTTTGACGGAGATTCTGGGTCTTGAAGAGGCTCTGGTGGTTCTGGGAGTATTCCAGTCTCGTTCCCTGGGGAAGTCGCCAACCTCCATTCGAAAGACTGGACCCTTCAAAGGCCAGTCACAACGTCTGTGTAGGACCGAAACCACAGAACAGAGAGGCCAGGGTAGGGACAGTGTGAGAGGTGCTCCCCAGAGAGCTTCCTGGGAAGGAAACATTCTTGGGACCATGCTGTTTCGGGCAGAGGACTCCTTATTCCAGCCGTTGGGCCTCAGCGCATCGATCTGAGAGAAGCTTGGCCTGCACTGCAGGACAGCTCCGTGCACTGGCAGCTCTCCCACTGAGCTGAGGGTCCTCCGCCTGGGGCCACGAGGCCTGCACTCCGAAACTGGGGACCTTAGACAGCAGCTGGGCAGTATCCTGGATCCATGAGCGGAGCAGCTTAGGGCCATTCGGCTTTGCTGAAAACCCCCTGAAAGCCAAGTGGCTCCGGTGGACTGGGCGGGCTCATGCTCTGCCTCCCTCTGCAGGGTGGACTTCTGTGCCCACCGCTGAACTCCAGCCCCCACTCGGGGGCTACCTGGCTGCTTCCCTGCCGTTTTTAGTGCTGTGTGACCTGCGCCAGGTCCCCACTTTGTGCCTCTATCGGCCCTTCTGCCTATTGAGGGACTCCCCCAAAAGGCATCCATGAGGGCCCTGAGCCTGGCAAAACCTGGGAGGAGGTGGCAGTGGGGCAGTGAAGTGTACAGACCAAGGGATGTCATTGGAAAGACGTTTATTTTTGTGAAGAGGCTATCAAATTAGCATTTACATATCCCATTCTCTCCTCCCTCCCCACACAGAGCCCCGCCCCTCTCCTCTCAGGACTCTTTCAGAATGACTCTGTTCTCACCTTGGTCAGCATGGTCCTGATGCCCCCTCCTCTGGTCTGGTGGCAAGGACGGAGAGGGAGGGCTATGTGGCTTGGGAGATTTAGGAACTGGGGAGGGGAGGGACAGAATCCCTTTTCTCTGCATCACTGTGAGAGAGCTCCAGGCCCTGTCCCTGGAGAAATCACCGCTGTGCTGAAGTCACAGGCCATATCGGGCAGTTGTGGTACAAGCCTGTCCTGGAAAATAATAATAATATTGACTCTATTTGCATAGAACTATCATTCATTCCTACCAGCCCCCTGTCTCCCGTTCCTGGCTTTTTGCTGGCCCCCCAACCATTGGCCTTCCCCAGTGTTGGTGAGCCACGGGCTCTTACATTCACTTCTGGAGGTCCCCAGAGCTGCCGGTAGCTGGGGAGAAAGCAACCAAATTGTCGACGCAGTCAGCCCGGTGGCTGACTGTCAGCAATAGCGGCCCAGAAGAATGGTGCATCTAATGTCACTAGAGAAGGCCAGGGCTTCTGGTGGCCCTGGGGTTTTCCCCCAGCTCCTCTTGAGATCGCGACCTCGGATTTCCGGCTCCAGCCCTGATACTAAATGGATCCATGATGACAACGACGAGAAGAAAATATATATTATTTTTATTAGGACAGACCATCCTAGATTTTTAGCAGTGTGTATCTGTGTCCCTCACACCTTTTCCTATTCTGCCTTTTTTTTTTCATTTTCTTTTTTTTTTAAATATTATGTACTATATTTTTAGTCTTAAACACACTATATATTATATATTTAATTTTTTATATATATGAAGATCAATGTTTTAAAAAGTATCGTGGCTCTGGCGTCGTTTGTTTGAGCAGCGCTCTCGCGGGGCTTCAAAGCTCCCTGGTGTAATGTGATAAGGGCCGGAGTCTTGGAGCACAGATAAGCATCTGTGGGCTGAGATGATCTACTTGTGCCACCTAGGAATGGTGGGGCAGATACATTGTATTCCCCAGTGTGTGACTGTGGCAGAACCCCCAGGCCAACGGTGGCAGTTCCAGGACAAAGAGCGAGACGCCCCGTGCTCCTGGCAGGCGGCTTCCAGGCTGTTCAGGGCCCAGTCTGATGATGGCGATGGCTCAAGGGGGACTTGGAATCTGAGGGTACAGGGCCCACAGGGACTGGAGGAGGACATGCGAGTAGTTCTGTCTTCGTATATTTAAATGCCCTCAGTGAGGTTAAGGATAAAAAAGGGCTTCTGCCCCCCCACCCCCTATCACAGGCTGAGAAATTGCCTCTCCCGCAGATATGAAGAGCTGGTACCTACATTTTAACAAGCCCCTCCAGGTGATTCTTGTGTGTACAATAACTATCACTTGGGGGGATCTTGTTAAAATGTAGATTAAGATTTAAGATTGCATGTAGCAATCTTAACTGCTATTGAGGCAATTCAGACCCATGACGACCCTATAGGGCAGGGTAAGACCACCCCTGTGGGTTTCTGAGACTGTAGCTCTTTACAGAAGTAGAAAGCCTTGAATTTCCCCTGCAGAGTCATGGGTGGCTTCGAACTGCTGACCTTGCGGTTAGTAGCCCAACACGTAACCACTAGGCTACCAGAGCGCCAATAGCTGGGGTGGAAGAGGCAAATTCTCAGCAGAGAGAGGAAGCGGAATGGACCGGCTTGAAACTGTGAAAGAGTTACCATGTCTTCAACCTTTTGAACTTGCCATAAAGCAACAAAAACAAAAACCAGATGGTGCAGTAGCATGCGAGCACACACACACACACAACGCATCCTCCCGCTGATGCTTCCGAAATTCACTGCGTTGAGTAAAGTTTGCAACGATTTCACTTGGCCCATTCCACAAGAGTGTTTAAGGATAATTGAAATTTTTTTCAGATCATGTTTTCAAAAACAATTTAAGTCGTTAAGAGACGTACAAAGGTTTATTGTTCAGTTAACCAGCAAGCAAAAAATAAAGAGGAGTCCACAGTAGCCTTTTAAGGGATATCGACTAGTCAGAGACAGAGCTAGGCTTTAAAGTTGGGGGGGGAGGGGGCGCGAAAAGCCTCAGAAAGAGGAGAAGGCAGGGAGCCGCCAGGGCTGGAGCTGGCAGGTGTGTGGCCCAAACCAAGAGCTTGCAGAATAGCCAAGGTTAAGTCCAACCTGGATGGAAATGAGAGGCCCAGATGCGGGGTGAATTTGGAGGCCGCGGCCAGGTGAGCTGCACTGGGACAGTAAATCGGACACCGGCCTTGGGATCCAGACTCAAGTAAACAAAATAGAAGGAGGGAAAAGAAAAACAAAAGACGAAATAAGATTGCACAAACATGGGCCCAAACCAAGCCAAACACACTGCCATTGAGGGAATTCTGACTCCTAGCCCCCCTGCAGGGCAGGGTGGAACTGCTCCCGCGAGCTTCTCTGGGACTGACTCTTTACAGAAGTAGAAAGCTTCATCTTTCTCTAGCCAAGCGGCTGGAAGTTTCAAATTGCTGACCCTGTGGTTAAGCAGCTCAACTGTATAACCACGACATCTCTAGGTCTCTACAAATGTGGAGGTCTGCAAATTCTGCCAGGCCAAGAGGCATTGGAATGACGGGGGTGTTTTCTGTGTGTGTTGTGTTGCGTGGGGGTGTGTTTTATACATTTCCCTATCATCAGAGCCCAACATAGAGCCAACAGGTACTTGGGGACATGCCTGTGAACTCTCCAGAGGGCCACACAAGGCTCCAGGCGTTGACTCCCTCTCTGCCCCAGCTACGAGACAGGTAGGGGCAGCTTGCCCTCTTTCTGAGCATCGTAAGGGAGGACCCTCACATCTGTGCCTTCAGTCACCTCCACCCTGGAGACTAGTCACAATGGCACGCCTGTTTCTAGGTGCCAGGGAGGTAGCTGTAACTCATGGGGACCTCATGTGCCATAGAACAAAGCATGACCCGGTTCTGTCTTCACGGTCATTGGTGTGTTGCAGCTATGTGTTTGGCATGACTGCCAACCTAGCGGGCTTGTCTCTCAGGGCGATACGAAGCAATTTTCTAATGTGAGCCACAGGATTTTGTTGGATAATTTTTGGAAGTTGATTGCCGGGCCTTTCCCTTTGGTCTATCTTAGTTTAGAACAGTGGTTCTCAACCTTCCTCATGCCATGACCCTTTAATACAGTTCTTCATGTTGGGGTGACTCCCAACCATAAAATTATTTCTGTTGCTACTTCATAACTGTAATTTTGCTACTGTTATGAATCGTAATGTAAATATCTGATATGTAGGATGTCTTTTCCTTGTTACAAATTGAAGATAATTAAACATAATTAAAGCATAGTGATGAATCACAAAACAATATGTAATTATATATTGTGAAATATTTATGTGTTTTCCGATGGTCTTAGGCGACCCCTGTGAAAGGGTCATTCGACCCCCAAAAGGGTCAAGACCCACAGGTTGAGAACCACTAGTCTAGAAGCTCAGCTGAAACTTGTCCACCCTGGGTACCCCTGCCAGTACTTGGAATACTGGGGCGTCACTTCCAGTATCAAACCATGGCAGCGTGACAAACTGAATGGTGACACCAACAGTGTCTCTCTGTCACTGAGTTTTACAGATTACAAGATGCTTCTAACACCATTCCTTGCGAGGTCTGACTCGCAACAGGAGCTCTGGATCTATGTATAAACACGCCCCTGTCTTCCTTTTGCTACCGGAATGTGATGTCCGCAGTCCTCTCTGCTCTGAACTCAGACTACCTTCCCAAAAGACGGATCCGTTCGCTCCTTTCATGTACATTTCAGCTTCTTCCCCTTACATCTCAGCACCCCATGGAATCAGGCCTGGTTTGTCTCCCCCCCTGCCCTTTCCCCTCTGCGATCCTGCCCGGGTTCTTGTCTCCACCATTGTTTGTTTGTTTTTAATTTCCAAATCCAGCTTATCTGCCCTGTTCTTTTCTCATTTCCAAATCCCACTTATCTCTACTGCTCAGCTCACAGGCCTCCGATAAGTTTGGCTTGTCTCATCCGGGCACTGCCTTCTCCCTCTCTTGGGAGGACCGGTGAGAGGTCATCTGTGTCTCTCTGATGTCATGGACAGCCCCTGTGATCCGCGCCATGTGTCGCTGATGCATTAACCCTTCCCTTGTAAGGTGAACGGACTTGAAGGCGGAGGTCGTCTGCATCACCCCGCCAAGGGCCTGGCACATGTTGTCGTGGTTAGATGCCACTGAGATGACCCTTGTGGTGATGCCACGTGCAACAGAATGAAGTGCTGACCCGTCCCGCACCGTGGTCATCACGGGTATGGATCGGATCGTTATGATTTCCCTTGGCCTTGCTCTTTACTCAGTCTTGGTCTGTGCACCCCAAAGAAGCCTGTCAGCATCCCAGTAGCACCCACACCTCCACGGACTGACAGACAGGCGGTCACTGTATAGGAGGCACGCTGTCTGGGAAGTGAACTCAATCTCCTCTGTGGAAGGCAAGCATTCTCTGAAACCACTAAGGCCTCCCCTAGCAGATGGGAGCTCAACATGCCCTGATGGGATGCAGCATGGGGAAAAGGGAAAGAAAGGGGAATTGAACCCATAGGCACGGTGCATAAAGGGAATTGAACTTGGAGGAGTTCTGCTTGATGAAGGAATATAACATGGTTGGTGATTAAAAGCGTGGGTTTTCAAATCAGTTGACATTCCCAGGACTCACCCAGATTGGTTTCTCTCTTCCCAAGCCCCCAGACTGCTGGATAAGGCCAATGTGACTCATTTGAGCCAATGAGCTATCAAAAGAAAGAACGTGTTCTTTCCAAAACAAAGCATTTGATGACTAGTGCGGGACCATCGTTATGGAGGAGCTCATTTGTTCCAGATGATGGCGCGCCGTAATAGCGGCGTCCCTGCCAGGGTCCCTGAGTGGCCGTGTGAAGCAGCACCCCTGTGCCCGTCCACAAGGAACAGGAATGTGGAGAGGAAAATGAATCGCAGTCAGTTAGTGTTCTGCTGCTCACCCACGGGAGAGGCCTGGGGCTCTACTGGCAAGTCTGCCATTGACAACTCAGCGGAGGGCAGCTTCGTCCAGAGCATGTGGGCTCTTGAGGAGGCACCATCAGCTTGGCAGCAATGGTTTGACGGATTACTGAAATGATGGGGCGGGCCAGCGGACTTGTGACTACAACCTCCCCATCCCATGCTCCTGTACCCCACCCAGCCCTTCGGCACCCCGACGGACACACTGACACACTGCTGTTGAGTTGATGCCACCACGTGGCTACTCCATCAGGAATAGACACCATTGGGGCCCACACAACGTACGGGGTGGGAACTCTCACAGCCCTGTGTCCCAGAGGAGCAAAGGAATCAGCAGAAAGGTCAAGTAGCTCACTTAAGGTCAAGCCGTTTTCACGTCTTCATCTCCTGAGATGGCGTGACTCGAAATGAGAAAGGGGTAAAAAACTACCGGCAAACATCTATGAAGTATGCAGCGAGGATAAGGAGACCAGACGTCCCGCTTTTGGCGGGACAGCCCTGATTTTGGGCGTTTTAAGAAAGTCCCGATTTTTGGAAAGAATGCACGACAAGCTAGGGAATGGTCTATTTGGTCCATATAGACCAAATTTTTA
>NW_022111325.1:4723671-4740646 GCF_000313985.2 Echinops telfairi
CCCCCACCCCGTCAATGGTGTCCCGCTTTAAATCTGGTCACCTTAATAGGATCATTGGACGCTGTCAAAAGTGGAATAGAAGGCACAGCGATGGATACCCCAGGCGTTCGCGAGCCGAAGTGGACTGGTGTTGGCCATTTTGAATCAGGCAACCCTATGGTCTACTCTGTGGGGAAGGACAAACTGACGAGGAATGGAGGCGCTTTCATGGTCACAGAGAGAATTTCAAGATCTGTCCTGAAGTGCAAGGCTGGGAGCGGTAGACAATATCCATAGGGCAACAAAGCAGACCAGTCCATACAACTACTGATGTCAAAGAGGAAGAAATCAAAGAGTTAACAACTTTGTAGTCTGAAACTAACCCAATATACAATCACCTGCATTGATAATTACTAGTGTTTGGGATGCAAACATTGGAAACTAAGAAGGTTCAGTAGTTGGGAACTATAAGCCCTAGTGATAGAAATGATGTTGGAGATTGAATGAGAATTTTGCAAGACCCATGACTTATTAATTGCCAATACCTTTTCCCAACAACTGTACATATGGACCCTGACAGAATATTGTCTTACTAACTCACTGCCATCCGTCGCTGATTCACAGGGGCCCTACAGGGCAGGGTAGAACTGCACCGGTGGGTGACTGAGACTGTAACTCTTTACAGGAGTAGCAAGCCCCATCTTTCTCCCACAGAGGCAGCTGGTGGTTTTGAACTGCTAATGTTGCAGTTAGCAGCCCAACATGTAACCGCTCCACCACCAGGGCTCCTTTAGAGAAGCCAAATCGGTGACACCTGTATATGTATATGGAGAGAAATTTGTATCAGGAGAGTGGTTCACACAGTTGTGCAAGTCTATGTCCAGGCAGGTTCAAGTCCCTGGTCAGGTGTTAAGCTGAGGCTTCTCCTGACTTGCATCGTTGTGGTTGTTGATGAACCCAAGGTTGCCAGGAAGGGTGGCTGGGGGCTGCAGAAACGTGTTGATCTGAAGTCAGCAGGCGAAGCGTGTGCTTAGAGTCAAATGAACTCAAGGTCAGCAGACCGGTTGCTCAAAACTCCCAGAATCGACAGGTGATATGGTAGGCTGTTGGGTCAACAAAGAACCAATGGTTGTGCCAGATGCAGGATCTGTGGTTGTTGTTGTTGCTGCTGTTGTTAGGTGCCATGCGACCCTATGCACAGCAGAACAAACTCTGTCCAGTCCTGGGCTATGGTCACAATTTTCCTATGCCTGAGCCCATTGGGGTAGCCACTGTGTGAGTCCATCTTGTTGAGGACCTTCCCCTCCACTTTACTAAGCATGACGTCCTTCTCTAGGGACTTGTCTCTCCCAACATGTCCAAAGTGTGTGAAACAAAGTCTTGCCATCCTTCCTTTAAGGAGCGCTCTGGTTTTACTTGTTCCAACACACAGCAGTTGGTCCTTTTAGCAGTCCATGGTACTTTCGATATTCTCCTCCAGCACCACAATTCAAATACATCGATTCTTCTTCAGTCTTCCTGATTCAGAGTCCAACTTTGACATGCAGATGAGGCCATTGAAAATACAATGGTTTAGGTCAAACACACCTTAGTCCTCAAAGTAATATCCTTGCTCCTTAATACTCTCAAGAGCTCTTGTGCAGCAGATTTACATAATGCAATATGTCTTTTAACTTCTTGACTGCTGCTTCCATGAGCATGGATTATGGATCCAAGTAAGACAAAAATCCTTGACAATGTCAACCTGTTCACCATTTATCATGAAGCTATCTATTGGTCCAGCTGTGAGGATTTGGGTCTTCCTTACATTGAGTTGTCATCCACACTGAAGCCTGCCATCCTTGATCTTCATCAGCAAGTGCTTCGATTCCTTTCAGCAAGCAAGGTTGCGTCATCTACGTACCCCAGGTTGTTAAGAAGCTTTCCTCCAATTCTGATGCCACACTCTTTTTCATATAACCCAGTTTATCTGATGATTTGCTCAGCATACAGATTGAACAAGAATGGTGAGAGAATACAACCTGGACACACCTTTCCTGCTTTCAAACCATGCAGGATTCCCTTGTTCTGTCCACACAACTGCCTCTTGATCCATATATAAGTTCCAAATGAGCATAATGAAGGTTTGTGGAATACACATTATTCTCAAGGTTATCCATAGTTTGTTAGGGTCTACATGGTGGAATGCCTTTGCATAGTCAACGAAACACAGGTAAACATCTTTCTGGTATTCTCTGCTTTGAGCCAAGACCCCTATGACATTAACAATGATATCCTTTGTTCCCTGTCCTCTTCTGAATCCAGCCTGAAAGTCTGGCCAGTCCCTGTCAATGTACTGCTGCAACTGTTGTTGCTAATAGTTATAGTAAACCAGCCTCTAACAACCGTGGGGTCTGTAAGCAGAACTGTACGGCTATAATATATAAAGATCATAGTAAAGCCAGAGAGAATAGGAGAGGTAGGAGAGAAGATAAACTGAAGGAGTCAGACACATTTCACGGTGGCATGCTCACTTCCGGGATGGCCATGATCTCAGCAGCCAGGTCCATGCAGAGAGAAGGAGGAGGAGCAGGTATATTTCCAATCACAGCATATATACACTTTCGGGAATGTGTGAACCTCCCTGATTACATCACAATGGGAAGGGGTTGTACAATCGACATTCATCAATTGGAGTGAGACAAGCTAGGGGTGTACATGCAATCAGAAGGGGCAGCACTAAGGGGACACATGTGACAAGATGGTCAGACCCTAGATTCAGGATAGCAGCCTAACCTTAGTCCTCCGTGAGTAAGCTCAACCTTGTCTCTAGGCTCTCTTTCAGGGAGATAATCCACTATCCTTATCAGAAGGGAGTGGACCCTACTAGGGTGGGACAGACTATAGAGTCTGATTGCTTTAGCTGGCTGATAACCCTTAGGAGATAACCTCTAAGCAGCTGTGTTGACCTCCCAAGTGTACAGTCATTTACTATGGGTTGCATGCAGTGTCTTAGGTTTGGCATATATTTGGGGAACAACCTGGGGAAAAACCCTTCTACATCCCACAGATAATCCTCGGCAAAATTTTACTTATGTGCAATATCAGTGATACTGTTCTTTAATTTGAGTCACCTTTCTTTGGATTGGACACAAATCTGGTTCTATCCAGTCAATTGGCCAAGTAGCTGTCTTCCAAAATTTCTGGCACAGACACGTGTTCTCAGTGCTTCTTCAGCTGCTGAAACAGTCAATAGGTGTTCCATCCGTTCTCGGAGCCTTGTCTTTGGCCAAGCATTCAACACAGCTTGTACTTCTTCCTTCAGCACCATTGGTTCTTGCTTCTATGCTACCTCCTGAAACGGTGGGATGTTGACTGGCTCTTTTTGGTGCTGTGGCTCTGTGTATTCTTTCCATCTTCTCTTGATGCTTCCTGCATCGTTTACTATTGTGCCCAGAGAATGTTTCAAGATTACAATTCAAGGCTTGGCATGTTTCCTTACGTGCTTTCAGGTTCACATATGCTAAGCATGTTCTGCCCTTTGGGTTTTCTGATTCTAGGTCTAGATGCAGGATCTAGACCCAGCAAAAAACAAAGTTTTCCATTATGTCTACTTACATAAGAATTAGGTCAACCCCCTAAAGAAACACCCTTTCAATTCACTGCAGCCACACGTGCCTGAGTAAGGGTGTCACATCCCACCCAAATTCTCTTACAACTGCCTGGCTGTGACTACCATGTGTTATCATGGGGGGTTCGTGTGTGTGAACTGCCAAACCACGGAGAATGCTGTCCCAGCTGAGTTGACACAAAATCGAACTATCACAAATTGAGGGGGTGTCCCCTCAATTTGGAATTGCCCTGGGCTAAGCAGAGATTTCATAGTACACATTTCTTTTTATTTTCTTTTTTTAGTACACATTTCTTGCCCCCGCTAGGCGAGCATTGAGCAACTTGCTCTGAGTTAGTGCACACAGTGGTGCCACTTGGGAAAGTTCTCTCTGGTCATAGTGAATTTTTTGTAAATGCAGTTTCACTCAAACCTTGTTTTTTTTTTTCTCTGTGTGTGATGTCCAATTTAAGAGAACAGTGTGCGGCTTTGAAATGTTGCTTCCTGCTCGGGAAAAATGACACAGAAACTGTTGTGATGTTGAACACAGCTTGCAAGGACAGGGTTATGGGAAAAACTCAAGTGTACAAGTGGTTTTCTTGTTTCAAAAAAGGTGAAATGTCGATTGATGACAAACCTCATTCTGGACGCCCATCAGCTTCCTGAACAGAAGAAAATGTCGACTCGTAGTGCAATTGGGGTTCATTCTACCAGGTCAGACTGTTAATCAAGCTTCCTATTTAGAGATTCTGAAAAGATTACATAACAATGTGCGACAGAAAAGGCCTATTTGCCACCATGACAATGCACCTGCTCATGCAGCCCGTTCAGTGCACCTGTTTGGCAAAAGAGCATGCCTCTCTTGCCCCACACACCTTACTCACCTGACCTCAGTCCGTGTGACTTCTTTTTGTTTCCATGCATGGAGGGATAGCGATTTGATGACGTAAAGAGATGAAGGAAAGAAATGAGGGAGGTGCTGTCAGCCATCCAAGCAGATGCATTTGAAAAATGTTTCCAAGAATGGAATAGCAGATCTGACAAATGTATTAAGTGTAATGAAGGGAGTACTTTGAAGGGGATAAAGCTGTTTTGTAAAAAAAATTCAAATACATAGCTTTGGGGAAAATTCCAGTTTTGGGGGGGGAGGAGAGTACCCCCTTGTACGTCTACAGAAAAGAAAAATGGAGAGGCTCCACATTGTTAGTCCGAATAAGGCCAGGGGTTGACTGTGGAAGCAGCCATCAATTTCTCCTATGCAAACTCAAGTTGAAGCTACTGAAGAAGTCCATGAGTTCTGCAGGAAGACCCCTTGAGTATACCCTACTTGTGTTTGGAGACTACCTCAATAGCAGACCGACACGCTACACCGAGGGCTGAAGGCCAGACAGGTTGTGGGATGACAAAAGGACATCGTCCATGAAGAAAGTGAAAGGTCATCGTCGCAAAGGCAGAGAAGAAAGACAAGGACAAAATGGACGTCAGAGGAGACTCCGGCGCTTGCTCTTCAAGGAACAGAAGCAAATGGAAGAAATGAAGTAAAGGGCTGAACAGAACATGGGAAAGGTGGCTCAGAAAGACACAAAGTGTGCAAGGACCTGGAAGTATAAAACCTGGAAGCCGAAACAACTGAAGAAAAAATCCAAGCCTCTCGTTGCAGCACTGAAAAAATCTAAAATGGGAAAAGGTGAGATTTTCTACAAAGATGTACAGCCTCTGAAGCCTACGGAGGCATTTCTACTCTGGCAGTGAGGTGTTTCTGTTATGGAGTATCAGTCAAAATGTTCCAACAAACAGATGTAGAACTAGAAGTGGTTACTCATCTGTCCCAAGAAATTTGGTCAATTGACTGGAAGAGAATCATATTTGTGCCAAAGATAGGTGATCCAACAAAATGCAGAAATTCTCAAACAATTAACGTTTATATCACACACAAGTAAAATGTTGCTGATGATCATTTTTAAATGGCTGCAGCAGCACACCCAAAGGGAATTGCCGATGGGGGCTTGGAGTGGAGACCCAAAGTCCATCTGTAGGTAACTGGACAGCCCCCCCCCCCATACACCCACACCCACAGAAGTGGTATAAGGAAGGGATGATTCAACCAAGGTGTGGTATAGCACTGAGGAATTACACCTCATTCCTTCAGTTCCTGAATACTTCCTCCCTCCACTACCATGACCCAGTTCTACCTACAAAACTGGCTAGACCAGAGAACATACATTGGTCCAGATAAGAGCTCCCAACACAGGGAATTCAGGAAAGATAAACCCTTCAGGAACAGTAATGGGAGTAGCAATATCATAAGGGTAGGGGGATGACTTGGGAGGGGGAAGGGGGAGAAAGGGGGAACCCATCACAAGGTTGGATATATAGCCCCCCCCCAAAGGGGACGAATAACAGAAATGTGGGTGAAGGGAGACAATGGGCAGTGTAAGATACGAAGTAACAATTAACAATGTATTACTGACCGAGCACACCTGTGTGGAGGCAGGGGTGGGGTCCAACCTATGGACCAGGTTTTAGGCTCCTGATGCCTTCTTAGGAGTGTGACCTTTTTATAAGGGAGACACTGAGAACCTCTCTCTCATTTGCACCTCTTTGCCTGCATTGTGCATCTAGCTCTGGGCCGGTGGTCTGTGCAGCCTGCGGGCTCTGAGAGCTGTGGCACTCTGCCATGGTACTGCCGACGAGAGATCCACATGCCCGCACCACTGGCCTGCTTCCGCTTCCCTTCCCGCTTCGCAGGATGTCACTGCATGGGTCTAGAGAGGGCTTCCGCTAGCATCGGACCGTGGGCTTGCGTTGCACTGTACTGGGTTGCCTCCTTGCGGTAGGTTTCTTCCCTGATGTAACGTTCTTTCTTGGACCTATATGAGTGTCCTGGTTTTGTTTCTCTAGAAGACTAGGCTTAATACAGATGCTTCCTTGTGTTTTCTTGATTCTGCAAAGGCATTCACCTGTGTGGGTCATACCAGATTACGATAACATTGTGAAGAATGGGAATTCCAGAATGCTTCATTGTGTCCATGAGGACTCTGTAGATAGAGTCCGCTGCTGGAAGAGAACACAGGGATACTGTTTAAAATCAGGAAAGGTG
Source organism: Echinops telfairi (assembly GCF_000313985.2). Taxonomy (NCBI): domain Eukaryota; kingdom Metazoa; phylum Chordata; class Mammalia; order Afrosoricida; family Tenrecidae; genus Echinops; species Echinops telfairi. The sequence goes on from NW_022111325.1 coordinate 4,730,340, forward strand.
GGCATCAGAATTGGATCCTTTCACCATCCTTGTTCAATCTGTAGGCTGAGCCAAGCATCAGAAACTGGACCCTATAAAGAAAAACAGCATCAAGAGCCGAGGAAAACTGGTTAACCATCTGCAATATACATATGACACAACCTTGCTTGCCAAATTGTGTAAAGGTTTACAGCGCAGATCCGAATAACTCACGCACTTTCCGTTTCACGACACTGACTATAATCCTCACAACATAACAACACTTGTTCTGCTTCCGCCTTGAGTTTCCTGTTTCCTTCCTCATTCTTTCCTAGCCCTCCTGATCTTTGTCCTTGGGTAAATGCTGCCATTTGATCACAACGAGTTGATTATTCTAAGGTGTGTGGACCTCCCTCGTGTTTACAGCCTTTATAGACCCATCTATTGTGTGGCAGGAAGCTGGGCCATCAGCGTGGGCTTATTTCCAAACCTGCTGGGTGACTAAGGGCCGTAGACTTGGGGCTCCAACAGTGAGCCTGGTCTTTTTCATGATTTGAGTGTTGTCCTACCTTTTTCTCTTCCTGAACCCAGGGCCTTCTAGTGAATGCAATCTTTTTCAGAGTAGTTGGTAATGGTAACTGGGTAGGTCTTCTAGCCTCCGGGTTGGAGAATGATATTCATGTGGTCCAGGAGCCCACTGGAAGAATTATTCCCATGTGGCTTCAATTTTCATCACTCTTTCCTCTGGACAGGGAGAGACCAACGCTTGCCACTTAGATGGCCACTTACAAGCTTGTAAGACCCTAGTATCCCTACTCCCCAAAGTGAGAAGTAGGGCATTGTCTTTGCTATGCCATTTGACCTTCGTGTCCCAGGGACCATGGTCCTGAGCCACCAGGCCTACGAACTTATTCCCTCAAGGTGTTTGGTTATGTCTGAGAAGTTTTCCTAACTTTCCCTCTGTACATCTCACCACATTCATGGGCATATTTGCAGCACAGGTAAATATACATGTACAAATATATATTTGTAGGCGTATAGATCCACCCTCCCTCTCAAACCCATTTAGCCCAGGTATCTATTTACATATGTACTTCTAGATCACTGTTATGCCAGTATTGTGTATACAGTAGTATTTACCTCTGTTGTCTTTATCTCGACCTTCTCCCCATGGCTTCTTCTGTCTCTGCCACTTTTGATGACGCACCCTCTTCGTGGATATTGTCTTACTGTTAAAGCGAAGCGCTTACTACTGATGATCAAAGAATAATACCTTTGATATGAGTTACATCCTAACATAAAGAAAACAAGAATCCTCACAACTGAACCAATAAGTAATAGCATAATAAATGGAGAAAATATAGACGTTGTGAAGGATTTAATTTTATTCAGATCCATAGTCAATGCTCATGGAAGCTTGTTGCTAGGTGCCATCGAGTCGGCTCCGACTCACAGCGACCCTGTGCACCACAGAACAAAACACTGCCTGGTCCCGGGCCAGCCTCACAATGGTTCCGGTGCCCAAAGGCCATTGTGGCAGCCACAGTGTCAAACCACCTCATTGAGAGCCTTCCTCTTTTCGCCTATGCCTCCACTATGCCAACCACGATGTCCTTCTCCAGGGACTGGTCCCTTCTGGCCACACATCCAAAGCATGTAAGATGAAGTCTTGCCATCTTGCCACTAAGGAGCACTCTGACCGTCCTGTATCAGGAAAATTTGCTGCAAAGGTTAAGTTTTGTTCTTGAGCGTGTTAAAGAACAAAGATACTCCTTTGAAGACTAAGCCAGGCCTGACTCAGGCCAAGCTATTTTCACTCCCCTCGTGTGCGTGTGAAAGCTAGACAGTGAATAAGGAAGACCAAAGAAGACCGATGCCTTTGCATGATCGTGTTGGCAAAGAAAATGAAGAATACTATGGGCTGCCAGAAGATCACATCTGGGTTTGAAGAGGGACAGTCAGGATGCTCCTGAGAAACGAGCTCATGTGAGATTTCGTCTCGCCTCTGTTGGGCATGTTATCAAAGGGGACTAGTCCCTGGAGAAGCACCTCAGGCTTAGTAGAAAGTCAGAGGGAACGAGAGGGAAGCTCAGCAGTGAGACGGGTTGACCTGGTAGCGGCAAGGGTGGGCTTGGACATAGGATGACGGTGAGAAGGATGCAAGACCGGGCTGTATTTCATTATGTTATCCATCAGATCATTCTGAGTTGGAAGCTCTCCTGGCCACAGGCACAGGACAGGGACAGCAGGCTGGGAACACTGGTGGTGCAGTGGGTCAGCGGTTTGAGCCAACCGGGAGCTAGGCAGAAGCAGGATGGGGCAGGCTGCTTCCGCAGATGTTTAGGTTAGCAGTGGAGTGCTTGATCTCGGGGCCACACAGGCTCCCCGATTATCAACCACACCTCATTGCTTAGTTATACCAACCCTTTGTTGTTGCTGCTGCTGCGGTGAGGTGTCATCCAGTTGGCGCCATCACCCGGCTACTTTAGGGACAACCGAACTAAAACACTGCCCAGTCCTGAGCCAGCCTCGCCATTCTAGGTTCCAGTCCGTTGCCGCAGCCACTGTGGCCCTCTACTTGACCAAGCCTGATGTCCTTTTCCAGAACCTGGTCTTTCCTGATAACAAGTGCACAGTCTGGACAGACTGCCTTCCAAGGATCGTACTAGTTGGACTTCTTCCAAGACAGGTCGGTTTGTTCTCCTGGCAGCCCAAGGGGCTTTCAACATTCTTCACCAAGGCTGCAATCAAATGTGCTAACCCCTCTGTAGTCTTCCCGAGGCCCGGCCGGCGCTCTCTCTCTCTCTCTCTCTTACACACACACACACACACACACACACACACACACACGACCACCGAAAACGCCTCCAGAGCACCTGAATCCTCAGACTGACATCTGTAGAGTGGTCTCGGGCAGCAGGTTTGCCTGATGCAATGTGCCCTTTGTCTCTTGGCTGCTGTAGCCTAGAGGACAGAAGGCAGGGGCTCCCCGGCTATGGATCATCATGGAAGTAGTCTGTTGCAGCTTTCTCTCACAGAGCGGCTGATGGATTTAAACTATGCACCTTTCAGTTCACTGCCAAGTGCTCCCACTGGGCGACCACGCTTTCTTCCGCAAATATTGCTGCTTAAAAAACCTTATGGGCCAGTCAGCCTCCATCCCATCATAGGCGTCGGAAATGGGAGTCAATGGCAGCTAAACACAAGAACCACATACCTGAATATGCCCATGAAATCTTTCCAAAGTCGTAATGACTCATAGCAAGGAAGCAATTGTCATTAATCTATATAAGGAAAAACCCGAGTCCCCCAAGCCCCCCAAAATCACCTAACAAATAACCATAAATCCTAAAATAGCACTAACAGGTGGCGTTCAAAGCCCTGGCGGCTGGATGCAGAGGAGCTTCATGTAGTACCCGGGGCAGGCACTGGGTGGCGCCACTCTCCTTGCATCGGTGCATGTTGCCTCTGTAATGGCTCCCTGCAAAACCAGTGCTGAATGCTAGTTTTGTTTTTCTCCAATTTTTCCTAAAAGTGAGCATCCTCGCCAGATTTTTATCAGTGAGCGCACCTATGGATGGGGTTTGTAAAGGTCAAAGAGAAGTTTGGAAAAGCGAAGCGATGCCCACCCTTGGTCAGGGTTAGCTTCTCTTAACCTGGAGAAGGAGGAGCTCTGCTCTTTCCTGAGAATCTTGCTGAAAGATGCCAACCAATGCCCAGGGGTGATGGGAAGACCATGGAATCTGGACTGAGAAGATGAAGGTTAAAGTCTCAGGACTGTTAATGCATTGGACTTTGTGAGCCAGGGCAGGGCAGCACACCTTTCTGAGTGTTTCTGTGAGAAGTTGGGAGCGTTCAGTGAGATGAGGGATGTAATCCTCTGTAAACTGCCAAACGCAATCCCAATGTGAGTTGGTTGCATTGGCCTATTAACACTGTAGCATCCCCAACCCCCACCCCCCATCCCTGCAGTCTGCAACATCTCACGTGGAGCACCTCACTGCTGCACACCTATCCCCCCCCCCCATGACACCCTGGCAGCTCTAGGGGTGGTCTGAGGGTAGGATAATGTGTGCACCCAGCTAGGCACCATACTGTCCGACTTGCCAGGCTCCAGGGTTCTAAATTCCAAAGGCTCTCTCTGCAAAGCAGGAACCTGGAGGAGAAGCAGGATCACTTACTTCAACGGCACTCACTTCCCATTTCCTTTGCTCATTATAATTAGCCGCACAGAGGCAGCCTCCTGGGGAGAGCAGAGCCATAGCTCCGAATGGAACGGAGGAGCTTTGTCTTTTTGTTCCTCTCCACATAATACTGCTCTCCTGGTGGTCGCTGTGCAAACACATCCTGCATTCAGCTGGAAACTGGGGAGTATTTCATATTTCCAGGCTCAGAGTAATGTTCTACCTCTCCAGAAGAGACCCTGATTGGGGCTTCTTTCAAACACGATCCTGTCAACACGCTGAGACTGGCTCCCCAGAGTCAGGTGACGGCCCGAGGGGTGACTAAAAACTTGCTTTTCTCACAGCCCCGTGGATTCCTCCACTTAGACAGATAGATGCCTGCCTATGGAGACCAGAATTCCAGGCCTCGCTGAGGCCATCTGGTCCAACCATGGACTCAAAGGACGAAGCCCCTGGTTCAGCCACAGACCAATGGGCTCTGCACCAAGATCTCCCCAGAGCCCCTTGGTGGCACAGAGGATTAAGTGTGCAGCTACTAACCCAAAGGTGGGCCGTTCGAGTCTACCCTGAGGTGTCTCAGAAGGAAAGCCCATTGACTACTGAGAGAGGTCACAACCACTGGCAACGTATGTGGCACAGTTTTGTGCTAAAAACACACAAGTCAGAATGATTGAGTGGCAACTAATGGGCTTATTGGGATCCAGATCTCAGCTGGGCTAGGAGCTGCCCCAGGAGCTGGGGTGAGGAGGCTGTAGCTTAGGCAGGCTGGTGTCTGGACTTGGGAATCCGAAGGGTTGCCCTTCCCTCTAGCTTTCCCCTTCAGCCCCTCCTTGAGGGAGACTTGGCCTCTCTGTGCCTCAGTTTCCTCACCTTTCAATGTCATTCCTTCATTCCTGCAAAACAAATACTGTGGAGCCGTTGATGCCACCCGGCCCAGTGGTGTCTCTATGGGACTTGGTGCACTTTGCTCACCTGTGCGTCAGGCTGGCGGTTCCGTGAGGGCTCCTGGTAAACAGACCGTTTTTCCTGCTGCTCTCTGTGGTCCTTATTGTTGAGTGTGGTGGAGTCCGTTCCGACCCCTAGCGACCCCTCGCAGGACAGTAGGAAACCCTGCGCCGTCCCCATACCTGTTCATATGTTTCCCCGAGATGTTAGAAATTAACCCACTCCCTTCTGACCCACAGTCTCGCCAACAACCCGGGCAGCTGGAATGTGGACACGCTCCTCCGAACAGAGAACAGTCTGAGAACCAGACTGCCTGTCTCCAGCCTGACCACACGGGGGTGATGACTGCACCAGAAGACCCCTAGCCTAAGGCTTGCCTATAACACACCCCTTAACCTGCTGCTCAAGGAGGCCAGGCTTACCCGACAAGAGCCACTCTCTCTGTGAAAACTCAGTCCACGCTGACTCACAGTGACCCTACAGAACAGGGTCGACCTGCCCCGTGCGTTTCTGAGACTGTAACCCTTGACGGGAGTACAACGCTCTATTTTCCTTGTGAGGAGCAGCTGGTCGGTTCGAACTGCTGACATTATCGTTAGCAGCCCAACGCGTAACCTCACACCATGAAGGCCCCTCTCTTGACTACTCAAACTAACAGACAGACAAACAAAAACTGCCATCGAGCCAAGGCCAATGCACAGTAAGCTCCAACGCAGGGAGAACGGCCCTGTGAATTTCTGAGACGGTCACTGTTCATGGGTGTTTTCTAGAAAACTCTTTCTCTTCCAGAGTGGCTGATAGTTTTGAACTGCTGACCCTTTGGATTGCAGCCGAACTTGTAACCACTGTGCCGCCAGGGCTCCTCCTTCTTATTCTGGACTTCCCTTCCACTGGCTCTTGAATTGTCTTACTTGCGATTGGCTGCCTGAATCTTTCGTGTGCATGGACACATTTACTCTGGCCCACACCCCTTCAAAACCCTGGGGACCCAGCAAGGAACAAAATAAAATCTCTGCTCTCATGGAGCTTATAAGCGTGGGGATGGACAGCACAAATATGTTTGCTGGCAAGACTTGTCTATGGAGAGACTTAGACCAGGATCAAGGTGCACAGGGAGGGACAGGGGTGGGGAGCATGCACTGTTTTCTGTTGAATCACCAAGAACCACCTGTTAGGACAGGGGAACAGGCAAGCAGTGCTCATATCTGGGGAAGCTAATGTTCTAGACAGAGGGGGCAGCCACCACCCACAACAGCCAGGAGCAGACAGGAGCTTCGAGCTCAAGAACCCACAAGGAGGCCGTCTGGCTGGGGCTGGAGGAGGGAGCAAAGAGAATGAGGATGCATGATCCAGTCACAGAACAGGGGGCGGGGGGGCCCAGCCTGTGAGGCCTCACAGGCTACTGACAGGGCTTCAGACATTGTTCTGAGCTGTGAAGATGTAGGAAGTCAAGCCATTATGAAATTATTGTCTTTGTACTATAGGAATGAAGGAACATCAGCAGTTTTATAAGCGTCATCCTAGTGCTCGTGTATATATATAAGTGTACAGTACTATTAATTTACTATTGTCACCTTAGAAAACCAAGCCCAAATGGGCTTTTCTCTTGACAGGCCTAATTGGAAGACATTCCTTCCTTCCGTTGAGCATAAATCCACATCCTTGCAGCATCTCCCAATGACTGCGGCCCACTTCTTCTGCCTGCTTCCCCAAGCAGCCCTTTTGATATTGAAACATAATTGTCATGATGTAATGTCTCTTCTGTGACATCTCTTTTTTGAGGAAAATATCCCTGATGTTTTCTCCAGATACCGTTCCCGACTCTTCCTTGCTCGGCTCCCCCTGCTCCTGGGTGAGTTTTGAGCAGATGCCAGGACCCTGCAGAATCCCGCACACCCCTTTGGAAGGAGGGACTGGGCTCCTCTCAACATGCACAAGGTATTTGCTTCCCTTCTCCTCCTAACCTCTCAGGAAATATGAAGATGGGCTCCTGGCTCCTTCCACCTTGCAACAGTCTTAGAGCAGTGTCTCCATCACTGTGGGACCTGACTCCTAGGCAACCAGCACTGGAGATGGAAGGAAAGAGGCTCCTAGGACAGTGTGGCAGTTACATCATCTGGTGTCAATTTGGGACTTGAGAGGATTAAGAGTGAAGGGGTGGCATCTATGGTATCATAGCCAATGGGGCCTCTGTGTGGGCATGGCTTTCTCCTGAGAATTCTGGGAAATCTGGTTTTTCCTCCTTGGAGGCAGGAGAGACTCTCTTGGCTCACTCTCTGGAAGACACTCTATTGACGAGACATATGGAACTACGCTAGTGCCCTTAGCTGGAGAAGCCACGTGGAGACCCCTGCCAGCTCTGAGAGGCTTACACCATCACCGGATCCAAAGACTTTCTACCCACTGGCCTGTGATCGTCCTGCATTCATTGTCATTGCATGTGTTTCATGAGTCTGAAGAGGACTTTATAGAGCGGCATTGGACATATGGGCTAATATTGGACTTCAGGGCTTGGACTGGACTGGGTTGGGATACTTTCTTAATGTAAAATTACCCTTGATGTAAAACTTTCTCTTACACACACACATGAGTCTCCCTGGATTTGTTTCTCTAGTCTGCTTGCCCACACTAACACACACGGATAGCTCTGGTTCTTTTTGGCAGCACCTGGGCTTCTTACAGCACCCTACAGGACCCAGGTTTTTGGCATCATCCTGAGCCATTGTGTCCTCTCCATGGTGGGCTTATAAGAACTGTTTACCACCACAGCTGGCCACTGTGACTCAGGCCTCCTTGCTTTCAGGGTCTAGAACAGGATGGCTGATCACCTGGCCTTTCCTGCGCTCACGACCTTGATCTCTTTTCTCTCTGGTTAGGCAACCAGAAGACAAGGGTTCTGGCCCAATCCCCAATTATTAGCCACGTGACCTTGAGTCAATCAACTAGTCTCTGAGTCTAGTTGCTCTCATCTGTAAAACGGCGTTCCTAATGTTCCTTCCCCAGCAGGGAGAAGAAAGTTCCAGTGAATGCTAACTGAGTTTGCATCCCAAACCTAGCCACGCTCACTGCTGCCCTGCCGTGCCACGCTTGCTGTGTCCCAGTGTTCATCCACGCCCCTCTAAATGGTCCCTGCATCCACCCTTTGTGGCCCAGAATCTGCTCACCGCAGCCAGTCCTGGGCTGGAGTGATTCCCTGGGGAAATGTTACTGGTTTGGAGAACTAGACCCAGTTCTTGGTTTCATCTTTAGACTTTAACTAAAATAACACAACAATCCCTTTAAAATGTAAATTGTTGCCACAACGCATGCCTCCTCTGCCCCAAACCGTATGGATTCTCATTGCACTTGGCATAAAATCTGCCCTTCTTTCCTCTCCTAGGGGACCCTTGGTGGCGTTGGGCTGCGATCCGCAGGTCAGAAGTTCGAAACCACCTGTAGCTCTGGAGGGGAGAGGCAGGGCTTTCAATTCCTGTAAATAGTTACTGTCTCGGAAATTCACAGGGGCAGTTCTACCCTGCGCCAATAGGGTCCCTGGGAGTCCGGTTTGGAGTTGCTTGCCTCTAAGTGGTCCCTCACTAACCTCTACTGACCCCTGCCTTCACCCCGCCCTGGCCTTATCGCTCTCCTCTCTCGCTTTACCGGGGCTCCTGCTCTCTGCGACACTCCATCCCAATGGACATAACAGCCCCTTGTCTGCAATGAAACCACCTGAAGTTTGGGGAGGCTTGGGATGGAGATTGGTGGTGGTGAAGACACTCAGGTGGATTAGATCCATACTTAGAGTAGAAAAGGCACTGTCAGACATGGGTTACATGCAAATTTCAGAATAGAGGCCTTTGAAGCTAGACCCAAAGGGGAACCTCAGACCACCCCCACCCCCAACACTCAATGGACCAGCTAGGATAACTGCTCAGCGAATCCTACAGAGAAGCTTCCAGCCTCCAAAGCCCTGGGGCTCCAGCGCTGTCCTTCCCATAACCTAAAGGGCTATTAACAGTCTCCTCACTTATTAAAACCATTTTTTTTTTGGATGCCTGTTCCCTCGGCCCTGGCTCCACGCCACAAAGAGAAGCTGCATCCCAGATCCCCCTTTGGAAAAGGAAGGCTCTTGTCAGGGAGGAAACAGAAACGGAACTCGCTGCTGGAGAATCAGCCCCTTTCTGAGGAGGGCCCGTAGACCCCAGTGCTGGGCAGAGATTCCTCCTCGTGGGTTTAAAATCCCCGCACCCTACAAGAACCTCCAGGCAAGCATAGAACGCACTGAGGCCCTGAAAGGTGGAGCAGAGAGAGCCCAGCGCTGGCGGTAGGCCATTGGGGCTGGTTGTACTAATCTCATTCAGGGCTCTGAGGTCTGCCACCAGAGCTGAAGCTACCTGAGGGGAGGGACACACCTTCGCTTCTCTGTCTGCACAAAATGAGGAGTCTGAGAGCTATGCAGCCAGAATGGCATTGCTAACAGGCAGGGAGTTGAGCGAACGGTTTCTGGATTTCCTCTCAAACCCTGCCATCCAGGGCTCCAGAACCCTGATGTCTTCCGCACAGATGGTCATGAGTGAGAAGGGCCTGATGGCAGTGGGGTTGGTTTGGCTTTCCGAGGCTCCTAAGGGTGCCAGACAGGTGGCAACCAAGTCACGATCTTTGCAAGAGAGTACGGTTTCAAGGGCCCGACACCGATTTTCCATCCAGAGCACAGGGCTTCTGTTGCTGGCTTGTTCAGGATCATCCTGAGAGCAAGGAGACGCTCCCTAGCCGAATCCCTGTCCTTCACAGCCCAGGAGAGGGCAGTGCAGAGCAAGCAAGGGATTGGCTGAGGCCCCAAGGCAAAGCAATGGCAGGAGTCAGAGAGACTCCAGGTGGGTCGCCTCTAAGACTGCGCCCCCCATCCCCACCCCTCCAACCTCACCCTGCTCGCCCCTTCATTGCTGTGCTGCTGTTAGTGCTTTTGGTTGCCAAGCCAGGTCCAGCTCACAAGGACTCCATGTGGTACTGAACGGAACTGGCCCACGTGCTGCCCAGGAAGACCCGGACTGCTCTTTGGATCGCTAACCGTGAGCAAGTAGTTCAAACCTACCAGCCACTCACCCGGAGAAAGATGAGGCTGTCTGCTCCCACTAAGATGTATAGTCTTCCAAACCGCTTAGAAGATGGCTATGAGTCAGAATCGACCCACTGACAGGGTGTGTGTGTGTGTGTGTGTGTGTGTGTGTGTGTGTGTGTGTG
>NW_022111325.1:4740746-4749848 GCF_000313985.2 Echinops telfairi
TGTGTGTGTGTGTGTGTGTGTGTGTGTGTGTGTGTGTGAGAGAGAGAGAGAGAGAGAGAGAGAACCTTTATCAAGCATATTGCCAAGTCTTGTCTCCTTGTAGTCTCTGGGTAGGTTCTAACTTCCAACGTTTCCATTAGTAGCTGAGTGCAAATAGTTGGTGCCAGCCAGGGCTCTATGGCTTCTTTCATAAGGTGTGGTAGTGACACTTTCTGGACCTCCAAAGTCATTCAATAAAGTAAACAAATAAAAATGCAAAGTCATTCATGCTTCAAGGTTCTATTCAGGCCGTATCTTCTCAATGTCCTTCAGCCCATTCCACCTAATGCTCCTCTTTTGTCATCTGGTAGGTCAACACCCACCCACCACCACCACCTGTGTGAGCCTCTGTCATTGTTTTTTTCCCATCCAGAATCGTTTACCCAGGTATTGACAGTTAAAGTGCCAGTGCGGTGCCCACTGATATACCCAGGTATGCTCATGCCCATAAAAAAGTCCTCCCTTCTTCCTGCATTATGGCTCTGGTGCCCTCTAGCCACTACCCAGCCTCTTCCCTTCAGCTCAGAGCAAAGCCTTTGAAAGCCTTTGTCTGGTGCTTTGCGGAAGAACTGCCCGTGAGTTTCTGGGACTGTGACTCTTCACGGGAGTAGAAAGGCTTCTCTCTCTCTCTCTCTCCGTATATATATATATACACACACACACACACACACAACTCCTTTTTTATTTTAATGTGAGAGAGGCAGAAATTGACCAGTTCCTCTTGGTAGACAACAAATACTTCATTTACATAGCAGATGGGCTAGACAACAACTCACCTCATTTGCATAATCTATTGACCAATGCCTGCAAGGGACACACCAATCACAGGGCTGGCAGCACCCCAAAAATGAAAAGTCGAAACTCAAGTTATTTCCAGCATACCCAGGGAATGTCAATCAGCCTGGACAAAGGTGAGCATTTCTACCTCTAGGGTAGAAAATTGGGACAAAGGTAGTTCCTAAAGGCTTTTGGGAGAAAAATCCCTCACGCTGTTTCTTTAAAGGATCAAGACAAAAAGCCAACCCCATTTCACTACAGCTGGGGTTCGAGCCATGTTGATTCTTTGGGGTTCCATTGCTGATTTTCAGAAGTAAATCACCAGACCTTTCTTCCTAGTCTGTTTAGTCTGGAAGATTCCATCGAAACCTCATAGCACCAGGCAAGCCTTCGCAGGTGGTGGCTGTGCAGGTGAACTGGCCGAGAATGAACCTCGGAGGTAAGACACAGTCCACTTACTGCTGGACCACTGCCACACTCCCCACCCAGTGTCGGCTTTCTCTCCCCACCCAGTGCAGACCCCCCTGAGACAGATCGAACTCCACTCACCAAATCCAGTCATTGTTTTTTTCTCATTTCCATCTGTGAAAGATAATGTTTTTAAAAACACAGTCAAGTTGTGACGGCTCTACACATAATGAGCACGTGTCCAAAATCCTGCCTAGCCTGCGAATGAATGAGGGATCCAGTAAGATGCTTCAACTGATGGAAAGGAACGTCCAAGGTACCCCACTTCAGACTGGCCAGTCAGAAGTGCTGAATGAATTTACAAATCGGTGGAAAATCGGTCCATCCAGGCAAGAATCAATTGCATTCCAACAGATGTAATTCAGTTGCAGTGCTATGGAGAAGACTCATTTGGACTATTATCAGTGTTCTACAGTTACCTGAGTTGTAGATGCATAGCCCATGGATCATGAAAGGCAGAAATAAGCTTGATGGATAAACGATATAAAACTCACTGCCTCGGAGTCCATTCTGATGCAAGAAGCCCTGGTGATGTAGTGGTTATGAGTTGGGCTGCTAACTGTAAGGTCAGCAGTTCAAAACTACCAGCTGCTCCTTGGGAGAAAGATGAGGCTTTCCACTCCTGTAAAGAGCTACAGTTCCAGAAACCCACTGGGGCAGTTATATACTGTCCTATAGGGTCACTATGAGTTAGGTAAACTGGATAGGACACCTACTAATCTTCTATTTTGCCCCCCTTTTAAAGTCTTCCTGTAAGTTTCCCCTGACCAGTCCTGGCCCTCCCTGCAGCACAAGACACAAATCATCGCTCATCAGAGCCTCTTCTCTTTCTGTGGTGCCCCTCAGATCCACCCATGGACGAGCCTTCTCCACAGAAGTGGGCCCCTCTTCCTCTGCCTGTCTCTTAAACCAAATTGTTCACTGTTTTCTTCATGGGTCACACCAGAAGGATTTGATGTAGAAACCTGTGTTAGTCCGGGTAGACTAGAGAAACAAATTCATGGACACTTGTATGGGTATAAGGAAGAGCTTTAATACAAGAGCAGTTGAATATTGAGAAAACATCCCAGCCCAGTCCAGATCAAGTCCATAAGTCTGATATTTCTCTTCAGGCTCACACAACACATGCAATGACACCAAATGCAGGAAGATCATAGGCCCGTGGGTGTAAAGTATTATGGATCCAGTGGTGGTGGAAGCATCTCAGTGCTGGCATGGGTCTCCACGTGGCTCTTCCAGCTCCAGGACTCTGGCTCCATCAGTGTGTCTCCATGGTGCTTGCCATCAGGAATGTCTCTCACAGGGAAATGAAGCAGAGAGATTGTGTGCCCCACTTTCAGGGAGGAAGACAGGAGTTCCCAGAATCCTCAGGAGAAGGCCATGCCCACACAGAGGCCTCATTGGCTATGACCTGATTGACAGGCTAAACTCTACCCCTTCGAAAGTTGACAGGAGATTATGTAACTGCTACAAAACCCAACGGAGTGAACTGAGCTTTTTACAAACTCACCTGTAGCAGATTTAAGGAGCTGACATATCCCTTGGACATAAGGCTGTAACACCCTGGTGTGAGAAGACAGATGACAACCCTCCCAAGTTTATGGAATTGGCGGTCATTGGACTTTGGTTCAGATCTCTTGCTTTGAGTGTCCAGTGAAAGGCAGCCTGGGACTACCATTCATTTCCTATGTTAATGCCCCCCTTGCTTTCTTATGACATTTATTCATCTGGTCGACATGGTTCAGCCTTTGTATATGAGGGTTATGGAAAGTTTTCTCCCTGTCACCAACCCCCACTGTTTGTGTAAGAAAATAAAATAGCAGGCTTTTCCAACTCCCAGGACTTTTTTTCACTTCCCGCCCTGTCTGGGTTGGGCTCTCCTCCTTGACATTCCTTTTCTGTGCTCCCGGTCCACTTGCATTTTGTGACTGTTGGCTGATGCCAGGAAACGCTGTGGCTCCCTTGCTTCACTCCCTCTGTGCACAGAGCATCCCCGGTGACCCTTACTGTTGGCTTGCACGGTGTCTGCCCGAGCCTGTGACCCTGAGGAAGCAGGGGCTGGGCTCGGTATGTGCTTCTCCCCAGTTGCTCTTTAATTTCTTCCTCCTGCACACTTCCTGAATGAGGCATGGGTGGATCCATGCTAGAATTCCCTCCTATCAGTCAGGAGACCAGGATTCCATCCCAAGCCTCTCACACAGTCATATCCTACACAATCAGTGGAGGCTTTCATGTTGCTATGGTGATGCACAATTTCAGCCATGCTTGCAGAATAGGAAGGGCTCAGAAGAAAGGCCTGGCTGCCAGTGAACACCACTGGAACACGGCAGTCCAGGTGGTGCAGGACCGGGCCGTACTTTGAGCTGTTGTCCGTGGCCCACTCAAAGGCAGCAACCAGCATCGACAGCACAATTCCTTCAGTTAAATGAGTACCAAGCTCCCTGCCATGGAGCTGATTCAGAGTCACATCCCCCCTAAAGGGCACCGTAACAGGAGTCCTGGCTGTGTAGAGCTTACCCATTGGACTGTGATCCTCAAGGTCCACAGTTCAAAACTACTAGTGGCTCCTCAGGAGAAAGACGGGGCTTTCTACTCCTATAAACATTTACAGTCTCGGAAACCTACAGGGGCAGTTCTACCCTGTCCTGCAGGGTCACTATGAGTTGCCACTCAACGGCAGTAAGAAGGCACAGTCGAACTGTCCCTGTGGGATTCAGGGCTGTAAATCTTTACCAGACTTGGAAAGCCCTGTCTGTTTCCTGAGGAGCCGCTGGTGGTTTTAAACTGCTGATCCACGTATAGCTCACCATAGCACCAGGACGTCAAAAAAACAAAAATAAACAAAAAATTCCCCAAATCAAATGAAACTCACTGCCTTCCCGTCAACTCATAGCAACAGGGCTGGACAGGGTAGAACTGTGAGAACAGGGTCCCTGAAATGTTCTGAGACTAACTCTTTACGGGAGTAGAAAGCCCCATCCTTCTCACTTAGAGTAGCTGGTGGCTTTGAGCTGTAGACCTTGCAGACCACAGCCCAACTGCCTAACCACTGGAAGAAGACCCTGGTCTGGAGACGATTCAGGTATCTAGTTCTTTTCAAACTCATTCTGAGTTTCACTCATTCTTTCACCCAATAGCCACTGAGACCCTACCGTGTTCTGGGGACTGGGCTCAGTCTGTGGGGTATTAAAAAAACCCAAATTCACTGCCCTCGAGTCCATGCTAATGCATAGTGGCCCTACAGGGCACGGCAGAATTGTCCCTGTGAGTTTCCAAGACGGTAACTCTTTACAAGAGTAGAAAGCCCTGTCTCTCTCCCGTTTCCAATGCTCATCTTGTAGCTAGCAGCCCAATGCGTAACCCCTACACCCCAGGGTGCCGGGTCATACATGGAGATAAGTAGAATATGGCTTCTGTCTTTCTGGAGTAAGAAGCTCAGCATCAGAAACACACCAATATGCAAATACATGTTAATGTGATGTGGCCACCACTAAGTCTCAGGAACTGGAGCAAAGTGCTCAGTTAGCAGGAAGGGAAGTCATTTCGCACTTCTGACGGGGTTCAAGGTGAGAAGGAT
The DNA here is from genome assembly GCF_000313985.2 of Echinops telfairi. Classification (NCBI taxonomy): domain Eukaryota; kingdom Metazoa; phylum Chordata; class Mammalia; order Afrosoricida; family Tenrecidae; genus Echinops; species Echinops telfairi. The sequence goes on from NW_022111325.1 coordinate 4,745,608, forward strand.
GCAGCCCCTGCGCAGGGACTTGAAGGATGAGGGGCAGGGCTGGCCTAGCCACCCACAGCTGGCACCCCAGATACCTGAGGCGGATGCACCCACAGCATGGTGCAGATTATGAAGGAGGAGCCGTCAGTCCGTCACAACGTATGCAGACTGGGTGCTTGGAGGGTTCTGAAAGCAATCCCGAGCTTACATTGTGGGTGATTCTCCTGGATCCGGGCAAGGGCACCTCTGCGCCCGCCCCCCACCCCCTGCCCCTTGGGCCCTTGGGCAGGGCGTAGACTGGGCCAGGGGCCTGCTAGTTAGTGTGCCCACCCAAGCGGCCGTGGAGGGGCTGCCTCTGCTCGGTGACGGTGGCCTCAGCCTCCAGCGCGAGGCTCTCCACGCCTTGTTTATTATGCACGAGGCAGGCAATTTGCCTTCCGCCCCGGGGACCCATCTCGGAGACAAGAAGGTAGTTTGTTCTCTGTAATGGCTTCTGCTGGAGTGTGGCGAGGCCGAGGCAGGCGCGGGGGCAGGGGTGCGGGCGAGGGGCTGGCTGCTCTAGGGCCTGGGGGCTCTCCACCCGCATCTGCTGCCTCCTCAGCGCTCTCTCACTGCCCCTACCTTTCTGCTGCCTCCGTGCCCGCCTGCGTCCTGCCGTCCGGCTTTTCTCCGCCGCCTGGTTCCTCTTCCAGTCTACCCGGTCCCTTCGGCTTGGTGGAGGAGCCTGGCGAGGCGGTGACATTGAACCACTAACGGAAAGATGGGCGGTTGGAAACCACCTGCCGCTCAGGAAGAGAGATGAGACTTTCGACGCCCAGGATGAGTCCCACGAAGAGTAATGGGGAAATCCACGGGGACAGTTCTACCCTGTCCCCCAGGAGTCAGAATCCATGGGATGACTTGAGTTTCCTGCTTTGTAGGCCCCCTGATGGTGTCCTGGGTTTCGAGCTGGCCTGCTACACTGCCCTATCGCGTCACTATGGGTCAGAATCAACGACACTGAGCTCGTTTGTGCTTTGGTTCAGCTTTGTAGTCTTCCACTCCTGGCGCCCCCTCACCATCAGCCTCTTGGCGAGGACACCGGGGTATACAAAGATGTCATGCGGGCATCTATTCCAGGAGAGAACTGGGCCTCATGGGGGAAACTCAGCCAACTCCCTTCCCATTGTAGCGACCTCCTTCCCTCTCCCTGTTCCTGATGCCCCACCTGGTCTGAACTGGCTCTGACCTTTGTCCCTGCGCTCACAGGAAGACACTAACACCCGGCCATCATCCCCCACGTAAAAGCTCCGAGGTTGACTCCAGCAACCTTCTCTCCTGGGGGCTTGTCCTCTGCCTTTGCACTCACAGGGACCTTCCCCCTGCAGAGAGAGAGCACCCCCAACCCTGCTGGGACCTTCCGGGCTGCCATCTCCCTGGGTGCTCGCCCCAAGGTGAGGGTGACTGAATCAGCCAGTTGACCCTCTCCATAGCTGTGAGGTTCCCAGGACACCCTGCTCAGAATTCTCCCCAGCTCTCACTCCTCCTCGCCACCCACACCACGCAGTGATCCAGCTGTCCCTACAGGGGCACAAGTGCCCCGGGACCCAGCTGCACCTGCAGACGGCTCGGGTGTCCCAGCAGGTGTGGCGCAGCAGTGTGTGAGCACTGGGCAGAGAGAATGAGGCGACTCTCTCAGAGAGCCGTGAGCCCTGTGCTCTGGTCACTTCCTGCCTCTCTCCAGTCTCAGCCTCTCCTCAGTGGGCTCAGAAGTCCCTACAAACCGTGTCCTCTGCGTTGGGGGTCAAGAACAAGGAAGCTATCCCAGGCAGAAGAGTGTCCTTTGTTCCCCAAGAATTAAAGAAGGTTCTGGGTGGAAGATGGGCGCCTATGAGGGCTTGGGATAAGTGGTAGGAAGTGGCTAGGTGGGTAGGGGCAGGGAAGGGAGAAGAGGGGTAGTAGTTTGGGGCCAATGTGGGTCTAGAAGAAGCAGGGAAAGGGGGGCTGGGCCGGGCCCCAAGTGGAGCCACTCGAAGACAGGGCAGGGACCGGAATGGTTAGAAAGCAAAGGGGGGATGCTCATGCGGGACTTCAGGACACCTCAGCATGGTGCTGTCCTGATGCACAGCAAGCCTCTCAGAAAGCAAGAAGCTCTATGGGAGAGAGAAAGTGCAAGGAAGGCCCACAGAGGCGGAGAGGCAGAGAACTCAAGGAGGCGCCTGGGCCAGGATTTGGCTAGGATCATGGGCCCGAAGGGGCCTCAGGACATGCAGCTTCGAGTACATGGGAGGCGATGAGTTGTGGGGGCCATGGACCTCTCTCGCCCAATCTCCTGTTGCCACCTGAGGACTCGGTCCCCTGGGGTGTGCTGGCATTTCAGGGGTGGGGCAGGTACACCCCCTCCAAAGAACATGGGGCTTATGCCTAAAGCACCCTTTGCCCTATTCAGGAAGAGAAAATGTCTCCTGGGGGAGAGGCTGGGAGCACCTGGGGCCTACACGTGCCAGGGGATACCTGGCAGGGAGTGGACATGTGTGCTTGGACAGGGGTGGACTGGCAGGTGGTGGTCCTGTGCCACTGAGTGTGTGGCACTTGGGGTCACCTGTCTCCTGCTCTGAGGGAAGAGGGAAGAGGGAAGAGGGAGGAGCCAAGGGCAGGCCTCATCCCACCTGAGATGAGTGATTCCTAAGGAGCCTCCTGGGCAGCCAGAGGAGGATGAATGGGCCTGACCGGGAGGAGGCATCTCTCCTGAGTTACAGATCTTATGAAAGAGAACAAAGGCGCAGGGAGGAGGCACCGCACAGCAGAGAGAGAGGAAGGAGGGTGAGGGAGGACAGAGGAGGGAGGGCGAGCTGGAGAATGACAGAGGCAGCTGGAGCCCAATGCTAGCAGGAGAGTCCGGTTCCTGCTGTAATTGCTGTGTGCCTGCTCCGTGCGCTGTGGGGCCCCGCGCTGGGAAAAGTCATGGCTCCGGTCCTTTGGGCCAGGGCTCCAGTGGACGGCGAAAACCATGGGAACTGGACTCTGGAAGTAGAGATGGCAGGTGGGGGCCCTAATTCTGGGGCAAGCATGGGTAAGAAAGGAAGACGCAGCAAGGGCAAAAGAGGAGATCCGGCTGGTAGCCATCTGCTCTGAGAGACAGGGAAAGGGCAAGCTCTATAGACCTTGAGTGGAGCCCAAGACATAACTATTGATCACCAAGGCTCCTCAGTGAAGCATTCTTGACCCCTCAGTGGAGGAACTCAATCACTCCTGCCTTGGTGAGCCTGCCCTTGACCCTTTACATCACAGGTCTCTCTGATGGTCCAGATCCAGCTAGATCATGCCTGATCCCAGCTGCAACCCATCCATCGTGGGGACGAAGCAGGGCCGGGGATCATTCCTCCCCATTTTGCATGGGGACGGTGTGTGTGTGTGTGTGTGTGTGTGTGTGTGAACTTACTGGCACCTAACAACAACATAGCCCTGCCTGCTGCCGGTTGACCGGCCGGCTGAGTGGACGCTCCATGAATAAATCACTGAATGAAGACAGTTTTTCACCCAGCAGGAACCCTCTGAGGGAGGTAATTCCAGATCCACCCCCTGCCCCCCCCCCAATTTTTATGAAGAAGTGGAGGGTCCCCACCAGTTTTGGAGGATTTAAAACCAAAGTCTGAGCATCCCTGGGCTTGAAGCAGACCGCTTTTCTTAAAGTAATATGTGTGTTTATAGATTTATTTTTATTAGTTTCCACAAAATATGTATAAACCGAAGATTGTAGTGAAAACCAGAAGCATTTTAATTTTAAAGACGTGTAGGAGGTTTTCAGCATATCTACATGGCTTTCCATGTTTTTGCCTAAGAACATTAAAAAAAATGCTGTCAGGGAACGAGATTTTAATTGGAGGGGAAAGGAGCCGGTCGTTGGGCGGGGGATAGGAACCGGGAAATGAGGTGATACTGAGAGAAACCAAGGAAATGTGTAAAGCAGAGGGAAGGTTTGAGTTTCCCATCCGCTTCCTCACCAAGAACAGCTATTGGGGTGCGAGGTGGGGGGCTTGTGGGGCCGGGGCCGGGCCCGCGCCGATCTGGTCAGCTCCCAGCTGAGCGCTGAGCGCCCGGGCTCCCAGCACCTAGTCTGTAACCACCAGGGTGGTACCAGGCACCCGGAGGAGGGTAGGAAAGGGGTCGGGGGACGTCGGGGGACACTGACTCTGGCTGGGCCTGTCATCTTGTGAGGCCGAGCCCATCCAGTCCACAACAGTGTCTGTCCTTCCGCTGGGGTCCGCACCCCAGCCTGGGGC
>NW_022111325.1:4750761-4768645 GCF_000313985.2 Echinops telfairi
GGGGAGCTGAAGTCGCGCACGGCGGCAAGTCCCCCAAACTCCCGGCCGTTCCTGGGGGGCGGGGCGGGTGGGAGAAAGGTCTTCGGGTTTCCCGTGGTTCGGAAACGGACTCCCTTCTCTGTGGCAGTGTCGACGGTGACTTGTGTTCTCTAGTTGGGGTCCCAGGCACCACGCAAAGCGCCTTACATACACCCGCCCTGAGTCCCGCACAACGCTGTGGAATGGGCCCTTGGATCCTTGCCGCGTGCTCGGGGAGCCCGGGCTGGAGGCAGTGATGACAGTGCCGCCCGAAAGGCAGGCGGGTTGAGTCGGCCCAGAGGTCCCGCGGAAGAAAGGCCCTGGGTGCGCTCCTGAAGCATCAGCCGCTGCCAACCTCCTGGGGCACAGCTCTGCGCTGACACACGGGGTCACCATGCGTCCGAGTCCATTCCATGGCAACCCGGCTTTTATTATTATTATTATCATCATAGGCTAATGCAGGGGCAAGAAGTTGAGCGCCCTTGTGGGGGCAAGCCGGGGTCTCAGATCTCAAGCCCAGTACTTCACCAGTAAAGGATGAGGTGGGGAGACGCAGGGCGGGGGTGGGGGTGGGTGCTCATGTGGGGATTGGGTGCCGGCTGTTTCAGGAGGTGAGGTCGGGGGTGGGGGTGAGAGCAGGATGCTGTTCACGGTTTCTTAGTCAACTCTCTTTCTTGCAAACACCCGTTCCTGCCTCTCTGAGAGGGTTGAATGGGAATCGCCACCCTTGGCCCTCACAGGGATTCAGACATCCCATCCCCTGCCCCTGGGCTCTCTGTCTGGGGCCCGCTGTGCCCTCCGAGGAGGAGCTCCCCGCAGGGGTGCCCAGGGGAGGCCCACCCCCACCCCCACTCCCCAGAACTGGAGGGACCTTGAACCCGCCAGTGTCGATGCCGTGCTGCCTGAAGTGCGCTTCTCAGAATATTTTCAGATGCACAAATGGAAACAACTAGGATTACAAAGGAAACCAATTTTACTGAAAATACAATTTTGCATCGAAACCACTAATCTGAGATGGAGGAGCAAACCTTCATCTTAACAGTGCGTTCGACAGCCCGCTCTAGTGGCAGATCTATTAAGCACCATCCTTTGCTAGTGATTCGTGTAAAGGATGCTGGGGAGAGGGTTTCTGCTAGGGCCAGAGGCACAGGTAACGCAGATACCACTGGGGGGGGGGGGGCCTTGTAATGGGGGGCAGGAGGGGGCCGCGAATGAGTTTCCGGTTAGTAAAAATAAAGATGTAGTCTTCCCTCACGCCCTTCTGTAGTGGATTATGCATTGGGCTGTTAACCACAAGGTCAGCATTTCAAAACCACCAGCCGGAGAAAGATTAAAGTTACTGTTTTGGAAACCCACGGAGGCAGTTCTGCCCTGCCCGGTCAGGTCCTGTCGGGTCACTCTGAGTCAGAATTGCGTAATAGTCTCCCACTATCCATATTTACGTATATATTTTGTGGGTTTTTTTTCATCCAAATTTTAAGGTGGGGGGCTGGGGAAGGGAGTGTCCAGTGTGCTACTCATCCTGCAGCTGCCAACTGGAAGAAAGAGGTGGCAGTCCGCCTAAAGATCTGGTCTTGGAGACCCGCGGGGACTGTTCTGCGCCGCCCTGTAAGGTTATTACGAGAAAGATGAGCCAGATGGCAGTCAGTTGTAGTTTTTGGTTTGGTATCGAAATTCTCACATCCTGCTCTCCAGAAGTCTATCAATGGGTCCCCGGTTACAAGTAGAAACATTGGACTGAAATACACATCAATGTGAGTTTAAAAGTCCATGTTAGAGGGAGATAGAAGAGAACTTCCCGAGACAAAGAGGGTTTGGAGTAAGTGGGCCTGAGTTTTGTGAGGATGTCCCTGGAGGGCAGAGGTGGTAGAATGACCTCCCTCAGGGACCTCAGGTACAAGCGGTTCCCCAGTGCCATCTCCTTACTGTGCTGTTTGGGGCGGGAGGTGACTTTCAGTGGCCTGTTCGCTGCTTCCCTCCAGGGGAACCCCACTCTTTCCATGGGCTCTGGGCTTCAGTCCCTGACCCCACCTGACCTCACGCTGGCTGAGAGGTAACTTGCTGGAGTGTTGGCTGGAGAGGAGGAGAGTGGAACTAGAGGAGAGGCCGCTTCACCATCCCAACCCACTCCCCTCCAGTCCATCCTGATGGGTAGTGACCCTGCTGGACAGCGCTTCTCAGGCTGAATAGGAGCAGATTGCCTCATTCTTTGCCGTGCCTCCTGGGCTCTTTGGTGCACTACCCCTTGGGGCAATAATAAGCTGCTGGTGGTCCTTACTGTAGGTGAGGAAGGGAGGGCCATAGGCTGCCCCCCCCACACCCACCCCCAGGCTTCCATCAAGCAGGGAGGGCAAGGTGGACCACACACAGTCTTTGGTTCCTGGAGGTGTCTGCACACCTGCCAAAAGGGAGACACCAGGCTCCCTTTGAGAGGGTCCTCTGAGCACACAGGGAAGTTCACAGGGGCCACTGACCATGTGACCCACGTCTTAGAACAGATAGAAATAACAGCTAGTCAGACAATCACAGCCCCGCTCTAGGACTGGACATCGGTGATAGCCAGGAAGCCACTTGAAGTTTATGTTGGGCAATGAACTCGACCAGAGGCAATTTCAGGGGCGTGGAGACTGCAGGTGCCCTGGTGGCACAGTGCGTTAAGTGGTGCCACTCCGCTGGACCAAGAGGCGGCTGTCTGCTATGGCAAAGATCGTCAGCCTGGGAAACCCTAGGTTTGCTGTGGCAAAGATTGTCAGTCTGCTCTGCCCGGAGGGGGGTCCCGAGTGGGAATTCCCTCCATCACAGTGAGTTTGATTTTCTTTGGAGTGCAGGAAGGGCACAGGAAGCTGAATGCATTCAGTCCTGTGACGGCTGACCGCAGTTAATTGTCGACTGGTTCATCTTCACTTTAAAGCGTCATTATAGGGAGCCCATATGGAGCCCTTTGGTCTTTAGGGGGAAAGGGCCTCCGTGCATTCGCACAGCACGACTGCGGGAAGAAACCCGGCTCCGGCTCCCGTACAGCGGGTGGGCAGAGCATTGTAACTTCCTTGTGTTTTGGTGACGTTTTAACCTCTCTCCCAGGAGTGAGTCACCACCGCCTGCAAGCAGGCCTCTGAACCTGCAGAGGACAGGAAGCGTTGACTGTAATCCAGCCGCAGTAGGGATTACACCTCCACGCAGAGAAAACCAGCATCCCCACAACGGGATCAGTAAGCAACATGGTGATAAATGAAGAAATGATTGCCGTGAGGAAGGACTTCACTTTACCTGGACCAACACTCATGGAAGCAGCGGTCAGGAGCTCAAAGAACGTAGCACTTATGGCACTGAACAGATCGCCTGCAAAAATGTCTTTACTGTGCTAAAAGGTGCTTCAAGTGCTAGAAACCAAAGGTGTCACTTTCAGGGCTAAGATGCACTTTACTCAAAATTCAAAAAACAAACAAGCAATAAACCAAACTCACTGCCATGGAATTGATTGCAGCTCTTAGCGACCCTGTAGGACAGGGTAAACTTCCCCCTGTGGGTTTCTGAGACTAATGCTCCACTGGTATAGAAAGCCTCGCTTTTTCTTCCTAGAACCTGGTGGTGGTTTTGAACTGCTGACCTTGCGGTTAGCAGCCCAGTGTGTTGACTCATGACATTCCAAGGGCTCCTGTGCTGAGCCCAAGGCATGGTATTTTCCATCTCCTCACAGGCATTGGACAGCTGGAAGGCCAAGGAAGAGCTGATCCATTTGAATGATGGTGCTTGCAAAAACTATTAACTCTATCTTGAAGAACAAGTCCGAAGAACAAACCATCTTTCTTGGAAGAAGTACAGTCTGAAGGGTCCTTAGAAAGTGAGGTTGGCAAGCCTTCATCTCACATGCCTTGGGCATGGATTGCCAGGGACCAGTGCCCTGGAGAAGGACTTCATCTCCGTGAGGTCGAGAGAGAAAAAGATGGATTTTCACAGTGGCTGCAACGGTGAGCTCAGGCCTAGCAACTACTGTGAGGATGGCGCAGGATCAGGCAGTATCTCATCTCCCCTAAGGGATGGCAACCACCAACGACAAAAGCAGAGGCTTCAGGGAGGCAGTCTCGAAAGGGCTTTTTTTGTCCTAGCCAATTCTGCTATTTTACTTGTGGGAGGATGGTGCCCCCAGGTGGTCATATGGCAAACTTCAGACATGCTAACATTTCTGTGATCGCAGCGTCAAAAGCGCATCTTTGAGTGGCACATGCAGGTCTTACTAGGGTTGTATGTGACTCGTTGTATGTGACCTTGCGGCAGGGGTGTGCCCTCGGCACAGTTGAGGACTGTGTATATTCATCTCCACGACGCCCCAAGTGCAGTCCCCATCCCAGAGAGGTTGGGACATTCAGAGACACACAGCACTCCAGAACAAGCCGTGGATAAGGCTGGCGAGACGGCTGGTCCCAGAAACAGGACGCCTGAGCACGGTCAGTCTGTAACTCACTGGCGGGCTTTGAGAAGGCATTGTACAGGGAAGCTATCTTTTTGTTTTTTAAAGTTTTTTTTTTTGGCATGTATGTCACATATCATACAATGTTCAGTCCTATGAAGAAGAGTTGTGCCATCACCACCCCAGTCAGTGTCAGGACATTTTCTTCTTGTATTGCTGGTTAGCTCCCCATCTCCCTCAACCTCCCCTGCCAGGCCCCGGGGTAATTATTAATCGAGTTACTGCCCCATACCTGTCCTGGATTTCATGTACAAAAAAGCATACAAAACAAAACAAGAAAGAAACAAACACCCCCCCCCCAACAACAATGATAAAACAGAGGAACACCTCAATATAAAAGAAAGTAGAAAATACTAAAAACGGGAACAGCCCCCCCCCAAGCGTTTTATTGGCATATAATTCACATAGCATACAATTCAATCAATAGTTCAAGCACATCAAGAAGAGTTGTGCAATCATCACACAATCTGTTTTAGAACATTTCCTTCACTCTTGTATTCACTGCTGTTCACTCTCCATTGCCCTCAACCTTCCCTGTGATGCTCCCAGGGGACTAGTAATCCAGTTGCTGTCACTATAGATTTACTTCTCCTGGATTTCATAAATAAAACAAAACAAAACCAAGCAAGCAAACAAAAGCTAAAAGAACAACAAAGCAAATCATATAAAACCTCAATAGAAAAGAAAGCAGAAACTATTAAAAACCAGAACAAATGTAAGTGGATGGTAAGGGAGATCAAACCATCTGAAGAAAGTCCTGCCATCGAGGACAGGGTAGAACTGCCCCTGTGGGTCTCTGAGACGGTTACCCTTTGACGGGAGTAGAGAGCCCCATCTTCCTCCTGAGATCAAATGACAGGGTGCTAAATTTTAACCTGCCTGCATCTGCAACAATCCACTTTCCAGCACATTCTGTTCGCATCCCTGGTCCATGGTCAGAGGGGATCTACCAGGGTCTTAAGCCACCTGTATGTCCCCTTCACTTTTTTTGAATGGAAACAGCTTAAAGTGACTCAAAAGGGAGATAAAGTGATAAGATATTACATTTTAACTACATCTGCTGGAATCAGTTTTACAATGCTAGCTGATAACAGGGCTAGTCACTGTGATTGGAAGAGATCCACTGGAGGCTCAGTCCATGTGTGGACCCTGCAAATGGACTTTGGGCTTCCACTGTCACCCATAGCCTGCTGTGAACCAGGGGTTCAGAATGTAAACTCCGATGCTGTTCCTTCCTTTAGATTTGGGTGATCTTATTTACAATCTTTGGGTCACACAGGCTCATGTGCTTCTTCCATGTGGACTTAGTTGACACCTTACTTAGACGGCTGCTTGTTTGAAAACATGCATTTAAGACCCCAGATGCTATTTCTTTCCCTGATAGGTGGGCACTACCTAGTTTCTTTACCACACTTTGCCATGGCACCCATATCTTCAGTGATCTCTGTATGAGGGGGAGTATTAAGCAGGACTGTGTCATAAGAACTGATTGTTCTTAGATTGGGCCTAGAATTAAGTGCAATCCCCAAATCTATTTGTATATATCTATGGTTATGGATGTCCCTGGTTCACCTAAGAGACACCTTTGTCATTTTATGTTAGAAAGCATGATCAGTCATCTCTCCGGGGCATCATATCCACCACACCAAGTCAATGCTGACTCACAGTGACCCTACAGGGGAGGGTAGAACTGCCCCTTGAGTCTCCGAGACTGACTTCTTCTCAGGAGTAGAAAGCCTCATCCTTAACCTGTGGAGCTGACCGGTGGTTTTGAACTGCTGACCTCACGGTTGGCAGACGAACTTCTATGCATTGATAGTGTCTTTATTTTAACTGTCGTATAGAATCTAAAACATTTCTGAAAAAAGGAAATTGTATGAGTATAGGCCAGCTATGAACTGAAATGCATGAACTGTTGGCTTGTACAGATTAAACTCTTAATTGACTGGATAGTATTTACACATACAGCGGGGGTTGGTGATAGGGCAACACTTCCAGTAATATCCATTCATGGCAGCAGAGCCATCCTACCAGATTTGTACGGGTCATAATGAAGCAAGGAGGGCATGAACATAGTAAGTATATGGGTGTTTCAGGCTACCATTCATTGGGCACCTTCAAGGCAAGAGATTGGAACAGTCCAATGTCTGCCAGCTCTATGCCCTTGGGAGAGTAGTCATTTGCTTCTTCTCACGCTAGGGTGTGAAGCAACTTTAAAATGGGTCAAAAAAGGAGATCAAGTGATAGTATGTTACATTTTAACCTAGCCACACCTGGCACAATCAGCTTTACAATGCTCTTTGTCTGATAGCAAAACTATTCACATCCCTTGGCTATGGTCAAAAGGGAGTCACCAAGGCTTAATCCCTGTTGGGAACCTACAAATGGATTTTGGGCTTCCACTGTCATCCCTAGCCTCCTGTAAACCCGGGTTCACAATTTAAGCTCTGATACTCTTCCCTTCTTCAGATTCTGTTATTTACAAGCCTTGGACCACACCGTCTTCTATGTGGAATTAGTTGACGCCTCACTTAGATGACTGCTTGTTTGAAGACACGCCTTTAAGACCCCAGATGCTATTCTTTTTGATAGCTGGGCGTCGTCTAATTTCTGTGCCACATTTTGCTATAGCACACATAGGGTACCTTTTGAGAGCCTCGGACTATTCTATGAGGACAAGTCTTATGTCCATTTTACAGATCAGGAAATGGAAACTTCGAATTTCATTCAGTACTTAAACATTGGATCCACAAGACTTTGCAACCACTAGCCTGTGATCTTCCTGCATTCTGTGTCATTGCATGTGACTGGGTGAGTCTGAAGAGGGGTTTATGGACTACTATCAGACTTATAGACTTGAGTTGGACTGGGCTGGGATGCTTTCTCGATATGTAACTACTTCTTGATATAAACCTCTCTCTCATATATGTGTCTCTGGATTTGTTTCTGTAGTCAACCAGCCTAACACAACTTCTAAAAACTGATACAAAAAATCACAAAGATAGTTTGCTAATAGGGATTACATTAATCAGTAGTTATTACTTTACACATCAATCCGAAGTCTTAGCCCTTACTGACCCAATCATACAAACCAACACCACACAGGCAACACAGGGTAAGACAGAGAGCATGCACTGTGATGCCTGACTCCTGGAAGGCTCCTTGATGCCGCCATTGCACACTCATGGGCAGCAAGGAAGGGAAACGGAAAACAACCTCTGGGTGGTGTTATGGAAATGGTTTCAACCTTGGGGGCCCCCAGAACCACTCTCTGAGAACGGGGCGCAATCGCTCTTCTGTGGATACTTCTGTAGCTCGGAGCTGGAGGCAGGGCTTTGCCCCAGGCTTGTCTCCAGCACACAGATCCGCTAGGGAGCCCAGGGGCCTCCTCTCCACAACGAGGGTGGCACGCTGCATGGCCCGAGCCCCTTCCGGCTCTGACCCTTCTCAGCTCCGCTTGGATTGAAGGGGCCCCTGGGCAGCTCTGAGTCTCGGGTGGCACCCACTGTGGGAATGCACAGCTTTTGAGCTTCAGTGAGCTGGAACAGCCAGAGAGGACCTCCAGCCGGGTGGAGAAGGGCCGCGAGAGGCCTGCATTTCACACGTACTCACAGGAAGGCAGCTTTCCGATCCCAGAGCTTTCCCCGAGATAAAAGTTAACGGTCTCCCTCCCATTCCCACTGGCGGGGGCACCCACGGAGCCCCTGACAAGCCCGTCAGCCTCAGGCCAGGAGAAGGGGAGTGGGCCGAGGTCCCTGCCCTTCTCACTGCAGTTAGACACCATTGTGAAACCACGTGCCTACCTCCCCCCACCCCCCAGACACCCTTCAGAACTGTGGGGGCACAGAATGCTTTTCGAAAGGCGGAAGAGAATGGACAGCATTATGAAGCGCCAAGATACCAGGAGGTTTGGCATCTGTTCATTATACTGTCGAGTTCTCACCTCCTTCTGTACCTGCTCTCCCTTGACCCCCACACAGATGATGGCGGATTCGTCTTGAGTGTTTATGCCCTTTGCCACCCCCTTTCCCCAACACCTCCTGTCCCCCTGTCCAGGAGCTCTGGTCGTGTGGTTACGAGTTGGGCGGCCAAAGGGCAGGGTCAGCAGTTGGAGATCACCAGCTGCTTCTCCGGGGAACCATAGGCTCTCCAGGCCCATAGAGAGTCTTGGAGACCCGCAGAGGCAGTTGACCTTGTCCTGGAGGGTCTCTGCGTTGGCGCAGACTTGACAGCCGTGAGTTTGTCTTCTTGGTCTGGTCTCCCTGTTGGCTCAAATCGAATACCCTCCCACCCCTGATCTCCCATGGTCCCCCTTCCTGTAGCACACGGATTGCTGTCTCCCGTGGGGCCTCCTGTGTACCTCCAGACTCTCCGTGGCCCCAACATTTCTCCAGCTTCAGGACCTCCTCCCGATTGTGCCAGCGTGCCAGGGGCCCTCAGGCTGCAAAATCTGAGTGGCCCGTTAGGACCCTATCTTTGGCCCTTCTCAGAAGCCACCTGGAATTCTCAGCCCAGGGGAAGCCCTCAGCCACACATGATCCCATTTTGGAAGGAGCCAAGTCATATCTCGTCCCTCAGCGTATCCATCAGGTCCCTGCAATGCACTGGATGCCTCAAGGGGGCAGGTCCCTGTTGGCTTCATCCCTCCAGGTGTGGAGCTAGAGCTGAGGATGGGCCTCCTGGAGGAGCAGTTATAAGGCGGGAGGGGCAGGGCATGGAGTCACTGTCCCACAGAGAACAACACCGACTCGTGCTACTTAGTAGTTTAGACCCAAACATTTCTGGCATGGTAAGGAGAATCTAGGGAGACCGGGTGGCCCAGGGGTGACAAAGACAGAAAGATTGGCAGTTTACACTTACCAGCCACTACGAGGGACAGAGATGGGGTGGTCGGCTTCCTTTAAGAGTTCCAGCTTTGGAAACCGTATGGAGAAGTTGTGTTCTGTGCCTTAGGGTCACGGTGAGTCAAAATCAACTAGATGCCAATGAAGCTTTGCTTATTGCTTCGTTTTTCAAGACAGGAGCTTCTTCCAAGCAGGGCATGGCATCAGCTAAGGCCACATGGAAGAAGAACACCAGCCTGTGTGATCCAAGGATTGAAATAAATCTGACGGAGGTATGAGAGCTTAAATGATGAACACCTGGTTTGCACAAGGCTATGAATGATAGTGGAAGCCCAGATCCATGTGCAGGTCTCCATAAGGGTGAATCCCCTCTGGCTATGGTCAAAGGACATGAACAGCCTTGCTATCAGACAAAGATCATTGTAAAACTGATTCTGGCGTCTGCACGTTAGAAGAGGTAGCATCTTATCATTTGATCTCTGCTTTGACCCGTCTCAAAGTTGCTTCATTTTAAAATATTTTCTGCTTCCTTTTCAATTGAGGTTTTACTCTGTGTTGTCATCGTGTGTTGCATGAGTTTTCTGAATAAAATCCAGGATAGGTAAATCTATTTGGATAGTAACTGGATTAGCAACTACCTCAAGGCAGGGCAGGGGAGGCTGGGGAGAAAGGGGAGCCAACCACGAGCAGGAGAAGCAGATGTCCTCAAGTGATGGTGGTGACGATTACACAACTCTTCTTAATCTGATTGAACCATGGCATTGTGGAATATGTGACTTGGATCCAATGAAACGACTAACATTTAAAAAAACATGTTGACAACTTGTCAAAAATTATGTTGATCACATGTCAAAGTGATGCTATTTAGGACTTCTCACTGGCAGCCAGTCAATTCTGACTCAAATGACCCTAAAGGAGTGGAGAGCTTCCGTCTCCTGGGAGTGGCTGTGGAGTGCAGTTAGCATCCCAGCGCATAACCACTGTGCCTCCAAGGTGCCTCTATTTAGGAGAGATCAGGCTTTTTACTACCATAAAATTACAGTGTGGGGGAGGGGGAAGATGAGATGTTCTAAGATTGATTGTAGTAATGATTGTATAACTCTTGTTATGATTGACAAATTGAATTATGTAATATGTGGATTAAATGCCAATAAACCTTTTTTTTTACATTACGGTCACGGATACCCTGTTCCTATAGGGTCACTATGTGTTACGGTCACTGAAACCCTGTTCCTATAGGGTCACTATATGTTACGGTCACGGAAACCCTGTTCCTATAGGGTCGCTATGTGTTACGGTCACTGAAACCCTGTTCCTATAGGGTCACTATATGTTACACTCACTGAAACCCTGTTCCTATAGGGTCGCTATGTGTCAGAATTGACTCAGTGACAGTTTGTTGTTGTTTTGTTTGGGCTCAATCCTAATCTTTAAAGTGAGGAGCCCTGGTGCCGTACTGGTTACATGCTGGGTACTTACTTGTGAATCGCCAGGACAGCACTTACGAAGCACAAACCACAGGAGAGAGAGAACTCTATCTCTTCATATAAAGAGTCGCCATCTCGGAAACCCACCGGGCGTCCTGCCTTGCTTGGTAGGGTCACCGCGAGTCAGAATCGCCTCGATGGCAGTGTTTGGCTTGGTTTCCATTAACAGCAACAATCAGGGCAAGCCTTATTCCTTGAGGAAAGCAGGAGATCCCACGGGAGAGGAAACATCATCTGAGTGCTGTGAGACTTTGGACAAACGATCCACTTCTCTGTGCCTCAAGTTCCCATCTGCAGGAGGGGAAACTACCTTTCCCAAGGTTACTTTAAGAGCTTGTAATTGAGAGTCCATATAATACTTACATTGAACAACTCTAGACTTCTTAGCCCAAGAGATCTCTGGGTAAGAGATTCCCATCTTGTGGATGATAGGGTTCTAGTCCCTCATGGATTAGGAGGAGAAACGAAATGTCCTTCACAGAAGTCAGTTAGCATCCTTTTGTCTCCCGGGGTGTGCTGACCTGTACTGTCGATCCTTTGCTGCCACCTGGTGGGCATACACTTGCAGTACAGCCTGGCTGGTTTGCTATTACGTTCCAAATTAGGATAATGCTAACTAAGAATGTGGGGTGAGTGATGAGGTTAGGGACAACCTAACCTGGAGAGCCTGGAGAAGTCGTGGTTACGCGATGGTCTGCTAACTTCAAGGTCAGCAGTTCGAAACCACCAGTCGTTCCACGGGACTTTCTATTACTGAAAAGGGTTACAGTCTCGGAAACCCACAGGGGCAGTTCTACTCGGTCCTAGAGTCACCAGGAGTCGGCATCAACGAGCTTGCTAGCAGTGAGTTTGGTTTGGTTTTGCTTGAAAGAAAACTGTCTGGGTTTCATGAGAGGAGGGTAACCTATTATCCCTGAGAAGTAGTGAGCAAGCCAGCCTAAAACCCCATTCCATTGCCTTTGAGTAGATTAGGATTCATAGCGAGCCTATAGGACAGAGTAGAACGCCCCATCCGATTCTAGACTAACACCGATGGGAGTGACTGCTGCCACATCTTTCTGATGTGGGGAATTGGTGGGTTCAAACTTCCGACCTCTTGGTTAGCTGTCAAGTGCTTTCACCACGGTGCCACCGTGCTTCGCCAACCAGCCTCCAAACGAAACAAACCATGCAAACAGCTCACACCCCTGAGTCCATTGCAACTCCCAGCAACCCTTCCGGGCGGCATCGAGCCACTCCTCAGGTTCTGAGCTGGTGAACCTTCATGGGTGCAGAGAGCCTCATCTTCCTCCCGGGGGGGGGGGGGGGGGGGGGGGGGGGGGGGGTGCGGGGCAGCTGGTGAGTTTGAACCACCATCCTTTAGCTCAGCGGCCCAACACGTAACCCATGACGTCAGTTCCTTTTTTTTTTTCAGAGCACATTTTCCAGTTCATAAGATTATTCCATTAACATCATTAACTATACTGGTTTTATTCATTTTTATTATTTTTTAGGTGGTGATGGTGGTGGTGGGTGGTGCAGGGGGTGGGCGGGGTTCCAGACCAAACCAACCATCCTATCAACAAATGGGCAAACATCCAGGGAGGATTTTCAAATGGTCACCAAGCACAAGATGCTCAGCATCATTAGCCATTTTAATTCAAGTCCGACCATTGAGTAGATTCAGACTGATAGTGCCCCTCTGCTTCATTTCTGAGACTGGACATCTACACGGGAGCAGACAGACCCATCTTGCTCCTGCCAGTTAGCATTCCACACCCCAGTGACATTGATTATACTCATAGCGTTGTACAACCATTATTGATATCCTTTTCCAAGTTATTCTGCCACCATTAAGGTAGACTCGATGCCCTCTAAGCAAAAATGCTTATTCCGTCACCCAGGATAACCGTCGGTCAAGTTTGGTGTCTTCTCTTTTTCTTTTTAGTAGTTTTATTGCTATAATATTCACATAGCATACTCTTCCATAGAGAAATCGTTCTTAAAAAGAATTGTATGTACGTCATCACAATCAGTTCTAATGCTCCCTTCCCCCTTCTGCATTCATTGTTCCCCCAATTCCCAGACTATAACCCTTAATGGAAGTAGAAAGCCTCTTCTTGCTCCAGTGAAGCAGCTGGTAGTTAAGAACCGTGGACCTTGCAGTTAGTGGAACAACATGTAACCCACTATGCCACGAGGAGTCATAAGAACAATCTAAGTTTTTGAGAAAACAACTGAAATGTCCATCAACAGATGGATGGGTAAACAAAATGTGGTATATACAGACAATGTGAAGAGATGAAGTTTTGATGCAAGTGATGACATATGAGACGTGAAAACACTGCAGAGTGAAATGACTCAGTTGCAAAAGGATAATACTATATGATCTCTTATGTAATAAGCCAATATATTGAAACCAAAGACTATTGTTACCTGGGAAGGGAAGGAAAGAGAAAGCGGAATTTTTTGTTTGTTTGGGGGTGGGCGGGCATTATATTATGTTGGGGGTGGTGGAATATTTTGAAAAAAGATAGTGATGATGGCAATACAACATAAAAACCATAACTAATGCCGTTGAGTTGTGTGAAAGCTGTTGTGTTAGCAGATGTTTTGGTATGTGTGTTTTCACCAGGATAAAGAGGGGGAAAACATGGCTTTAAGAAATGGAAATTGATTTTCTCTCTGTTCTGAAGGCTGTCAGCCTGTGACAGTTAGGTATATTGTGCCAACCTGGCTAATGAGAACATGTGGGATTAATCAGGTCACAGTTTGATTGGAGGGCAAAGAGATAAATGACTCTGTAAGACACACCCCCTCCTCACTCTCTGCTGATCTGGGCATGCTGGAGTGTGCTGCTGCTTTAGCGAGTTCTCTGCCTCAACCTGTGAGCCACACCACCTGTGGGTCAAGCCAACCCCTGGATCATGTTGCTGGGGTTTGAGGCTCCTTCAAGACCTGCTTCACCACGCTGCTGGTGTGCACATCGCTTGAGCTTGAGGCTGGTGGATCCTGTGGCCTTGCATTGCTTGCGTTTGATAGCCCATCCCTGCTTCACTAAGCTCCTCGCGCTACTGACTGACTTTTGGTCCCCTGTTGTTTGCCGTCTGTGGGCAGACTCTATTTGCCCGGCCCAAGGGAGGACTCCACTGTCTGCTTCCTTGACCTTGGACCCGGCAGTCCACTTGAGTTGAAGGACTTCCAGTATATTAACTGTTCCATGGAAGTGAGTTGAACTGAACGCTCTGTACTGTGTGGACTAATTAGCTGTTATGGTCCTTCTCACTGTATAAACCTACTATGCCCTGTGATTAAAGTAAGTGGTAAATTACAGCAACCCAATCCTGTAGTAGCCAAAGTAAAAGTGTTCAGTGGATGGGCTCAAAAGGCAGATTGGAACGGACAGGGGAAAGAATCAGTAGCCTCGGAGATAGAACAAGAGCAGAGAGAAACTAGACTGAACACTAGCTGGACACCCAGGGCCCAGAGGACTACAGCAAGAGCTCCGCCCATGTCATCAGAGCCTCCGACGATGAGAGATGAGGTAAGGCTGAAAAGCTACTCAAACAAGTGATAGCTGAAAGTGTCCCGAATTTTGAAAAAGACATAAACCTACAGATTCAAGGAGATGAAGCAATTATGATCAAATGTTAGAAAAACAAAGACCCAGAAAGAAAATCTTGAAAGCAGCTAGAGACAAATGCTGCATCACATGGAGGAGGAAACCATTTGAGTGACATTTTTCATCAGAAGCTATGGAGACACAAAGGAAGCAACACAGCATTATTCAGTGCTGAAAGGAAAGCGCTGTCAACCTCAGATGAACTATGTTCAAATAAAGCAACCTCCTATGCAGGGAAACTAAGAGAATTTGTCACACGCAAGCTTACCCTAAATAAATGTCTACAGGAAATTTTTAGAATTCAAAGGAAGTAATTCAATGAATCTTGGAACATCAAGAAAGGTGTTTTTTAAAAATGGAGAAAGCAAAGATATTGGCAAATAAAAAATAGACCTGCCTTTTCTTCTTTAGACTGCTAGATTATGTTTCATGCCCAATGCAAACATTTCAAGAAAACGATGTTATAAACTGGGGAGGTCAAGGCGTTCTGGACACACCGTGCGCTATGTGTTGAACGGCTAACCAGAAGGTCGGTGGTTCAGACCTACCAGCTGGTCTTCAGGAAAAAGATGAGGCTTTTAGTTCCTATAAATATGTAAAGTCTCAGACACCTATAGGGTCAGTTCGACTCTACCCTGTAGAGTCACCGAGTCCGAATGGACTGAGTCAGAACCAAGTGATTGCAGCGAGTCTGAGTTTCAAAGGACAACGGCCGCTTTACTGTAAAGGGTGGACACCAGTGCATCATTGTGATGACGGCATAGGTCTGTCTCTTGACTGTGATAAAATGATGTCGAACATGCACCAATGTCAAGTTTACTGGTTTGGGGTTTGTGTTTTAGGTACACAGGATGCAACGGTTGTGGGAAGCAGGGCAGTGGGTGCAGGATGACTCTCTGAGCTGTCTTTTTTGCCTTCCTGTGACTCTATACTTCTTTCACAACCAAACAGGGCTGTGTTTGTTTGTTTGCTGTTTTAAAAGAAGAGGAGTGGCAGATGAGCGGTCCATCTGCACAGACAGCTGGGAAACACAGACAGTGGAAACTTCCCAGGCTTTTCCATCCAGAGGCCAAGCGTGACGAGAGATGCAGCTCAGACGCCAAGGGTTTCTGGACTGGAAACTTCAGCTCAGAAACTACTTTCACCCTCCGGTGACATCACAAAGCCTCAGAAGTTCTGTCCACCCGCCCAGAAAGCTTGCCAGTTGAACTATCACCCCAGGATTGTGTTAGCATTGGAAGCAGTTTAAGCTTGCTGAGCACACGTCTTTGCCTGTTCACCGACCTCTAAGGGGGAATGGCCCCAGGCGAGGAGCAGGCTCAGTAGAGTGGCCACAGCTCCGCACCCGTTCCTAGTCTCGAACGAAGAAGATCAAGGGCACTTCTTTGCTTGGTTCCTGGAGGTGGTCTGGCCAGGCTGCTAAACTCTTGGCTACACCTATGTCTTCCCCGCAACTTCCTGCCTTCTTCTGGGATAAGAGTACACTCACCACCGCCATCTCCGACCCTGTTTATCTAGTAAAAGTTCTCTTCTTCTTCGCCTTCCTGATGACCTTGGTCACTCTCCTCATCCTGGTCTGGAAGCTCACCAAAGGCAAAGGCAACGAGAAGGCGGAGGCGGGCTCCAAGAGAGGAGCGACGCTGCTGGCCTGAAGATCACCTCTTGGCGATGCCGTTGAGACGGACAGCTGGCGGTCCAAGAGGTAGAGCCACCTTAGCAGTGTTTGTAAAAATAGCTTTAGTCTCCTAGTTTCCCCCACCCTGGGCCCCTCTCCTGTCTACCACCATCGCCATTATACATCACATACGACCCAGTGTTTTTCCCTTTGCCTAGGCGCCTGAGTTTGAATGTCACTCCCGTGGGCCTTCAAAAGTGAAATGACAAATGACTCTTGATTTCTGCATTAACAGAGGGAAGGATCAAACACCCGATGAACAGAAATGGATTGCAAAGCTCAAATTCTATTTTTAAATTGGAAAATATTGACTATCAAGAATGTCATTTATCAAGTGCTCAGATCTACTAAAATCTCCTTATAAAGACATACCAGGAACTCAGTAGCCAAAGATTCTTGAGATGGTAAAACCCTCCCTCCTCTGCACCGAGCACTGGGAATAAAATCCGTTTCCTCTCAAGATGCCTTGATACTCCGGCTCTTTTATTTCCCCGTCTCCCCAACACTCCTACTCGATGAGTGGCCAAAGTTTAAAATCTCAGGCTATCAACAGGATCATTTCAAAAATACCTTTTCCAAATTTGAAAGAAATTAACTCCCTTCTCAAATAAAAGTTAAATGTTAAGGGGAAACTTCTTATTTTTCCCCCCTCTCCACGAAAAATGATTCTCCCCTCAAATTAGGCATGAGTTACCTTAGGGACCTTTTACCATTTGTCTGGAAGAAATGCGTTTCTCTAGGAGAAAAACCTCTTTGCGTAACCCCTCCTCCTTCAGTATCAGAGCAGGTTATGCCTCTGCCTCCCCCCTGTTCCACATCCACCTTTACTCTGGATGTCTCAAGCCAGTAGTGTCTTCTTCAAGGGACTTTCCGACTGCTTAGAGTAATGGAACTGTGCTTACCCTCCTCTGAGCGGAGGTCCCCTCTCATCTGTGTCAAATACTCTGTGTCGGTCACTCATTCACTTCCCGTTTAACTGGTGGAGAGAAAGGAGCTTTAATAACATGGTGATAAGGAAAGGCTGGTAGAGCTACCAGACCAGAGGGGAGGATTGAGTGCACCCCTGACCGGGACCCCTACCTCCACAAATGTTTCTTGTGGTTGCTGTTGGTGGTGTGGTGGTTTGTGTTTGTGCTTAACCAGCTTTAGCAGGTGGCTGAATGGTATGATTTGGTCCTATTTGGAAATAAGGTTTTCACTGCTGTGCTAATGAACATGTAGGGTGTATCCTAAACCTAATCACTTCTGAGTTATAAGGAGAGCAGATTAGACACAGAGGGATGCCACCCACAGGGCCAGGCAGATGCCAACAGGGGATCCTGGAGAACCAAGGAGCACTCAGAGCTACTGGCAGGAGGGAGTCACCATGACAAGATCCCGATGGAGGCTGTGTGTTAGGCAGGTTTCTCTAGAGAAACAAATCAGGACACTTATGATTATATATTGTGTTAGGGTTCTCTAGAGAGATAAAACCAAATTGCTGATAATTTAATATATTTATTTATAAAGATAATTAGATATATAACACAAGAAATGAACTGCTAAATTATATACAGATCGATACATAATACAAGAAATGAACAGTTAAATTATAAAGCAGTACAAATGGCTCAGTGCAACTCACTCCCATGAGAGAGAGTTGTGAGGCACTAGCAGTCCCTCTAAGTCTAGTCTGCTACCAGGTCTTCCTCTATACAGAGAGAGAGCTAGGCTATGTCAGCACAGCAGCCAATCAGAAGGCAGGTCACCAACTATCAGCCAGGTCACCAACCGCCAGTTCCCAGCTCCAGA
>NW_022111325.1:4771520-4815371 GCF_000313985.2 Echinops telfairi
TCCAGGATCCATCTGTCTTTTTTACAGGCCAAATAGGCGAGTTAAATGGGGATGTGGTAGGAATCACCACCCCTGCATCTTTCAAGTCTTTGATGGTGGCACTGATCTCTGCAATCCCTCCAGGAATGCGGTATTGCTTTTGGTTTACTATTTTCCTAGGCAATGGCAGTTCTAATGGTGTATGGGGGTGGGCTGGGGGTGGGGGAGAGTGCCACCTCACTAACCCCAAGAAAGGGTAAAGGGGTGGGTTTCCATTTAGCCTCCTTTGACACTCCAAAAGTCAGGGGTACCTTCATACTACTAGTGAGGATGAGATTTCAGGCTTTCCATTAAGCTTCCACAGGCACCTGCTGGCCGGCTTCTGGCCTTCACTCCCCGCTCAGAAACCTGGCTATTGCTGGGTCACAATGAAAGTTCTGACCCCACTGGGCCTCCTCTGGCCGGACTCTGGTTGAAGGGAGTAGGGAGGAAAGGCATGTCTTGCAACTGCTGGGCGGGCCGGAAGTCCAGTATCCCCAGGTGGTCTCCACTAACACTGCATATGGGGAGGGGTCACTTATTACCTGTGGGCAGGGATGAAGTCCTCACTCCGGGTCAGAATGCTCTGATACCGCCCTGACAAAGGGACTGGGGTGAGGTGGGCACCTCATTGTAGTCAGTCATGGATGGAAGTTCTAGGCCCTCCTCTGAGTCTTTGCTGACAGGGCTGGGGCCATGTTTCTTTTTGTTTCCATGGTATTTGACTCACGCAGGGCAGCTATTGGTTCAAAGTTTTCTGCCACGCCAGACCACCCTTTTCTATGCTAGCCTTTGGTTAGAGAGTGGTCATGTTTTGTGTGTCTTTGGTATTTCTTCGTCGCTTCTCCCAGGAAAGAAGAATTAGGATATGGCAGGCCAAACTCTGGGACACACGAGGCAAAAAGAAAACCCAGGGAATGCACTATGATGGAAATCCTTGGATTCCAAGGTCGCAGTGAGTCGGCATTCAAAGGCTCCTTCTTTCCATGAGAGCATGGTCATAGGGCTTAGCTTGACTTAGCAGGACACATCCAAAGAGGTGCGTCTCTTCCATCCTGGTGTGGAAACTCTTTGGACACAGCTCGATGCTATAGAAAGACAAAGGCAGATGATGACAAAGTGGAAGCCACAGGATTTGGATTGAAAGGACACAGGCTGGAGTCCAGATACTAGTACTGTCCAGCTGTGGGGCCTAGGTTAAGCCACTTAAATTCTGGGAGCTGTATTTCACTCATCAGAAGTAGAACTCAATTGGAAAATGTACTGGGAGTCCCTATTTAGGACTAGAATCCATTTTGACAACCTTCATAAATTGGTTCTGACCTAAGTTGAGCACCTCACAGATTTTAGCTTTCGTTATGATTGCTTTTTATAACCAGTATCTTTACATTAAACATTTGCAAATGAACAACAGAAAACATTAACATCAGCAAATGAAATGATGCAACATTAGATGTAGTACATGCTACTAATAAGATGTACAAAACCAGACACAAACAAACCCAACAAGCTAGATGTTTTTTCCCCCTATTTCCATTGACCCTGAACTCAAGTGAGAAAACCCCAAAAACTCACTACCATCAAGTCATTTCTGACTGAAAACAACCTATCAGGTTGGGTAGAACTGCCCCTGTGGGTTTCTCCCATCCTAGTACTAACCTAGAACTAACCAGGCCCGACCCTGCTTAGCTTCCAAGATCAGGCACATTCACGGTGGTATGGCCGTAGACCCCCTGTGGGGTTCTGCGACTATAACTCTTGTTTGTTTTTTGGTTTTGTTTTGTTTAATATAGCTCTGTCTGGAAGTAGAAAGCCTAGCTTTCCCCCCAGGGAGTGGTTGGTGTTTTGAACTGCCGACTTTGTGGCTAGTAGCCCAACTTGTTACCCATTATGCCACCAGGGTTCTTCAAGTGAGGGAAAGGGATGAGTTCTGTATTGAGACGGGGAAAGGGAAGTGTCATGTATTGACTAGAGCCCCGGGGGGGAGGGGGTGGTGGTGGTGGTGTTAACTGAGCGGGTGGCACCTTGAGTGCGCTCAGAAGTTCCTTGACAGAAAGTCCTGGTGATCTGCTCTGAAATAACAAGACATTGAAAACCCCGCAGAACACTTTGGTGCACACCTGGGGTCACTATGAGTCAGAATCGACTGGAGGGCCGCTCACGACAATAATGGCCTTGACCACTTGAAGCCTAAACACACGGGAAAACTCAGAGCCAGTTCCTGTCACAGAATTTCAAGTCTCTGCTCTCCCAGTCTCTCCCATGCCCAGTCGATGGCTAGCATATTATTTAAATGGGTAATTCGGAAAACAGAGAGAAGACGTTAAAGTTCACCGAGCCAACATCATGTGTAATATGTGCTGGGTGCTTTGGCATAGGTTATTTTATTTAAAACAATCACCCTGAGGGAAAGTCGCAGCAATCATTTACCGCATCCTTTCTCCCAGCAGCTGGGCTAGGTCTTTCATCTGCATCAGGTCACTTAACTTTCTCCAGCAACTTATCAGACGCAATGAGATGGCATCCTTTGCTCAATGTCCTTCAGAAATCAGTGCTACCACAGGGGTTGAGCTTTGTGTTTATTTTACATTCTAAAACCGTATGCAGATTTCTATTTCAATGCTCTTGGGAGTGTGGTGCTATCCTCATTCACAATGTCATGATTTTTTTTGGTCTTTGATGCCTGATACCTGACCCCTTCGCCGCCTTGTCGTCTCACAGGCTGGTGTGCTTCTCCCATGTGGGCTTTGTTGTTCCTCAGTTAGATGGATCCTTGTGTATCTTCCAGGACATGCCTGAAAAGAAGGCTCTGAAAAGATGAGTCCTAGCCAGTGTCTTGAGTGCTAAGGGCATTCAAAGGTGAAGAGACTTGCCTAGGGGGATGTTGACAGATTGAAGGAACTCTTTGTTTTTATATTTTGAACTAGTGGTGTGTGTCAGAAGCTGGAAAAAAAGTGGAGCCATAAAGAAACTCTCTGCCGTAGGACTGACTGTTAAAGGGAGCCTGTGGGCAGGCTGTAATTCTTGCTAGGTGACCACCTGGATCCACTTGTTGAATGGAAGTGAGAGAAACACAACAATAAAGAGATGAGTTGAGTCTGGCCACTGCCACCCATGGACCTGGTTCACAGGGACTAGAGGAGAAGATGAGAGTGGGTTGACTGGTCTGAATTTCATGATCTAGCACAAGGGAGTTAGGGTTGTTGAGAATTTGTGACAGAGCCCATGATCTAAAGGTGAGGCAACCAATGGGAACCCTGGTGAGGCTAAGTGAGTCAGCCCACATTGAGTTAATCAGAACCTGATCAGATGAAGATAAGACATTTGAGCCTGTGATTGGTGCATATTACTGTTGACTTTATGGGTGATTTGTCCTGATTTGGCTTTGCTTATGGATGCAGACTCACAAGGTTCCAACTGGAAAGAAGATTCTTCACATCAAAGAGCATGATTGTCTCCTCAGAGCACTGGGTTGATGTAAGTGGGCAGTATAAAAAACAGATACCCAAAATTGGGAGGATAAAGGCATGAAGTGTTTGGCTTACAAACTTTCATAGGTGCTGGAATGTATTCATAGTATTATAGGATTATAATTGTTAAGCATAGAGTATGGTTTTGTTCACTTATAGAATATTATGCTTAAATAAGAATGATGCATATTGAATTGTCTGCTTTTTAGTTTTATTCTGTTAGGTACAGATATGATTTTATTATTGTTTTGTTAAAATTTATGTACGGCTAAAGAGCTGTGTAAAAGTGTCAAGTTCATAAGGGATGGTCTGTGGCAGTTACATAATCTCCTGTCAATTTGCAAAGGGGTTGAGTCTAGCCTGTCAATCAGGTCATAGCCAATAAGGCCTTTGTTTGGGCCTGGTCTTCTCCTGAAGATTTGGGGAACTCCTGTCTTCTTCCCGGGAGGCAGGACACACTCTCTGGTACACATTCCTGATAAGCTGAAGGAGCCACGTGGAGAACCACGCTAGCACTAAGATGCTTCCACCACCACTGGGTCCACCAACTTCCCACCCACTAGCCTGTGATCTTCCTCCATTTGGTGTCATTGCATGTGTTTCATGAGTATGAAGAGGAATTTATAGACTGGTATTGGGCATATGGGCTAATATCAGATTTATAGATTTGATGTGGACTGGCCTGGGATGTTTTCTCAATATAAAATTGCTCTGTGATAAAAAGCTCTTCCTTACACACATATGAGTGTCTATGAATTTGCTTCTCTCGTCAATTCGAACTAACACAGTGACTCACCCTGCTGGGCAGACTTTGCTTGCCTTTCCCTGTCCCAGGGAAGATTCTGCTCTCTGCTTCTTTGACTTTGGACTCAGCAGACATGTGAGTTGAAGGACTTCCAGTATATTAATTGTTCCATGGCAGTGAGTTGAACTAAACCCTCTGTACTGCTGTGTGGACTAATTAGCTGTTATATTTCTTCTTGATATATATGTATATATATATATATCTATGAAATTGTAAGTGTCCTGGTCTCATTTCTCTAGTGAACCCTGCCTAACACAGTGCCGTTGGGTCTATCCCGACTCATAGCAACTCTGTGAGCAGCAGAACGGAACCCTGCTTGGTCTTGCCCCACCCTCACAATTGTTCCTATTTAAAAACCTTCCTCCCCCGCAAATTCTCTTGACTTGGTGTTCCCAAAATGTTTGCCTTCAAAATTGAGAAGACTTGTCTCCATCTCTGCCTCTGACTTGCTGGTCACCTATTATACTCTGGCCTCTAGTCTCCCTGCTCGGTGTTTTCTCCAAAGCCGACACTGGCCTTTTCACCTTAAATATGATGAGTGCCTTTCACGTTTTTAATGAACTGACCCGTCGTTCTCCCCGCAACACCAGTGGTACCACACCTGCACAACTTTCCTCCCACGTCGGGTGAACCTTCCTTCTTCACCCTCAGGTATCCAGCTTCCTCATTATTTGCCTGGTGTGTCCCCAGACCCCACGGTGGGGTCTAGTTCCTCCTCTGGCTTATCTCATCCATTCTCATGGTTCCAGTGACAGCCTGTACATCAATGCCTTGCCAATCTCTGTCTAGCAAGGTGTCGCTCCTAAAGCCATACTCAGCAATCTAACGGCTCATTTTCTGGCCGAGTTGGATCTTCAGCGATGCCACAAGCACCTCAAACCTCACACATTCCTAATAATCTTCCCACTGAAATTTGCTTCTCTTCTATCTCCAAAGCGAGAGCTGGGAGTCATCCTAGACTCCTCTTTCTGACTTTCTGCACTTAACTCGTTTCCAGCGTCTTGTCCATTCCACTTCTGAAATAATGCTCAAAACTATGCTCCGTTCTTTATCTGACTACTGCTTTAGTTTGTTTTCATTCCTTGGTCCTCATCAGCTCTGGTGTTCAACATCTTCATCACTAGCCTTATCTGTTGCAGTTTGAGTCCCTGGTAATCTACTCGAGCAGGAACCCCAGTGCCAAAAAGCACAGTGCCATTGAGTCAATTTTGATTCCTAGTGATGCCATAGGACAGGGTAGAACGGCCCCTATGGTTTCTGAGACTGTAACTCTTTACAGGAGTAGAAAGCCTCATCTTTCTCCAGCACAGTGGTTAGTGGTTTCGAGCTGCTAACTGCAAGGTCAGCAGTAACCACTGTGCCACTAGGGGCTCTTTTCCACAAAGCCTTTAAAATAATTTAGTCATGTATTTGGCTAGCAGATATTGAGTGATTTCTCTGTATGAGATATCAAGTAAGGGTACCAAGATCAACAAAACGAACACTGTTATAGCCCTCAGGGCTCAGTCTCGTGAAGGAAGAAGAGAGATTATTAGGAGTCAATTTGAGAATGTGGTGAGTGCAAGGTGATCGTAAAGGTGATGTGAGGGCCACCTCTGATCCCTTCAGCTTCACTAGTCGAGAGGAGGAGAATCAGCCTCAGCTTCAGCTCTTGGTTGATTTCTATGAACTGGAAAGCAGACATATCTCTAATCTCTTGCTTCCTTTATCAATTCTGAAACCACTCGCCCATCTAAAGCACTTACTACATCTCTTCTGGGCCTGATAATTCTTTGCATGGCCATACAGAAGTCACTGAATACTCACAATTGTGGAGTTCACAAGGAACTTAAGCAGGTTACATTTCAGTATCAAAAATGTTAAGCATACAGTTCTTAGGTGGGAAGTGCCTCTTCTCAGCCATGCTTATAGGCATGCCTCTTAGGCACGTGGCCCCTTGGCCTCTGCCCTGCTCAGGCGAGTATTACAAAGCTATTTTAGTGCTGCTGAGAAATGCCTAAAAGGCACCTCACTCCAAAAGTGAGCCTCCTCACCAAAGGCACTCAGCTTCACTTACCCATCAGCCCAGAAGTCCACTGCCGTCTCCTGCTCCGGCTCCTGGATGTGCTGCTGCTCCTCTGGTGGCATCGCTGTGTCTCCTGGGTGAGGAGGTCAGCACTGGATACCAGGGTTTGGAGAACGTAGCTTGTTCTTGTACTGCTTCCTCAATAGTAGTGAGACGCACCATTCCTGCTTCGGAAAAGGTTCATTTAAAATATAGCAGGTTGGCAAAACTGACTGTGGTAATTACATAATTGTGCATCAATTTGATAAATAAGTGCAGGGGTGGAGTCTAGCCTGTCAATCCGGTCACAGTCTGATGATGCCTCCTGTGGCATAGCCTTCTCATGAGGATTCTGGAAAATTCCTATCTTGCTCCCTGGCTGTGGGCCACACTCTCTCTTTCTGCTTCACTTTCATGCTGTTGAGACACTTGGAGAGCTGGAGGAGTTAAGGGGGGTGGGGGTGGGGGACCCGCACCAGTGCTGTGATACTTCTACTGCCATGGGATCCACAAGACTTTTCACCCACTGACCTGTGATGTGCCTACGTTTGGCATCATTATGAGTCTGAAGAGGAATTTATGGACCAGTATCAGCCATATGGGCTAATATTGGACTTAAGGATTTTATCTGGACTGATCTGGGATGTTTTCTCAATAAACAATTGCTCCTTGATATAAAGCTCTCTCTTACACACATATGAGTGTCCTTGGATTTATTTCTCTAGTCAGCCCAGTCTAACACACTGACCAACTGACATTCCACAGTGTCCTGCATGATCCCACCAGTCACTTGGTGGACGTTACAAAGATTAAGGGCCCTAGGTCACTAAATCACAAGAAGAAAGAGCAGTGAGCTTTTAACTTAGACTTGACAGAGCCAGGAGTCCTTTCTGATATTAGTGTTATCTATACAGCGATATAAAGGGTGAGAAGGCATATGCTATAAACAAATGGGGAACGACAGAGGGGCTGAGTGTTTTGGACAATCCAGACAGCATTTATGTGGTAAGATATTAAGTAGAACTATTGCAGTAGTCTGGAGTTGTCCGTTAGGTGAAAAACTGAGGATACATAGGCGCCTCACAATCCGGAGGTCCACAAACAACTGGGGCCATATGCTTAAATCACTCATTTACGGTGGCAAATCGGTTCTGCTATCCCCAACCATGTGTTCTCTGTCATTCCAGGTTGTAAGTAGAACACAGCGTGTAGAATTTTCTTTCTTTCTTTCTTTAAAGGAAGACAGGTTGATGAAGTCATGTGCTATGGGCCAAAAGATTAAGTTCAAGGGGAATCATTCATAGAGATCGATGGGCGGGCAGGCAGAAAGGGGGGACTGATATCCTAGTCCTGGGTGGATATCTGCTCCTAGGGTGCACTTGCAGATCCGTTTTCTGGGACTCCTGGAGCAGTGCATAATGCTTTACAGTGAAACAGCTCTCGCTTTTGCCATTTGGTTGAACAAGGATGTGTGAGTTCCCAGCAAGCCAAATGGGCAGGTGGCAATCAACAGGACTTCGGCCATCTTGCTGGTTCTCCTCCCAAGATGACTGGCAGCCAAACCAGAAGAGCCTAATGATCCCACCAAGTGCAGGAATGGGCAGTTGTAGGAAGCAGTGGAGATGGACCTTTCCCATCAGAGAATTATGTGGTGAGGTGAGTTCCCAGGAAAGAGACCCATGACTTCACAAGAGGTAGCATGTGGGCATCTTGCAAAGCAAGGTGTCAGTGACCAGTCAGCCTTAACCTGAGGCAGAGACAATCCACAGAGGATTATAATGCTCTGTCCAGCCAGGTAAAATGGTCTTTTGTCTTCGGTCTCCCTAATCTTTCCTTCTGATTCCAACTCAATAGTTTAAATTGGGGAAAGGGAGAGTTCTACTTAGACAAACAGAGGGTACCCCTTCTCCCAAATGGAGTCCTGCTGCTGAAGTCTGTCTGGTAGGGGAGGGAGTAAAGGGGTGTGAAATTTGATGTGGGATTAAAGTTTGAAAGTGAATTCTACTAGATGGGACTTCTAATCACTAAGGGAAAATTGTAAGTGACTTGCTCAGAATTCCTCAGGTGTTTTTGTTATAGGTCCAAACTAGGGCTCTCTTAATAACACATCATTCCTATATTCCAAAGCTAAACCTGAGAAAAAAAATGAAAGAAAAAAACATTACCTAAAGTACAATGTCTCGGGCATATTATAACCACAATTAAAGCCCGTGCCTGGCAGCTGGTCCTTAATCTAAATTTGAGGGACACCAGGGTGCCCGGACACTGTAGGTCAGCACCTGCAGGAAAGGTGGGGAAGTGCGCATGTGCGTTAGGTCTGCTACATGCCCAGTCCAGGGGAAATGGCGAGGCCCAGGGGGCAGGGGCTGGCCCCTCCTATCTGTCAGAGCAATCCACATTTCGCCAATGGAACCCAGAATATGGCAGATACCTTCTCTAGACCTGTGTTAGTCTGGGTACATTAGAGAAACAAATCTACAGAAATTCATATGTATAAGGGAGAGTTTTATATAAAGGGTAAGTGCAGATCAAGAAAACATCCCAACCCAGTGCTGCCCAAGCCCACAAGTCCAACATTAGCTCATATGTCCAACACAAATCCACAAAGTCCTCCTCCATCTCACAAAACACATACAATGATGCAGACTGCAGGAGGAAAGCCAAAATCAGTGAATGTGTAAGCATCTCAGCGCTGGCAGGGGTCTCCACACGGCTGCTCCAGCACCCAGGGCTGCATCGGGATAGGTCCATGTGGCTTCTCCTTGGGGATGTCTTTCAGGAAGTGAGCCTTGCCAGCTGAAGCAGGGAACTGGGTAAGACAGCTTCACCCTGGTCCGACCATCAGAAAGCAAGAGACCTGAGAACTAGAAAGGCAAGGCTCACTGAGCCATTTATCTCTCCGCCCTTCCATTAACCCCACATGTGTTTATAGGCCAGGTTGGCACCATAAACTTTAACTATCTCAAGACCTAAGATTTATGTCTATGAATTGCTGTAATAATCACACATGAGAACTCCTGACAGTTACACTTAAGGAGTCGCAGGGCCAGAAGAGTCCACTCTTCCCTTGGCTGGTCGCCCTGGCAGGGATTGGAAGAGGCTGGGTCATTGGGCCTATGAGCGAGGCATGATGGGCTTTGTAGTTCCCTGAGTCTAGGTCCGGTCTTGTAGACTGGGTCTTATTTGCATAGGTGAACTGAGTATAGACTGTGGTAAGGCCTTGTACCTCACACTGTCTTGTCTCCAAGAGTTCTCTGTTGCTTTCTTGCCTATAGTCTCTCTCTTTATAAGCCTCGATCTTCCACCCCTGCAGGCAACTACTGTGTTTCAAACTGGAAGTTATTTATCTTTTGCTCCTGTGATATGCTTGAGATCTGCTGGAATCCCAATCGCCACGACCCCCTTCCATGGCATCCCTGATTGGGTTTGAACTGCATACCTTTAGGTTTTCAGTTGAGTACAAATCATTAGTATCTCTCAGGGAATTCTCTCGCCCTTTATTCTCCCACGTTGTCTTCGACTCATCTTTAAGTTCCTTGTCTAGTCCTCTTCCTTGCACCCAGCATCACTTTTCTTTCCCTCGGTAGCACCGTCTCTTGTCTGTATCCCAAAGCACTCCTAACATTCTGCCCAGGAATCATGCCAAGGGTCCCCAAGAACAGATCCCGCAGGAAATATTTGTAGGCCCGTGCAGATTGCACTTTGGCAGCCGGTGTACCTCACTCCTTTCTGCCTCTCTCCTGATCCTTGCCTCTTTTATATAGTAGCTTTTGTGCTTAAGTCTAATGAGCGACTATGGCTATGCTGCGACCCATGGAGTGGCTGATATCAGTTTGTTAATGTTACAAAGGGCCCAGTCCCAACTCTTCCTCCCGTATTCTGACCCAGGAAGTTCATTTGTATCTTTTGACAGGAACGAACAGGGACTTTTGCCCTACCTGCGAAGGGAAGGAATAAAGGACCACGTGAAAACAAGTTATAAACAAAAGACTGTGAGAACAGCCTTGGTAAACACCTTAGTTTTGAAGCCAGGCCCTGGTGAATATCCTGTCCCAGGACTGTACTAGATGGCAGTTCTGAGGTAGCCTGACCCAGAGCAGCAGCCCAGACAAATGGGAAAGAAATGATGTAAAGTCCCAAGCGGAATGGAACAACTAATTAGAAAGTTGCTTGACCATCTGCAGAGTGGGAACCCCCGCCCCTTTGAGCATACCATTAAAAAACTGGAAACATTCCACTAGACAAAGTCCCTTCTCAACTCAAGAGGGGGGACGTGCTTCTTGGAGGTATTTTGTTTTTGTTGTTGTTGAAGTGATCATATGCTTAAATAAAACTGTAGGTTAACTCTTTGCTGTTGTGTACATGTGTGTGGGCATGGCTTATCTTTGGACCCTTACAAACCACATGTGTCTGGAACTTGCTAATTTCCCTGTAGCAGATAGCTTGGGTGCCGGACTTCACATCCTTCTCTTTGCTTGACATGTTTATTAGATCTTTATAGCAAGGAATACCTACCCTTCATCCTAGGTATTTGCTATGAACAAGCCATTGGTCTTGCAGAATTCTATCATGTGATCTCCAGCTTCATTTCTGTCACCAAGACCATGTTTGCCAACATTTGTTCCTTCCTCTTTGTTTCCACCTTTTGAATTCCCATTTCCAATAACTGTCCATATACCTTGACTGCACATTTGATCAATTTCAGACAGAAGACCTTGGTAGAATTCTTCAATTTCTTCCTCTCTAACTTTTGTGGTTGGTGCATAAATTTGAATAATAATTGTATTGAGTGGATTCCTTGAAGGCGGATAGATATAATTCTGTTAGAGACAACATTGTACTTTAAGATTTATTGAAAATTCCTCTTCATTGTCCTGATGTGGGACTTGTACCTGGGTCAAGAGGAAGTTGTATGAAAAAAACAAGGGAATACTGTGTCGTTTAAAACCAGGAAAAATGTGCATCAGGGTTCTATCCTCATCCTCTCCCCATGCTTATTCAAGCTGTATGCTGAGCGCTTGTCTTTTATGAGACAAGCGCTCAGCTTGTCTTTTAAGAGACATTGTCTGTTATGAGGAAGAATCAGAACATCAGAACGAAGGAAGGCTTATTGACAACCTGTTATTAGATGGCACACCCTCGCTTTCTGAAAGTGAGGGGGACTTGAGACCCTTGCTGTTGAAAATCAAGGATGCAGCCTTCACTCTGGATTGCAGCTCAGTGTTAAGAAGACCCAGATCCTCACAGCTAGACTATTGCTTAGGTAATTTTATGTCATCTTAAAGATGTATAAACGCGTAAGCTTACGGGCGGAGTCAAACCTGTCAATCAGGTCACAGCCTGATGATATCTTCTTGGGGGGGGGTGTCCTTCTATAAGGAGGGTTCTGGGGACCTCTCCCTCGCTCTGCTATGGACCCTGAGAGCTGCCGGAGCCTTGTCATGGGCCCACTGACCTTGGATCCACACGACTCTGCCCTCACAGGGCTCTGATCGTCCTGCATTCTGCATCCCTGCATGCAGCTGCAGGAGTCTGCAGAGGGACTTTGGGGCTAATGGACTTATGGAATTGAGTTGGACTGGGTTGGGATGCTTTATTGATATATAACTACTTCTTGATATAAAGCTCTTTCTTATACATATATGAGTGTCACTGGATTTGTTTCTCAACACGGCCTAACACTTAGATCAATAGGTAACATCATAATAAATAGAGAAAAGATTGACTTTATCAAGGATTTATCTTGTATGGAACCACAATCAATGTTCATAGAAGCAACAGTCAAGAGATCAAAAGATTAGTTACATTAGGTAAATCTGCTGCACAAGACTTCTTTAGAATACTGAAAACCAAGGATATTACTTTGAAGAGTAAGGTATGCCTGACCCAAGCCATTGTATTTTCAATTGCCTCATATGCATGTGAAAATCGGACATTGAATAAGGAAGACTCAAGAAGAATCAATGTGCTCAAACTGTGGTGTTGGAAAAGACTATTGAAAATACCATGGACTGCTGAAAGGACGAACTGATCTGTCTTGGAAGAAGTAAGACCAAAGTGCTCCTTAGAGACAAGGATGGCAAGACTTCCACTTACATACTTTGAACACATTGCCAGGGGACACCAGTCTCTGGAGAAAGGCATTATGTTTGGTAACGTGGAAGGGCAGCATAAACGAGGAAGAGCCTCGGTGAGATGGATTGACACAGTGGCTGCACCAGTGGGCTCAGGACTGGCCAGTGTCTCATTCTGTTGTGCCTAGAGTCACTATAGGTCGGAACTGACTCTATGGCACTTAACAGCAGCAGCCTTCATCCTTGTGTGAGGATGTCTAAGCTCCTTCTCATTCAAGACTCTGCATTCTCTAACCTTTGTACATAGCATACTGGAAGCACTTGCAGAATTTTTGTGCACAGCGCTCCTGAATCATAGAATAGCATGCATCCGAAATTGGCTGAAGGGTTTTGCTGTCTCTTTAGTGATGTGAGGAAGTTGAAAAGTTAATTTCATGGAGACCTTAGTCAGAAGAAGCCCATTAATGTGTTCTGAGACGTAGAAACTTTACTGATTGGAAGATCTATCCACCCTGGTATTCCTTCCATTAAGACAAACAATTTTAAATGTACTGGGAAAATATTTCTATATTAATAGTTCAAGACTATTTTTTAGTACTTCCAAAGAACTATGCTTATTTAGTTCAATAATTCTGTGCAACACCAGGGGACAATAGATATACATCTAAAGTTGACTAATAATGAGTTTCATTTAAAAATGAAATGAAAGTATCATTGAAAATAAATTTGAAGGCTCATCTGGGATTATGCTTGCCTTAGTGATCTAGTGCCGCTATAACAGACATACCATGACTGGATCGTTTTAACAAACAGAAATTCTTCCTTTCACAGTTTAGGAGGCTAGAAGTCAGCTCTAAGAGAAGACGTTGTTGGTTTGGGGGGGAAGTTGTTTTTTCCTTTTGGTATTGTGGGCCTGGCATTCTTCAGAGATCGAGGTCAGTGGTTCAAGCCCCCCAACCACCCTGGTGGAGAAAGACAAAGCTATCTCTTGCCTCCAAAGTCCTATATAGGGTCACCTATGAGTCAAAATGCCCCCGGGCAGTGGACTCAGGGTCCAAGGGATATGCTTTCGTTCCGGCTCTTCTTTTTTGGTGGTAGTCAGGTCCCGCTTTCTAGACGCAATTCTCCTTTTAGCGCTTCTAAGAGAAATGGTGATACAGGTTACACCCCAGCAAAACGCCTCTTACCTTGGATCTGAAGCTATCACCTGAGTAAGGGCGTTGCCGCCCACTCTAATTCTCTTACAACTGATCTTCTGATTGCATCAGATCCATGGAGGATGAACCCGTCATTGCATAACTGTCAAATCACATCATTCCATAACTGCCAAACTACCGAGAATCATTGCCCAGCCAAGCTGACAATATTTGGGGGACACACAATTTAATCTATGACAATGCTTAGAATATTCTCCAAGGTTCTGCATGAGGAACTCTGGTGTTTCCTTGGTTACAGCACTAGGTTGCTAACTGATGGCCAGCTAGCTGCCTGTCTGACTTCACCTCCTACTTCTTGTAGCCACCCTGGCCTGCGTGCTGCTGTGTGAACATGCCGAGCACTTCTGCCTGGAGCACCTACCCAGCGCTTTACTGAAATACTCATACCACTAGAGCCTTCCGTTTTCTCTTCCTGTTTTATAACTTCTATTTGAGCAATTTCTCCTTCCAGAAAGCTTCTTTTTTACAAAAGTTGTCTCTTTTATTTCTTTTTGACTCCCAGCTACCCATATTATTGGAGGAGGACTTTTTTTTTTGGAGGAGGACTTTTAATGCCTAGGGGGACTTCGAAAAGTTTATGGAGGAATTAGTCTTTTAAAATTAAGTTTCTTCTATGCACTTCTTGAACCTTCTCATACCTCGATCGTGATTCTCTATGAGGAGTTTCTGATTTTTTAAAAATTCATACTTAAAAAAACAAACAACCAAACCATTTTATTGACACTTCAAACACATATCATACAATTTAACAGTTCAATCATACCAAGAAGAGTTGTACAATCTTTACCACAATTAATTTTAAAACATTTTCTTTACCCCTGTACTCATTGTTATTCATGTAATTTTTTTCCCCACTGGGGCAAAAATGTACAGAACAAAATATTCACCAATTCGACAATGCATGCATGTATAATTCAGTGCCATTGATTATACTCTCTGTGTTGTGTAATCATTATTGTTATTCCTCTCCAAATTGCTCCACCACCATTAAAGTGAACTCAATGCTCCCTAAGCAAGAACCCTTCCTCCTTCACCCATGATAACCATGTTATTTGGTTTCTTTCTTTCTTCTTTTTCAGTTGTTTTCTTGATAAAATATTCACATATCATATGCTTCCATAGCTAGCCATTTCTATAAAGAGTTGTATATACATCATTACAATCAGCTCCAACGCTCCCTGACCCGCCACCCCAACTTTCTGATCTTCAGTTTAGGTTCTGTGGTTTTTCGAGGCAGGGGATGCTGACTTCTTTATGTTATAGGTATGAGTACTTTAGAGACTATCCCTTTGTGTCCCTCCTGAGAGGGATGAGTGCGTAGCCCAGAAGGGAGTAGCTTTGGAAAAAACGGAGTCAGGATGTTTGTGGTAAGGATAGAGTGATTTTTTTTTTTTTTTGGTCATAGAAGGTTGTATGTCTAAATATACAACCAGTGATGGATTGAGTAACTAGTAATAAAAAATTTTAAGAATTTTTTTTAAAGGACCATTCTTAACTGTGTTCACTCAAGCCACACATTTATTATTTAAAAGCCATTACATAGTCTTTTAGGAGTAGAAATAAAGGCCTGGTGTGGTAGTTACATAATCTGGTGCCAACTTGAGACTATCAAGAGTGAAGGGGTGGAGTTTAGCCTGTCAATCAGGTCGTTGCTTGGTGACCTCATTTGGAGGCACTAAGGAGATAAATAGTTTGCTGTAGGCAGGACACACACAATTTCTGTTTGGTATTCCTGATGACAAGACATATGGAGCTATGCTAGAGCCTTGGAGCTGGAGGAGCTACATGGAGATCCATGCTAGTGCTGAGATGCTTACAATGTCACTCGATCCACAAGACTTTCCACACACTGGTTTGTGATCTTTCTGCATTCGGCATCATTGCATGTGATGCATGAGTCTGAAGAGGAACTTACAGATTGGTATCAGACATATGGGCTGATATCGAAGTTATGAACTTGATCTGGACTGGGCTAGGATATTTTCTCAGTATACACTTGCTCTTTTATATAAAACTCTTTCTTATACACATATGAGTCTCTCTTGATTTGTTTCTCTAGTCTACCCAGACTAACATAGCGTGGTGCTCGTTCTTCTGAAAATCGACTGATCAAACCCTATGGTTCACAGTGAGCTGATCAGCTATTGATTCTGAGCCTGGTGCAAGACCCAACTGTGTTTTACAACCTGGTGCTGAGGTTGCCTTGAACTGGGGCTGACTCACTGACAGGAGCACCATTCTAGGAAAATCAAAACCCCAAACTTACAAAGCTTAGCAATTCTACCAACAGATCGCATGCTTTTACTTACCCATATTTATTTGCCTTTGTTCACACTCCACACACACATGCTTTTTAAAGTTGTAAACAATGCAGAAATGATCTTGCACTCTAATTTGCAAGTTGAGCATATAAGAGCATTCACATATCAACGATGGATTGAACACCCCCTTTGTCTGAGGCACTATGGAAAGCATTGCTTTTCTTTCTGGGTCTGGATTTGACATTTGAAATTCCTTCTCCTGAGTGTCTACTGGTGAGTCGATGTCACCTTTTCCCATTCTTCCTCTCTTATACATTTACTTTGACAGTAAAGTCAATTGTGTCGCATTTCCTATTCATTTCGTAATTGTCAACTGTACATGTTCCACATCTGAGACATGGTATTCCTTTTTTTTTTAAGATCAAGTTTGGTTAGCAGCACATTTCTAATGGATCAGAACACTACAAGAAAGGTCATTGAATGCTATACAACATGCATACTGGAAAAAAAGTTCAAGAAGTCAGTGACAGATTAAACAGGAACCTCATCAAGAAAATTGTCTCAGCATTTCCCCAGATGTGACTGTCTCTCAGAAACATTCTTTCTGCATTCAGGGAGAGCTTCAGCTGCTTCGCCACCTTTTGTCACTTGAAGGAGAAACTCCAGGACAGTATAGCAAAGCTTCTCTCAGGTTTCTTGGCTCACCCAGCACCGGAGTGGAAATTGGTTCAAATTCCTGACAATGTATTGAGATTGAGAAAAACTTAGGCTGTAATTTTCTCTTATTCTGCACAAAGGAAAAATATGAATGGAAACAGATGGAATTCAAAGTGTAAGCCTGAGATTTGAGAGCATACAGAGAACATCTATTTTTTTCTGGTGTCTTTGAGGGAGAAGTTAACCTGTTGACAACAAGGAACATAGGGGAGAGAGAAAATACTTTCTTGGGTCCTCTGAAGGATGACAGCGTGTTCTCCAGCGGCCGACCAGCTTATTGGGTTGGGGGAGGGAAGGAACAGGGCTAACTCGAACCTCAAATTCTAGGTGGTTGTTCTGCTTGAGTTGGATAGTTTGAATTATAATGCTGGTGGGGTGTGGGGGGAGGTCAGATGCGCAGGCATTCCCTCCCCTGAGGGCAATCAGTTGCCAGACTGCTGTCTCATCCCACCACAGGGGTGGGCCTGCTCCCTGCCTCTGGGGACAATGGACAGGCTCCTGTAGGCGGAGTTTTCACCCTACTGATAATGGTTCCTATGGAGACCCAGAGACCACCCCCTAGACCACCCTCTCATTACTGTGTACCTATAGTGTAAACCCTCTCTGTGACATATGTCTCTACCTGTAATTAGTGGGCTGGCATGCCCCCAAAAGGTATATAGGCGTGAGTCAGCAATATAGAGCTCTCTGACCCTCTCTGACTCTGATCTCCCCTCCTTGCTGATCACTCCCTGGTCACTCCCCTCTCTTCCCCCTCTCCCTTGTTCCCTTGCCCTCCTTCCCTTCCCCCTCTCTCCACGTGGACCACCAAGCTGGGCTGAGGTGAGCAATGCTACCATGTAATGTGTCTGACTGTATTATTGTAATATCTCTCATGCTCTCGATGACTTTAATATAATACTTATATATCTCAACCATACAATTGTGCATTACTGAACCCAGAAGTAGTATTACTGAACCAGTGAGTTCTAGTAGCGGGTGGGGCTGGCACCCCATCCCCCTCGTAGCCATTTTAATTTAATACTACAGTGGGGAATATTTAAATAACCATGCACTGCCAAAAGAACAACAACAACAACAATTGGTCTTGGAATAAGTATAGCCAACATGCTCCTTAGAAGGAAGGATGGCGAAACTGTCTCACTTACTTTGGCTATGTTATCAGGAGAGACCGGGTCCTGGAGAAGGATGCTCGACAAAGGGAAGGAGAATCAAAAAAGAGGAAGACCTTCAACAAGATAGATTGATACAGAGGCTGCAACAATGGGCTCAAGCATAGGACCATTGTAAGGATGGCACAGGACCGGGCAGTGTTTTGTTCCATTGGGCATAGGGCCGCTATGGGTCAGAACCCACTTGACGGTACCTAACAACAACACGAATCCTTCTTCTCCACCACTTGTCTGTCAGTTTGTCATATTGTGGTGGCTGGCACGTTGCTGTGATACTGGAAGCTATGTCCATGGAATTTCAAATACCAGCGAGGTCACTCATATTGGAGAGGTTATACCGGGCCTTTCAGATTAAGAACAGGCTACAGAGAAAGAGTAGACCGTCCTTTCTGAGGGATTAGTCACTAAAAACATTATGGCTAGGAGGGGGCACTGTCAGATACAGTTCTGGAAGATGAGCCACTTCGTTTGGAAAGCACTCTGTGATTGAGGGTGAACTGTCTTCTCAAAGTAGAGTCTACCATAATGCTGTGGATAGAGTAACTTTCAAGACCTTCATTTGCTGATGAGACATAATTCAAAATAAGAAACAGCTGCAAACATCTTTTAATACTTGGAAATTCAAATGTATGAAAGGTCGATATCTTAGGTAGTGTTGTTATTAGCGGCCAGTGAGTCAGTTCAGACCCACAGTGACCCTGCATGTTCCTATATCTGAGCCCCTAATGCACCCACTGTGTCAGTCCGTCTTGAGGACCTTCCTCTTTTTTCCTGTCCCTCCACTTTGCCAAACATGATGTCCTCCTCCCGAGAGGAGAAGGTGTCTTCTGACAATGTGTCCAAAGTATATAAGAGCAAGTCTTGCCATCTTTGCCTCTAGAGAGCACTCTGATCTTACCTCTTTCAACACAGATTATTTGCCCTTTGAGTAGTCCATGGTACCTTCGAGATTCTTCTCCAGAACCGCAGCTCAAATGCGTGGATTCTTCTGCAGTCTTCCTTATTTAACATCCAACTTTCACATGCATCTGAGGCCATTGAAAATACCCTGGCTTGGGTGAGGCACACCTTAGTCCTCAAAATAACATCCTTGCTCTTCAATACTTTAAAGAGGTCTTGTGCAGATATACCTAATGCATTGTGTCTTTTCCTCTCTTGACTACTGCTTCCAGGAGCATTGATTGTGGATCCAAGCAAGGCAAAATCCTTGACAACTTCAACTTTTTCTCCATTTATCGTGATTTTACCTACTGGTCCAGCTGGTCTTTCTTACATTGAGTTGTAGTCCATACTGAAGACTGCAATTCTTGATTGTCATCAGCTAGTGCTTCAGGTCTTCCTCAAGCATGGTTGTGTCATCTGCACACTGCAGATGGTTAATAGGCCTTCCTCTAACCCTGAGGCCACACTCTTCTTCATACAATCTAGCTTGTCTGATGATTAACTCAGCATATAGATTGAACAAGTACGGTGAGAGGATGCAACCCTGATGCACACCTCTCCTGATTTTAAACCATGCAGTATTCCTTTGTTCTGTTTACACAACTGCCTTGTGATCCAAGTACAATTTCCACACGAGCACAATTATGTGCTCTGGAATGCTCATTCTTCTCAAGATTTCCACAGTTTAGTATGACTCACACAGTCAATGCCTCTGCATAGTCAGTGAAACACAAACATCTTTCTGGTCTTCTTTGCTTTGAGCCAAGACCCATCTGACATCAGCAATGATATGCCATGTTCCACATCTTCTTCAGAATTTGGTCTGAACTCTGGCAGTTCCCTGTCAATGTGCTACTGTAACTATTGTTGGATGATCTTAAGTAACATTTTACATTACTTTTGTGTGTGATATCATTCTATAGTTTGAGCATTCTGTTGTGTCACCTTTCTTTGGAATAGACACAAAATATGGATCTCTTCCAGTCGATTGGCTAGGTAGCCATCTTCCAAATTTCCTGGCACAGAGGAATGAGTGCTTCCAGTGCTTCTTCAGCCTGTCGAAACATGTCCAAAGTATGTAAGATGAACTTCAGCTATCCTTGCCTCTAAGGAGCATTCTGCTATACTTCTTCCAACACAGATTGGTTTATCTTTCTAGCAGTCCATCCATGGTACTTTTAATATTATTTTCTAGCTCCACAGTGCAAATGCATCAACTCTACCTTGGCCTTCCTTATTCACTGTCCAACTTTCACATGTGTATGAGACACTAGAAAATACCACGGTTTGGAGAAGAACACCTTAATCCTCAAATGACACCCTTGTCTTCAGCACTTAAAGAGGTCTCATGCAACAGGTTTACCGATTGCAATATCACATGGTTATCTCATTCAAAATGGCCTATAACTGTGCCTTTCACCTCACTAATGTCTAATATTGCACTACTACTTTTGGCCTCTGTAAGTACCCTATAAAACCCATTGGCATTGCGTGGAATCTGACTCATACAACTCCGCTATATAGGGTTTCTGAAGTTATAAATCTTTAAGGGAGCAGGCAGCTTTAGCTTTAGTCTGGGAGCAGTGGGTGGGTTTGAACTGCTGACCTTGCAGGGCAAAATCCAACGTTACCCAACAGGACCACCACATCTCCTTATAGGACAGGGCTCAAACATTTTCTTTTTGCCCTACTGATAAGGTAAATGAAGCTCAGCAAATCCAAAAACCTCCCGATGGCTTCTCTTTCCTTTTCCTTTTACAAAATAATTGTGGCAGTTAGATTTTATGTCAATGCGCACATGTGTAGGGTTGGAGTCCAACCTGTTAATCAAGTCCTGGCCTGATTACTTCTCCTGGCAGGTTTGGCCTTTTCATCTAAGAACCTCTCTGAACCCCTACCCCTCTCTCTTGCCCTTCACATTCATCTTTGCTGGATCTGCGCCTGCCTCCAGGGCTGGCCCCAGGTGGGAGCCCCCCTCTGAGCTGTCTGCTCCCTGCCACACTTCCACTGACTGTTGAGTCAGAGCTTCTGATCTTTGACTTCCCATTTCTGAGTCATTGGCCCTGGGCTACAAGCATCTGCTGAGGGCTCTGGTTAGTAATGGACTCGCAGACTGGGGTTGGGCTGGGATGCTTCCTTAATACTAAGTTACTTCTTGATGTAAAGGTCCTTCTTATACATATGCTAGGGTCACTGGTTCTGTGTCTCTAGACAACCCAGCCCAATACAATAATATTGGGATGTAGATGAAATCTTGCACCGCATATTATGTCCCTTTTACAATTTTACTGCAAATTGTCCCATGCCATTGATCACAATTTTCACAATGCGTCACCATTCCATTTGCTCTCCTCCCACTTCTCCAGCTCCCATCCCCTCCTCGTTGCTCATCATTGCTTTTGTATAAATAGCCGACTCTTTGGTCTCATATGAGTTAATTGTTCACAGGAGCACTTTACTTACCAGTTATATTGCTTATTTTCTAAACCAATCTATCATTTGGCTTAAAGACGATCAACAGAAAGATCTTCAATTTCAAATTCAACGTTATCTTAGGGCAATAGTCTCAGGGTTTCCTCAATTTCATTCTGGTCCAGTAGGTCTGGCCTGTTTTTAGGAA
This sequence comes from Echinops telfairi, assembly GCF_000313985.2. NCBI lineage: Eukaryota > Metazoa > Chordata > Mammalia > Afrosoricida > Tenrecidae > Echinops > Echinops telfairi. The sequence goes on from NW_022111325.1 coordinate 4,792,861, forward strand.
TTTGAGTTTTGTTTTACATGTTTCTCCCACTCTCCCCCCTGGACTTTCTGTCGTGTCCGCTGGTGGTAGCTGGGTCCTATCTAGTCCTGGTCTCACACAATAGCATGACTGAGGCACATCTGTATCCTCACAGAGTCTCAGTTTCCTCCTCTGCACAGTGGAGTTACTACATAAAGCTACATGTTTGCTAAAGTAGGGCATGAGCCAAAACGGGGGGAACCTCCAGGAGACACATGACACAACGGCCACAGCAGTGGGCTCAAACAGAGCAACCACTGTGAAGGTGGTGTCTGCCCGAGCAGTGTTCACCTGTTTGGCACTGGTGCAGCTGGCTGGGGTTGAAGGGGCCTAGTGCTATGGGATTCGTGGGTTCTCTGTTATTTGGGAGAGACAGACCTTCCTAGAAAATCCTGTACATTGAGTCTATAATTTCATCTGCAAAATTCCTGGGGTGCCCTCTTCTCTCACCGCTAGGCTCCCTTGGCCGACAGTCTCTTGAACGTGATGATGAAGGACCACTGCGCACTGGCTGGTTTCACTTGGTTCGTGGGTTAGCAAGAGCCACAGGCACCCTCCCTCTCCGTGGGCGTGGGCAACAGTCTTCTGTTGTTGCGGTTTAGCAGGCTGGCTACACCGTCCTCAGCGACTGCAGGCACTTTAGTTCATCCTTCAGAGCCTGGTTGAGCCTTCTTGTTTTAAAGGCTTAAAATTTAAGCACTATATATTTTATTAGAATAGGTACACATGATATTTTCTAGGCTGTTATATATGTGTAGAATAAATTATTAGAGGGGAAATCTCTAAAATGTTAGGTATTAACATTTCTTTTCTTTTTAACAGTTTCATTGGCATATAATTTACATATGCAGTTCAATAGCTCAATCATATTAAGACTCATACAATCATCTTAATCATGTAACCATCACCATAATCAATCTTAGAACATTTTCTTCTTTCTTGTACAGTACTCATTGTTATTAGCTCTCCCTTTACCCCAATCTCCCCTGCTATAGCTGCAAGAAATCATGACTCCAGTTACTATCTATGTAGAGTTACCTATCCTGAATTTCATATAAAGAAATCATACATAGAACAACAACAAAGAAGCCAACAATAATAACAAAGTAAAACTGAGAAAACCATAATACAAAATAAAGCAGGAAATATTAAAAGTATTAAAAACTAGAGCAAATTAAAAATGAGTAAAAATGGAGATCAAATAAGGAGGTGTTAGATTTTAACTTAACTGCATCTGCATTAATCCACTTTCCATTGCATTCTGTATGATAGGAAGACTATTCACATTCCTGGTCTATGGTCGGAGGAGATTTACCTGAGGCTTAACAGAGAAGATGGATTAGATGAAGAGTATGGTATCAGGACTGGAGGGAGGCTTAATAACAACCTGTGATATGCAGATGACACAACCTTGCTTGCTGGAAGTGAGGAGGACTTGAAGCACTTCCTGATGGCCATCAAGGTATTGCAGCCTGCAGTGTGGATTACAACTCAAGAAGATCAAAATCCTCACAACTGGATCAATAGGTAACATCATGATCAGTGGAGAGAAGGTTGACATTGCCAAGGATTTTGTCTTGCTTGGATGCACAATCAATGCTCATGGAAGCAGCAGCCAAAAGATCAAAAGACATGTTGCATTAGTTAAATCCACTGCACAAGACGTTTTTAGAATATTGAAAAGCATGGATGTTTCTTTGAGGGCTGAAGTGTGCTGGACCTAAGTTATGTATTTTCAATGGCCTCATATGCATATGAAAGTTGGACATTGAATGATGCAGAATTGATACATTTGAATTATGGTGTGTGGAGAAGACTATTGAAACTACTGGACTGCCAAAGAACAAATTGATCTGTCTTTGAAGACCTACTGACAGGTGCTCCTTAGAGGTGAGACTGTCCCATAGACTTTGGATATGTTGTCAAGAGAGACCAGCCCCTGGAGAAGGGCATCATGCTTGGTAGGGTGGAGATGCAGTGAAAAAGAGGAAGGCCCTTAAGGAGATAGACTGACACACAGACACAATAATGGGTTCAGGGATAGGAACAATTGTGAAGGTGGCGCAAGACTGGGCAGTGTTTCCTTTTGTCCTGCAGAAGGGATGTATTGTTCAGTTTCTGGAGTGGTATACACCTTGGTTCTTGCTTGTAACACTGAAAAAATCACATGGCAAAAGCACTTTTGTAAACCCAAGTGACTTTTATGAGGAAAAGGGAAGTTTCAGGTAGTCACAGGAAATCCCAGGGATCAAGAACAGGAAATCCCAAGAGTGCCCTGAGAGAGAGGCCTGGGAGGGAGCTCGGGGCCCCAGGCCAGGGCGGCCACGTGAGCGCCCAGTCCTCCAACCTGCAAAGAGCACACCTGAACAAGAGAAGAGTCAAAGAGGAGAGTCAAAGAGGGGAGTCAAAGAGAGGATTCAATGAAGCCAGTGGTTTGCCCGTGGCTGCTTTTATCTCCTCCTGCTGGGCTGGGGAGACGTGGTTGAAGGTATTGACTGAGTTTACGCCCCCTGTGTGATGCCATGTGTCTGACCTAGTCTGTGCACCCAGGTGAACCTCTCATCTGGGCCCAGGGGGGCTGTGTCTGAGCATGCTCCGGTTGGATCTTTCCATAGGTATCTAATGGGTACCTGTTTTCTCTGGAGCCCCTTTGCTGTGGCCCTGTGCAGGCATGGGGGAGACAATCCCCCTTAGTCCCTATTCTGGTTCCCTAACACTATGGGTAAGAGTTGACTCAATGGCGCCAGCAGCAACAACGTGGATGGCAGTGGAAGTCCAAAATCCATTTGCAAGTTCCACGCACTGGTTAAGGCTCTGGTGAATTCCCTCGAACAGTGGTCGAGGAATGTGTGTACCCGTTATTAGACAGAGGGCAGTGTAAAATTGATGACTGTGCATAAGGTTAGGTTAAATGTAGTATCTGATTTGATTTCCCTTTTTATCTATTTTAAGGTTGTTCTAGTTTTTATTATCTTCTACTTTCTTTTCAGTGAGGTTTTTCTATTTTATTTTGTTATTGTTGCTGTTTTTTTTGGTGTGTGCGTGTGTGTATGTTTTTCTGTATATGAAATCTACAGAGACAGTAATTGGATTATGTTTTCTTGGGAGCATGGCAGGCAAAGTTGGGGGGAAATGATGAGCTAATGAAAATGAGTACAAGAAAGAAGAAAATATTCTAAAATTGTGGTAATGATTGCACAATTGTTCTTGATATGATTATTAAACTATTAAATCACATGATATGTGCATTCTGTGCCAATAAATCTGTTTAACAAAACAAAACAAAACAAGGGTCAGCCTGTGGCAAAGTTCAAAACCACGTGCTGCCAAATAAATATATATAGTTATCGACCCCCAAGACTCACATGGATTTTATATATTATTTAACATAAGCCCCTTATTATAATGGACTAATGTTCATAAAGGGAAATGTCTTGCATGGGCTCACTTGGTGAATTGGCTTTTGATGGCAACTGCAATAAATGACCACAAACGTAGTTGTTGAAAGCAGCACACGTTTCTTGTCTTCTTGTCTTCAAGGTCAGAGATCAGAAACGAGTCGACTGGGGCTACAATCAGGTATGAGCTGGGCTGTGGTCCTTGTGGAGGCCTGCGGAGAACACACTCTTCTTTACCTTTTTCACCTTCTAGAAGCCACTCCCATTCTTTGGCTGGTCCCCTTCCTCCATCTTCAAAGCCAGCAACATCGGACCAAGACCTCAGTCGGGGTCCGGGGTACACCCCAACGAGCGACTTTGTGATTGTGGAAAATGATAAAGACAGACAGCAGGACATAGGGGCTCCTCATCCCATATCAGGATTGAAAGAGTGAATGTATTTTCATATATATAGACATATAATGGGGCATACAGATCTTTCAAAAGGCATATGTATTGTACAGCAAACATATTACATAGTCAATGGACAATATCAGAAGTGGGTAGCATAATAAACCAGCAATGAGTTGAGTCAACTTTTAAAAAAATTATTAAAAAAAAACAATTTTTATTTTGTGAGTCATCACCTTGACCTAGTGTTAATTGACCTCGGACCCCCCTGGTCCCTCCCTAGGGGAGTGTCTGTGATCAGTATCAGCAAGAGACGTCAGAAGAGGGTTTGCTACATTTTACGGTGGGCTGGTCTATAGAACCTGATTGCTCTTGTCTACAGCTAACCTTCAGACATAGTGCAAAGTCAGATGCAGGTCTGAGGCATCTTTTATGGTGGCTCCTTTATGAAAATTCCTTTATGGGGGTTACTGGAGGAATTGTGTCCAGTCATGAGAATGTGTATTTAGATTTATTTACATTTCATAAGTGTGAGGAGCTCCCGCCACTGGAGTCGGCTTTCCAGACCCGAAATTACGAGCACAGAGGATTTAGCGGCATGACATTCCCATCCAGTCCCTCAGTCCACCCCATCCTTCTCACACTGCCCTCCCAGCTTTCCTCTTCCACTTTCAATCAACGTGCTGATCACACTGGGCCCCCTGGAGAATTCAGATCCTCTCCTTGGTTTACAATAAGCTGCCTATCAAATGTAGTGCTATCTACAACTTTAATTCCCAGTTGTTGTTGATCCAATATAGCTACAAGTTCTAGGACATGGACATCTTTGGGAGACCATTATTTTGCCTACCAGACAGGAGCAGGACTAGAAACAAAATCTCAATCTCTCAATTGAACTAAGCCTCCTATGTACTTTTCCCATGACTACAAGTTGCACATAAACGAATCTGCATATTATGTCATAATACAATGCATATGATAACACAGGTATCATTTACTGGGTGCTTAATTTGTGTCAGACATCATGCAAAGCACTTTTTATGGCAACTTTAAAAATATCCATAAACATCCCATGAAGCAGATATTCATAACCCCACTTTACAAGCAGGTAAACTGAGATTCACTAGAATTTACTAAACATTATTGATTTCATGATTAGTCCCATGTATATTTTTGTTTTTTAAAATAAGTTAGTGTCTGATTTAAATAGGATGAGGGTGACTTATTTCTTGACAAATTGAAATATGAGAAAATTAGCCCCTTTGGGAACGTGCACACAAATTGCCAGATGGAAAGGGCTTGCATGTATCCATCGGACATTTTGTATGCTGATCACTGGCCAGATCCCCGTCCTCACTCCTCCTGTTGTTCATTCTCTTGTTGTCAAATATTAACTGTGACTGATGTGACACTTCATGGCAAGGAATTATCATACAGGTTGTCATATTCATTTTAACCAACTATGTAGTTACTTAAAATGAAAATGAAAGGCTTTATTGTCAACATTTGACTATTATTTAGAGCTGTTCAGGCATGCTCATATTTTATTCAGTGCATTTGACACATATTTTATGGGTGGCTCAAGACATGCTTTGTAATTTTCTCGATCCTGGATATGCAGCAGTAAACATACCAAAGTCTCTGGCCTCTAGCAGGGAGTGACAATGAATAACTAGACAAATAACTACATAATGACACAGACCCAGGTCAGGTAACTATAAGTACGATGACGGAGAAGACAGCAGGAGGAGGGAAGTCAGAAGGAGGAGGCGTTTTTCTCTAAGGTGATCAGGGAAGCTTTCAGGGAAGACGCCATTGAGTAGCATTCTGAAGGAGGTGAGGGAGTGGGCCATGCTGGTATCTGCAGGATCAGCATTCTAGGTGGAGAGAAATGGAGTGCAAAGGTCCTGAGGTGACTGGCAGACCATTCCAGAGGCCCATGTGGCTGCTGCCAAGTGCACGAGGAGGAGAGGGATAGGAGAGTAAGCCAGAGAGGTACGTTAAGGGGAACAGATCCTTCAGGCTCTTGGAAGCCATGGTGAGAATTCTGAAGTTCACTCTGTGATAAGACCACTGGGCACTCATGAGCAGATGAGTAATGCAATATATATAGACACACAAACATATATACATATATATAAAATAGTGAATCATTTGCATTTTATTATTTCACCAAGAGAAGAAAAAGAGAAGTCTGATTTTCTCCACCTCAACCAATGATTTCTCATGTTGAAGTTTAGCATGTACTCCATAATGAGCTGAATCAAAAACCTATTTGAAAAATAGATGTTTATATATAAAACAGAGGTTGTTTGCATGTAAAGCACCGATGGGTTTCTTCTTTGATCCAATGTTGCTAGAAACAGTTTAACCAAGCTTGCATGCCTATTTGCCCTCATGCAAGTATTATAGGCAATGTAATACTTTGCCTAATGAAAGGCTGACCCGTTTTCGACACAGCGAGCATGCAGCAGTGATTCAGAAGCAACACCCTACCCTTAATGCTGCCCGTTTTGAGCCATCGACATGAAAATCCTCCATAAGGTTCAGAAGTTTTCACTAGGAATCAATTAATTGATGTGCCTAAATTCCACAATGCTATTTGGCTTACTTTTTTTTTTTCCTTTTATGAACTACTGATTGATATTTTTTAAAATCCACCGTTAGTTCCGGCAGCGAGCACAGGGTGAAGCAGAGGTTGGCCAGAAGCCCTGGGTCCTTTTCTGGGCTTCTGCATCCTCAGCGTCTAAAGGCCTTGGGTCAGTGGGCGAACTGGGGCCCTGTGGAAACCAGAACCCGCCCCCCTCCCCCCACTCCCCCCGCCCCCACCCAGCTCGGCACCCCTACAGATCTGCCGGCCTAGGCCTTGAGGGAGGGACAGGCGAGTCCTCTCCCCGCCGGGACCTGGCAGAGGCCTTCTGGGAGCCTGCACTCCCGACCCACTAGCCTGCAGCGCAGCGCAGCTCCATCAAGTCTCCTAGGACGTGGCCCCTTCTGGTGGCAGGCGTGGCAGAGCGAGCATGATGGTCCCCCGCATGTCGCAGAGGGCCGGTAGGGACCGCGAAGGTGGGCCTGTGTGGACACGAGATCAGGCCCTTCTGAAGGCCGTGGACTCTGAAAGTTCGCGAAGCTAGGACCCGGGCTGCTGGGTCTCTCTGGACCAGATGCCACCTAGTCAGGGTTGGAGGCCTGAAGAAAGGCGAGCGAAGCTCCACAGGACGACGCCCGCGGGCGGGCGGTCGGTCGTGGCTGCAAGGACGACCTGGTAGAATAACACACCACCTGTGGCCACTAAGAAGTGCCCACCACCCTTTGCGAAGCTCTCCTGGCTGTCATTCCAAGGCCTGGGAGAGAATATGAAAAAGCTGCTCTGCGTAGACCTTATGTTGGTAAAGAGGTTGCCGTGTGATAGAGAGTTCGGAAAGCACACGACTTGGACATGTCCATTCGTTTAAAACATATATGCACAATTATTTCTGGAAACGACCTTAAACGGAATTTTTAGACCACCTCGTCTGGAGCAACACGTGCCCACAGTTGTTAGGGTGGGTTCACGGAGTAACCGAGCAGGGGGCCATGGGGAAGGAAGGCCTCTGCCGGGCTCGCAGACGCGTACCTGTTCTGACGATTGTCATGCGCGTGCATTTTACTCCACTGCTGTATATGCAACTGTCCATAATCAGTGCTTACAAATTACCGAGTCTTTCGGGATGTTGGATCCACATTAAAAGTAGCCCAAGTGCTGGATCCACATTAAAAGTAGCAAAAGAACACATTTTGTAAAATTTTCTGTTGAAATTCATATGAATTATTATTTTTATTGTTGTTCTTTGGGCTTTTGAAATGAATGGCTCCATCCCAATCGGTGTGTGTTTTTGTGCACTGGTTCGGAGGAGGGAGGAAGAGGACGTGCTAAAGGCTCTATGCCAAGGTGACTACAGGGAGGCCTGATGAACCGCTGCCCTGGGTGCTTTGCGGGCACTGCTTTGCCTTTCTGAGTGTGTAGTGTATACAATGGACAGATAAGTCATACTATACAACGTCTAGTCATTCTAGATGGGGATTTGGCAAAACAAATACATTTTGGGTTTAAATCCTTAGAATTTGCCATTTGAAATCTGAACATTTATAGCTCACTAGTACTGGAGGAGGGAGAAAGGGGGAAGTTTCTACAGGCCAGAATGTTCATATTTCAAAGACACGTTCACATTTTAACTGTTTGATGTGTGCAGTTTTTACCCCCGTCAAACTGTAAATAATATGCTGTGTGTATAGTGGACTAACAGTACTTATTTGGAACATCTTGTCTGTCTGGATGGTTAGAAGTGTCTATCATATGTTAAAGTAGAAATACCAAACTATCACTTGTGTATATATCTCTCTTTGCCAAAATTCATAAGAAATGTTGTCTTTGGGGAATGGGCTTGTTACACCACCCCCAGGCAGTATACAAATGTCTATATTTTTGATTTGGAAGGGGTGCGAGAGAAAGAACTACAAAAGACAACACATTAGTATGTTCATACTTGGACAGTCTCAGACAAAACCATTTTTCTATGTTACAAGAATTTTGTTTTGTAGTGTGTGTTAGTCCAGGTAGACTAGAGAAACAAATCCATGGAAACTCAAATGTGTATATGAGAGAGTTTTATATAAAGGGTAATTATACTTTAAGAAAGCACCTCAACCCAGTCCAGTCCAAGCACATAAGTCCGGTATTAGCCCATATGTCTGATACCAATCTATAAAGTCCTCTTCAAACTCACAAAACACATGCAATGATGCCAAATGCAGGACAATCACAGGCCACTGGGTAGAAAGTCTTTGGATCCAGTGATGTTGTAAGCACCTCAGTGCTGGCAGGGGTCTCCACTTAGCTTCCCCAGTTCCCAGGGCATGAGGTCTATCAGTGTAGTGCCATGTGTCTTGTCCTCTGGGGATATCTCTCAGGAAGTGAGCAGAGAGAGACAGAGTGTCTCCCATCTCCAAGGAGGAAATACTGGAATTCCCAGAATCTTTAGGGGAAGGCCATGCCTCCACAGAAGTCTCATTGGCTCTGACCTAATCGACAGAGTAGATTCCACCTTTTTACTCTGAATCCTCAAATTGACACCCGATTATGTAACTACCATACAGTGTGTAGTGTATATAATGAACAAATGAATCCTAATTTGCAATAACTAGTCTCTAGATGTTAAGGAGGGTTGCCAATGTATGACAATGCAGAGTTAGTAAAAATAACATATGTTATAAACTTTGTGAATTCATGGGAAAGTTTGTCTTCTGTAAACGACTTTTGGATATGGATTTGTTTAATCACCTCTAGGCATTACCTGTGCCTGTACTTGTCTACTAGGTTGGTGGTGGAAAGAAGGAAGTGAGGATAAGACCAAAATGGTCATACTGAGAAGATACCTCAGATTATAAACATTGTTGTGTGTGCAATTTTATTTTAACAGTACCTTTTAACAGCACGTAGTGGTCAAGTATATTCTTATTTGAAATATCTCGTCCTTCTAGATGTTGAGATGTGCTTGGTGTATTTAAGTAGGTTAATGTTATGTCAATAGGTTTTTAGGGTTAATAGTAAATACTATCTTTGAGAATGGAATTGAGAAACACCTCTGTGAACTCTGTACTTGTTTATTGCCTTTTCATTGGGTTAAAGGGGTGGTGGTGGACAGAAATAGCAAATGGTGTTAGAATGTACCAGAATATCCCAGAGTATCCATCGCCTTGTGTGTTCCATGCTTTTCATTTAACTGTGTGTGCTGTGTGTATAAATTGGACAAATGCGTCCTACTTTTATAACATCTAGTCTCTAAATATTAAAGAGGTTGCCACTGTATGACGAAAGTAGAGTTAGTTAACTAACGCACTTTGTAGACTGTGTTAAAAATCAGAAAGGCTGTGTTCTGGGAATGAAAGAGTAAGCCGCATCCAAGTGCTCATGTGCCTACATTTCTCCACCAGGTTGTGGTGGAGAGGGACTGGAAGAAATGAATGGCTCTAGACCAGCATGTTCTTCTTCAGAACCTGTGTAGATAGTGGACAAACAAGTCCGTTTTTAAAGCAGCTAGTCTTTCTAGATGTTTAGAAGTGCACAGAGTATGCTAAAAGTAGACACAGTAAATAGCATATTTCGTAGATACCCTTTTGTTAAAATTCATATGAATTATTGTTTTTTGGAAATGGAATTGCCAAAGGCCTCTGTGAGCAGCACATGCTTGTGTTTGTTCAAGAAGGAGGGAGAACGTGCAAAGGGTTTTACCAGTATGTTTAGTGCGGCCAGATGAACGCTAGTCCCGTGTGTGCTGTGTATTTTGTATGACTTTGCTGTGTGTATAGTGCAGATAAAGGTTAAGTCCTAATGTTACAACATCTAGTCTTCCTAGATGTTCAAGAGGTCGCCAGTGTATGACAAAAGCAGACTTAGTAAACCTGTACATTTCATATTCAACTTCAGAGGCATGACTGGTGGAAGTGAAGATGTGCAAGTCCCCTCCAATATTACAGATGCTTACTTTTGTCAACTGGGCCGAGAAAGCTGAAGTGAGGGGTAAAGATTCCAGACCAGAATGCCTATTTGGAGGACATTTTCAGATTCTAGCCTTTGTTACAAATCTGTAGTTGACTCAATACTGCTCTGTGCATGGTGGGCAGACGTAAGTCTTTATTGGAAACATCTAGAAATATTCCTTCTAGATGTTTAGAAGTGCACATGTTAGGAGAGGATATAAAGTCAAACCCTTTAAATACATTTTGGAGGTCATAATTCCTAGGACTGGTTGCATTTGGGATGGAATTGTTCATCTGATGATTCGGAGGCAGAATACTGGGAAGTGGGGGTCAGGGTGGGAAAGGAGATGCAGAGGGAAGGGCTATATGGCCAGAGGTAAACAAGTTCAGATGGTCTACACATGGTTTTGTTAGGTCTCTCGGGTGGGTCACACCTCGGTTCCTGGCTTCGCATGATGAAAGAATTCATGCTGAAGCCCGTTTTGTAATCCAAGTGGGATTTTATCAAGGACAGGACAAGTTTCAGGTTTTACAGTCTCAAAAGGCTTCACAACTGGGCACAAGCAACCTCATGGAAAAGAGCACCCACAAGTGCGGAACTGGGGGGATCAATTCCAGGGACCATCCCAGGGATCCAACCCAGGTGGAGAGAGCAAGGGGCCAAAGGGCAGGGAGGCCAGAGAGCAAGGGGGCCAGCACACCCAGGCAAGAGCACTAGGGCAAGAGAGGCTGTGGGCCCCAAAGAGGCCTGGAGCAGGCTGCATGTGAGCCTGCACTAGGTAAGGAGATCCTCCCCCTCCCTTACCGCTGGGAAGTCAGTCTTCCCACAGCCAGGATATTTCAAGCCCCTGGCTGGGGAGGCATGGTTGATGATATTGGTTGACCCCATTGGCTGGGTTGAGACCACCTGGGTGATGTCATGAGCTTGGGCCTAGTTTGGACTGCCCAGGTGTACCTCCCACCTGGCTGGGGGCTTGAGTATGAGCATGCTCAGTTTGGGATCTTCATAGGTGTCTAATGGTTGCCTGATTTCTTTTTTGTTTTTTAATCATTTTATTGGGGACTTGTACAACTCATCATAATCCATACATACATCAATTGTGTAAAGCACATTTGTACATTTGTTGCCCTCATCATTCTCAAAACATTTGCTCTCCACTTAAGCCCCTGGCATCAGCTCCTCATTTTCCACCTCCCCTCCCCACTCCGCCCTCCCTCTTGAACCCTTGATAATTCATAAATTATTACTGCCTGATTATTGCCTGATTTCTTTTCAACCTCCTCTATGGGGGCCTTTGCAGTCACAGGAGGGACAACCCCCTGTCCCTAAATCTAGCTACCTAACAGTTTTATATGTGCGTTAGTTAATATTGCTGTGTGTTAAAGGATAAATATGTGCTAATGCCCAAAGCATTTTAAAAGTAGAGATTGTAAAACAATCTCTTAGAAGGACTGTCTTCAGTGGGTGCCCTTTATCAATCCACCTCTTGGAGCTGGTCATTCTGTGCTTAGTCTTTGAAGGTGGTGGAAGGAGAATAGGAAGGGAGGAGGGCAAGGCTGTTGAGTAGTCTCTCCATATCTAGGACACTGTGTTGGATTATAACCATAAGTTTATATGTGCATTTTTATACAATACACATGTTTATTCTGGACAATGTTTATTCGTTTACAGCATATAGGCTTTTTAGATGTCCTGAGGTGACAAGGTAGGATAAACAGTCGTGTTAGCGTGCTCACTTCAGCAGCATGCATACTAAAATCAGAATGATACAGAGAAGACTAGCATGGCCCCTGCGTAAGGAGGATGCACAAATTCGTGAAGCGTTCCATAGTTGTTTTTTCAGTAAAATGCAAACATTTAAAGCACTCATTTCTTCCTATTTTAGCTGTATCCATGTTTTTAATTTGTATAAAGTGCAAAGGAAAATTATATTGAGGAACAGAAAATGGCCAGAGCCTAGGAAATCAGCTATCATACATGCCTATGTACTGACCTGTATATCTGAACATGCAGATAGACACTCAGAAGAACACAACTTTTGTGTTTCTCCAAAAACGGAGGAGTACATCGTAGCTTACAGTCACCACCCTCTGGGTTTCAGCAAGAGGTCACTGGCAGGTTCCCAAATCCCACCTTTTATGGGGGGTGGGGTGGGGGGACTTTAATTCACTTGAAACATTGCTTTGTCACAGATTCATACACAGGTGCTCTGGCCATTTGGAGATCGTGGGAAAGGCTTGTGTTTTTGTATGGCCTGGAGTATGGCAATCGTATTAGATGGTATGCTATATTTTAAAATGCTGTAGGGTTTAATGGTGAAGGTGAAAGACCAGGTGCTATACTATAGCACAAGGAGGAGTAGGAGGGGGAGAAGGGGATCTTGAGAAGAAGGATGAAGGAAAGGGGAGAAGAGGAGATGGTGAGGAAGAAGGAAGCATAAGAGAGGAATGAATGTTCCAAGAGTAAGGCAACACATTTAATAATAATACTTATTAATAAAAAGCAACAAGAACTCTGGCTGGTGTCTGTAACAAGATGCTTGTTGTTCCATGGCATCCACTTTTAAAATTATGGGTAGTAGGTACTCCCTCCACTTTCTTTGAAGTTGAAAATCGGACGAGAAAGTGGCCATTAAATGGCATGTTCCTCTAATTTTTGGCTACCCTGTGAATTTTTGTTACCTATCACTGATGATTCATGTTTCCCTGATATGTTGAGTCTATAAGCTTAGATTTCCATGCTACTTGGGCCAACGACCATGAATGGTCAGCCTTCTAGATGAGAATTTCATCAGAAAATTGAAGGATCATTGGGAGACCTCACTACACACAGTGACCCCCCAACAGCACGTTTGCCAGATGGCCATCCAGGTCAAATAGGACCTCCCTATTGGCATAGATCACACAAAACATCAGTCCATCCTCTATGAGATAATGCTAAGTTACAAAGTGCTCACCAGCGTCCTAAAGCTAAGTTTCCTGTCCCTACATGGCATTAGAAACCCAGCCCCCAGCACCAGGACCCAAACACTCATGAGCTGCCGTTCTATCAGCTCACTCTTACTTTTCTGGATTCAATATTTCTCTTGGAATAGACAGGCTCCTCTGAACTTTTCTATATTTTTTATCATCTCTCTATTCTGTATACTTTGAAGGGTGTGCTGGGATGGGTGGACAGTCTGTCAACTTTTCACCAGAAATTACCTACTGTAATGTTGGTTTTATATTATTCTGAGCACCTTGATAGAAGAAAAAATTCACAGTTCTGTTCTGTTCAGGAGAGGCCATTCAGAATGGGGAAAGTTCCAGAATAATAAAAATGGAGAATGATTGAAGGGACTGTAGGTGCTTCACTGGTATCTGAAGGACTGTCCTGAAAAAGAGAGGTGGGATGGAGAGAGTCACTCACTGCTTGTGAGGAGGATCAAAGCAATTGTTGATGAGGATCAAGGACTGCAGCCTTCAGTATGAATTACAGCTCAATGTCAAGACAACCCAAATCCTCGCAAGGAGACCAGTAGGCATCATGGTCAAGAGAGAAAAGATTGAAGAGTTCAAGGGTTCTGTCTTGCTTGGTTTCATAATCAATGCTCATGGAAGCAGCAGCCACAAGATCAAGGATGCACTGCATTGGGTCAATCTTCTGAACAAGACCTCTTTGAAGTGTTGAAAAGAAAGGATGTTACTTTGAGGACTAAGGTGCGCCTGACCTAGCCACATTTTCAGTTGCGATATATGCATGTAAAGGTTGGATGTTGAATCAGGAAGACTGTAGAAGAATCCGTGCATTTGAATTATGGTGTTGGGCAAGAATCTTGAAAGTATCATGGATTGCCAAAAGAACAAACATATTTGTCATGGATGAAGTACAGCCAGAATGTTCCTTAGAAGCAAGGATGGCGAGACTTTGCCGTACACACTTTGGACATGTTCTCAGGAATGACCCGACCCTGGAGAAGGACATCATGCTTGGTAAAGTAGAGGAGGCGGGAAAAAGAGGAAGACCTTCGACAAGATGGACTGGCACAGCGGCTGCATCCAACGGGCTCAAATGGCAGAACAACTGTGAGGACGGCCCAGGATTGAGCATGGTTCTGTTGTACATTGGGTCACTTTGAGATGGCTCCAACTCCACAGCAGCTAACGTGTGGTTTCTTTACAATTTCCCTTCCGCGGTCCCTCACACCTCTCCCTCTTCTCTCCTTCCTCTTTAGCCCTCTCTCACTCGCTCTTACATCCACCGCCCCCCAGACCCCCCACCCCCAGTCCCACGTCAAACTCAGATTTTCATTCTATCAATATATGCTTTAGGTCTGACACTCCCTAGTAAAGGAATTCTCTTGTGTCTTCAGGCTGAAGCTCCTGGTTCTCTTTCATTCTATATTTTCCATCTTAGGACCCACTGAGCAGCATAGTCAGGTCTTCCCTGGGGCCAGTATAAAGGAAGTGCAAAGAATATGAGTCAATATTTACAAAATGGTAACAAGTTATTTAAATTCCATGTGTTTTTAACATAATAAAATGGAGATCATTACCACTGTCTTAGTTATCTAAGGTGGCTATAACAGAACCCATATGTCTGATATTAACCCATATGTCTGATACCAATCTATAAAGTCTTCTTTAGACTCACAAAACACATGCAATGATGCTGAATTCAGGAAGATCACAGGCCATGGGTGCAAAGTCTTGTGGATCCATGGCAGTAGAAGCATCTCCGCACTGGCATGGGTCTCCACATGGCGCCTCCAGTTCCCAGGGCATGGAGTCTATCAGGATAATGCCATGTGTCTTGTCAGTAGATCATCTCTCAGGGAGTAAGCCAAGAGAGAAAAAGTGTCTCCAGCCTCCAAAGAGGAAAATAACAGGAGTTCTCAGAATTCTCAGGAGAAGGCCAGGCCCACATAGAGGCTTCATTGGTTATATCTTCATTGACAGGCAAGACTCCACCCCTTCTCTAGTAATCCTCTCAAATTGACACCAGATTATGTAACTACCACACCATCCTTCAATCCTGATACTGCATTCTTCTTATAATCCAGTTTCTCTGATTATCGTCTCAGCATACAGATTAAATAAGGATGATGAGAGGATACATCCTTGACACACACACCTTTCTTGATTATAAACCATGCAGTTTTCTCTTGTTCTCTTTGAACACCTACCTTTGATCCATCGGCAGGTACTGCATGAGTACAATGAAGCATTCTGGAATTCCATTCTTCTCAAGGCTAGTCATAGTTTGCTATGGTCCACACAATCGAGTGTCATCACAGAGTCAGTAAAAGAGAAGTAAATGTCTTTCTGGTATTCTCTGCTTTCAGCCAAGCATCTGACCCACAGAGTTGGAAACTGCCTAGATTTGGACTGACCTGCTTCTATAATTGTGTTTGCCATTTTCTTGATGTAAATTCCCTTCTCTCTCTATAGATGTATAAGCTTCCATGATTTTGCTTCTCTAGAGAATGCAGATTAACACAATAACCTACCTTCATTCTTTTGAAAAATATTTACTGAATAAAGTGTCTCACTCTGTAGTGCCCTGGAGATTATTCTAGGCACTGGAGACACAGTAGTGAACAACCACTCAAAAGACAAACCCGCTAGTGCCCTAGTTAGGATTAATAAAATAAACAGTGCCCAGTCCTTAGGATAATCCCTAGATACATAAAATGTTTGGTGATTTATTTGCTTAATAAATAATATTTGCCAAATCCTTGTAAAATTCTAGTAAGTGTGGAGGGCACCGAGGGCACAGTCTTGCGCAAGACCAGGGGTAGAAGACCAGAAAGTAAATAAACAAAACAAATCAGCAAGTTAATACCAGATAGTGATGTGTGTGTACAAGTCACATCAATCAGGGAAAGCAAACGAGCAGATTTTAGATATTAATGAAAAGCTTTATTATAGAAACTTAAATCAAACTGACCTATTAAACAGTGATGCCAGGAGTAAAAAGTAAACCAAAAAATCCAACAGATGATCAGAACGAGTCAGAATACAATCTAGAGAGACAGGAGACCTTGAAGCCTGACAAGTCATCAGCAGTAAATGGGTGGCACCTTTTATTCTCATCACTGGGAAGAGAAGACAAGTGCACTCACCGCCCTCATCACCAGAGTTTCTTGTCCCTTAGCCATCCTCATCCTGTAACCAGCTGTATTTGTGGCGATTTTTAGTAAAATCATCTGTGAGTCTTTGATTCCAGTCCAACCTCCCTCCTGTTCACTCCATGACATTGATTTGGGGCTGTCTGCCTCAAGTCAGCCAATTCATGGAACCGGTGAGGTGGGAGAGTGAGAGTTGTATTCAATACTGATATTTGCAGAGACAGACTGGTGGAGGAACGGAGGTCCCCTAACAAATCACTGGTCCAGTGGGCACAATTGTACGGTGATAATAAGTAAAGATTATAGTGATGTCACAGAGAGCATGAGAGATAGAAGTAATGGAGTCAGACACAATTCATGGTAGCATGCTCACCTCAGCCCCGCTTGGTGGTCCTCATGGGGAGAGCCTGGGAGCGAGAGCAGGAAAGCCCCAACTTTATTGCTCACCAAGGGTTATACTTTCTTTTGGGGGTGTGATTACAGGTAACCACACACCACAGGAAGAGGCAGTACAATAGGCACACACATCATAGGAAGGGGATGTACGACAGGCATGAGCGTGACAGGAAGGGGATGAGCTAGGGGTGTGCACATAGGAATGGGAGGGACTAGGGGTATGCATGTGACAAGATGGGCCGACCCAAATTCATGATGGCAGCCTAACCTTGGTCACCCTTGAGTGGGCTTGACCTCCCTGGGCTCTCCTTTAGAGAAACAATTTACTACTATCCTTATCAGAAGGGGGTGGATCCTACTTGTTCTGGGATAAACAGTGGTGACTGCTTGCTCTAGATGGCTGATAACCCTTAGGGAGAATAGCCCCTGACCTACTTTTGTTGACCTCCAAGTGTATAGTCATTCGCCACATGTAGCAAGCAGCTAAGGTTGGCATATATTTGGGGGAGACAACTTGGGAGAAATCTTTCTGTTTCCCACACGGACTGGATCTAGACCAACCAGAAAACTGCCCTCTCCAATAGAGAAAGGAGAGGATTTTTCTACATTAGACAAAGGAGAGAGGGCTGGGAAAGGAACAGTAATCATCTAGCAAATAAATCGGGAAAGGAGCATCCATAGTCTTGTGAGGAAGTGAACAAACATGTGTCTTCTTTATGTGTCCCTTGATCTTATCCTTGTTATGCTGTGAGGGGTGGCAGCACAATGGAATGATTACTCTTTATTTTAGGACTCAAAAGAATAAGCTTCAGTCATTTTCCTTTAACAAGCATTCCTGTTCTCTGGCTTACAATCAGAAGCCACACAATTGTTTCATTTCCACTTCTAAGGAAACTAGAACAAATCATACTAAAAGTAAAAAAAAAATCTTAATAATTATTGATCCACTATTCACTTATTTTACTCTGAATATATTTAATATTTCCTTAAAACACTTCAATAGGAGTTACCTTAATGTCCAACTTTTAAAAAGAAACAACAGAGGCAAATTGATTCATCATAAATTCTAACAAAATCATGAAGTTAAATGACAAAGGCAAGCAAAAATGCGTGGGCGTCAGGGTATACCAGCACCTAACACATCATCACGGGTCCAGTAGGTGCAATTGTACAGCAAAAATAAGAAAAGATTATAGTAAAGTCATAGAGAGCATGAGAGATAGAAAGAGAGATTACAGCTTCTAATGTTTGGCATATCTTTGGGTGGGGGGAGACAAAGCTGGGGAAGTCTCTTTATAATCCCACAATCCCCCCTTTTGTTTTATTTATAAAATTTAAAAGAGCCACATGGGCGACATGCTTATTTTCTATACATTGAAAGCTGTCCAAATAAATAAATAAATAAATTTGTCAAGGCAAAATTAACGACCAAATTAATATAGCCAAAAATTCAGGCTTGTAGCAAACATTTTGAAACCAGGTACTTGAGATAAAGTCTCCCTATGCTCATCTTCTATTGGAGGAAGGTATGAGAGGGATTGGATGTCGCAGCGAGAAGAAATAGAGGCAATAGGAATGTCTGCTTCTATAGGGAGATAGAATCAACCATGTTCTCACTTTACAGTAGCACAGCTTTAGAGGGAGAAACTGCGGAAAAGATAGACTACCGCAGGAAAATGTACTTGGACTATATCTCCAACCACCAGAGTGTCAGCCTTCCTGCCATGGAACACTGGCCTTCCAGATTCCCTCCATACCAGCCAGGGAATAAGTCCCAGTTCTATTCCCCTTAGTGCTAGTATCCCACATTTCCCTTTCTGCATTACATTTAAGATTTAATAGTGTCATGGAGGCAACATGGTCTCTCCACATCTCTTAGCTTCCTAAGAGATTTGTAATATATGTAACAAAGGAGTGAGGCTGGGCTGACCCCAGAGGCCTAAGAGCCACAAGGTGTGGCTGCGAAGGCAAGGGCTAGGGCAAAGCCTGTGGTCATGGATGAGAAGCTTTCCTAACTTGAGAATTGCATCTGAGTTGTTCTTGATCTTAATTGTAGCTTGATATTTTCCTAATAAACTGCATCATTGTGAATGTTTTCTGAGTTCTGTGTTGCTATTTCTAATGAACCCTGAAATTCAGCAGCGAAGTGGAGATTGTCATGGGAGGGACAGCTAGTGTCAGAACTGAATAAGAGGTGGGAGCGAAGAAGTATATTTAACTTCCACTTCATAGGAATCGGCCTTCGGCTGATGCTGATCCTGATGCTCTCTCCCCCTCTTGAACTTGAGATCGGACACCTCCATCATGACATTTTAACAGGTAGCTCTTGTAAACAATATCTAATATTTCATCATTGTATGAGAGTTTTTATCCTTTAGTTCATGATTTTTAGTTCATATATAGCTATTTCTCTTTAAAAAAATCATTTTATTGGAGGCTCTTACAACTCTTATAAGCCATTAATTATTGACGTGTCTTGGGGATTTTATGAGCACTCATTAGTTTGATGGCTCACTGGAAGAGCTCACATCACTTAACATAAAGTTGCACTTATGTTTAAGATTTATCACAACCAGGATACAGTGAGCAATAGCAGGAAACAGATACCCAGCGGTGAAGGCTAGAGAAATGTCAAAGGCTTTCAATCTTCCTTCTTTCTATCTTAGTGCCACAAACCCTCCTCTCTCTTCCGCTGCCAGCTGCAGACACACATAGGAGATGCCTCTAATGATGGAAGCTCACTTGAGGATTAAGTCGGAAGTTCTTAAAGGCAGCTGGGCAATCATATAGCTGCTATGTTACCTGCTATGTCTCAAACCAGGTACCAATGTACACGATCCACCTTTATGTTTACTTTAAC
The DNA here is from genome assembly GCF_000313985.2 of Echinops telfairi. Classification (NCBI taxonomy): domain Eukaryota; kingdom Metazoa; phylum Chordata; class Mammalia; order Afrosoricida; family Tenrecidae; genus Echinops; species Echinops telfairi. The sequence continues at coordinate 4,812,552 of NW_022111325.1, forward strand.
CCTGGTGACAGGTCGGTTAGTTTTAACCTGCTTTGGGCATGTAAGGGACTTTTGGAGATCTAGTGGGTTATGCATTAGACTGCTAACCTCAACAGTTCAAACCTTCTTTCTGCTCCTCTGGAGAAAGACGAAGCTCTCTACTCACATAAAGATTTACACAAAAGTATAACTGCTACCTAGCAGTTATACGCTATTCTGTAGTGTCACCATGAGTCAGAATCGCCTCAGTGGCTGTTGGTTGATAGTTAGACATATACCATGACATCACTAATCAACAACTACATGCATATTTCAGGAGTTTAATCCAGGTTATTACCCTGGCTACGGGGACAAGCAAGAACTGAGTAAAAGAGACTTACTGCATTAACTCTGAATATATTTAGATTTATTCATTTTAAAATTTTCTTTTACCTCCCTTTCTCTGTTTTCCTATACTTTTGAGGATTGTTGAATTTTTTTTTTTAAAAACTCTACTTTTTTGAAATTTACATTCAATGTTAACTGCTGTTGAAATTTTACAGCTTATATATGACTTAACCAAGTTTTAAATTAAAATCTTGATTCCCTCCCAAATATCAAAGATGTTAGGATATCTTTGTGGGGGACCAGCCTTCACAACCAAATGGGTCCTAAGAGGAAGCGGTGTGATTGAAGGGTAAATGAAAGAAATACCGACAAGGACTCACTTCTTCCACGAAGACCAGAGCCAGAGAAGGGGCGAATGCATTCTCTCACAAGCGTGTATAATCTTGGGCATGCAAACCATGTCATACACATATGTAACAGGAAGGGGATGAGCTAGGGGTATACATGCAACAGGAAGGAGACATACTAAGGAGGTACTGGGGCATACCCGCACATACATAACAAGACAGGCAGATTCTAAAGTAACGATGGCAGTTTAACCTTGCTCTTCTCTGAGCTGGCTTGACCTTAAGTGTCCCTGAGCTCTTCTTCTGGGGAAGAATCTATGATCCTCATCAGAAAGGAGTGGACCATACTTGGGTTGAGTGGTCAGATTGCTTTTGATGGCAGATAATCTTCAGGCAGGCAGCATTCAGGCAGTTGCCTTTAAGATGATAGTAACAACCATGTGCTTGCAAGCAGCACCTTAAAATTGGCATTATTGCAAGGGTGGGTGGGGGCATTGTGGGGACTAGCTTTTACTTAGAAGAATGAGATTGGGATGCATCTCCAACTCACAACTGGGATTCTCAGCTTCCCAGACTCCTTAAAATATGAACGTAGAGGATTTGTCTGCATGTACTCTCTTCCCGGTTCTCAGATTCCACACATTTTATTGATTGTATACTAATCAAATTCAGACCATCATTATATATTTCTTTGTGCTTGTTATTAACAGTATGCTTATGATGTATTCCTGTTATTTTACAAATAAAGTGCTCATTTTCTTTGCTTTTTATTCATTATTGCATCTGAGACCATCCTTCTCGATAATTTTCATCTTTTTAAAGATGTTATTATTTTTCATCTTCTTGATTCATAGTATTCAGAATTTTCGTCAGAGTTGTCCTCTTAGTGGTTGATAACCTGTTTTTGTGTATATATATACATGTCCTTATTTTACCCTAATTTTTAATTGTAAAAATACAAATCACACATAATTGACAGCTTAACATTTCCACCACTTGGTGACACCAATTAGGTTGATTGTGTTGTGGAACAATTAACAATATGTCTGTCAAATTTTGCTTTCATTTTTTGAGCAACAGTTTTCCTGGATAAACAAAACCAAATTGAGTGTTGTCTTTTCTTGATGCTTTGAAGATTTTACTTCACTGTCTTTACTCCTCCATTACTTTTGGTAAGCCATGTGCTATCATATTGTATTAGTCTGGGCAGACTAGAGGAACAAATTCATTGACACTTGTATAAGGAAGAGCTTCATATACCAGAGCAGTTTACTAGTGAGAAAACATCCCAGCCTCATCCAGAGCAAGTTCATAAGTTGGATATTAGCCCATATGTCTGATACTAATATAAAGTCCTCTTCAGACTCACAAAGCACTTGCAATGATGCCAAATACAGACAGATCACAGGCCAGTGGGTGGGATGTCTTTTGGATCCCGTGTGGGTAGAGGCATCTCAGTGCTGGTGGGGTCTCCATGTGGCTTCTCCAGCTCTGAGGGCACCAGCTATATCAGTGTAATGCCATGTGTCTTGTTGGTAGAGCATCTGTCAGGGAGTGAGGAGAGAGAGAGAGAGAGACTCCCTCCTCCAATGAGGAAATACAGGAACTCTCAGAATCCTCAGGGGAAGGCCACACAGAGGCCTCATTGGCTATATAATGATTGACAAGTTACACTCCACCCCTCGTAATCCTCTCAAATTGACAACATATTATATAACTAGCACACATATCCTTTCTCTATTACTTATTTTCATGATTTTCTAATGTTAATATCACATAGATATATTTTTATTCAGCCTTTTTTGGTTTTGTTTGGCTTCCAGTGTTGGTGATTTCAATCTTTCATTATTTCTGGAAAACTGATTTTCTAATGTCCATTTAAAGAACAATGGTGCCATAAATACTTCATTTTGGAAATGCTAGGAGGGAGTCTGCTCTGCTCCATAGGGTCACTATGAATTGGGATCAATTTGAGGACAGTGGATTTGGGTGGGTGGCATACACAGTTGAGTATTTGGCTGCTAGTCAGAAGGTTGGAGGTTCAATTCACCTGGAGACCCCACCATTGAGTAAATCTGCTGCATAAGATCTCTTTAAATGTTGGAATGAAAGGATGTGACTCAGGTTAAGGGGTGCATGGCTCAAGCCATGGTATTTTCAATTGCCT